>NC_133785.1:16314564-16326673 GCF_003597395.2 Chelonoidis abingdonii
AGTCCTCGAATTGTGATTTGAAGACCTCAAGCTGCAGAGAACCTTCCAGCAAGTGACCCGTGCCCCATGCTGCAGAGGAAGGTGAAAAACCTCCAGGGCCTGTGCCAATCTGCCTTGGAGAAAAATTCCTTCCCGACCCCAAACATGGCGATCAGTTAAACCCTGAGTATGTGGGCAAGACTCACTAGCCAGCACCCAGGAAAGAATTGTGAAAGATGGGGGGGAAAACCCACTAAAAAACCCTCAAACACTTGTTCATCTTCTTGATTGGTTGGCTGGGAAACAAGCATGATTGTTTTCCCAGACTCATAATTACGCTCGGTAGAATGCAAGATTCTGGGCTTGATTGTCCTTTCACTTTTACAACTGTAACTACAGTAGAGTACTCAAATGACAGGGGGCCAGTTAGGGTAGACACAGGCATTTTTAATTTTTGGACTGATGGCTGCAACTTTAACACTTTAGACAAGGTATCAGACAGTAACTTTAGAGACAACCCATGCGGGCATCAGTACAAGGAGAAGCAAGCAGAAGACAGCCTCTACAACCCTCCCTAGAAATTGAAATGCAGAGCCTCTTAATTTCTCTAAACTAAAGATTATCCAACTCACCTAAAGAAGCCTCACATGAATCTTTTTATTTAGAGGCTTGCCAAGGTTGAGATCCTGGGCATGCTGCTACCAAGGAATTCAGTGTCTTCTAAAAAAAAGAACAGGAGTACTTGTGGCACCTTAGAGACTAACAAATTTATTTCAGTATAAGCTTTCATGGGCTACAGCTCACTTCTTTGGATGCGTAGAATGGAACACACAGACAGAAGATATTTATACATACAGAGAACATGAAAAAGTGGAAGTACGCATACCAATTGGAAGACTCAGTGTCTTCTAACATTGTTCAAGAATCCCTCACTCCTTCCCCCAATACTCCGGCAGGTGAGGGGTTTGATGCCTAACTTACAGTGGGGGTGGATGTGCTTTCCCTCAAGCCCTTTAGTCCCATGTCCTCCCTCCTTTACTAGCCACACTTTAAGAAGCGGAATTCTTCATCCTAACTGCCAGGACCTACTGCCCACAGTTCAAATTGTGTGAATCAAATGCATAACAGTGTCAAAGACCTGTATCACAATCCTAGCCTTGACACCAACTCTTAGCCCAACTGAATCCATAGATAACATTGCAACTTCACCCCAGTATGTCAGGAAGTTAGTTAACAAATCTCACCTGTGCAGTTAACTAACACATTGCAGTTCTGCCAACGCAAACTGAGAAGTGTCTTGAAGTCCAGATGACCCAAAAAGAATAATAGAATCCAGAATCTGAACCATGCATGTTACTAGTAATTCAAACCTGTTAAACAGCCCCTGTCAGAAGCTGTTACAGGTGAGGAAGGATAAGATTTGAGGTGATGCGGGATGAAGCAGGAGAATGACTTACTGCTTCTTTGCATGCACTCCATGCATCTGAAAAAGTGGGTTTTTTAACCCACGAAATCTTATGCCCAAATAAATCTGTTAGTCTTTAAGGTGCCACCTGACTCCTCATTTTTGTGGATACAGTCTAACACGGCTACCCCTCTGATACTTGCTTCTTTGCAAAACCCATTATGGATAGACCCATCTTGTTGCTTGTTACAGTTGATGGAAATTGTGCAATTAGGAGTCTTCTCATAAGAGAGCCCACCTGCCTGGCCACTGTGGACAATGCCCCTAAGCTGCGTGATCTGTTTTCCGGAGTGCTGGCTGCAGTGGCTGGTGTTTCTTTACTGATGTAAGCAACAGAAATACTTAGATAGTCCTAAAGGCCCCAACCTTGGTTGGGGCTCTGTTATGCTAGGTACTGTGCAAAAATAGAATAAGAATTCTGCCCTGAAGGCCTAGGCTGTCCTAAATTTGTATCTAACTACTGTCATTATATTGAAATTTGTACTGTGTGAGAGAAGGACTTTGATCAAAACATAGTCCACGTTTTACACAAAGGTCACTAAAGGCACTAAACTTATTAAAGTAGTTGAAGGATGTTTCAATAGAGAATTTACAGATTACAGGCTGACACTATAGTCAGAATTTCATTGGAAATCTGGATTGCTATGACTAACAAGAAAGAGCTGGAACCACACAAACACAAAATAGAGGGTTTGAGAAGCTATGGAAGTTTTCTGATACTTAGTCACAATGATTGGTCCCTAATAAATCGTCACAAAGTGAGTCCAGAAGAAGCAGAAATGTGGCTGATGGAACATGTTTGTTCCTTTTATTTTAGCATTCCAAATTGAAAAAATGGATTTCTATCCTATTCAGTGAAGGCGCTTATATCAAAGATCATTGTATCAGAATTGAGGAGAAATTTAAGTAAAATCATGGAGGACAAGACAATTTCAGAATTTTCGTAATGTTTTAAAAAGATAAGCTCTCTTTTGAACAAGCTCTAACAAGTCAGACATATTTTTAGCACATTGAAAGCTGATTTTATCAAAATGTCATCATAGACTCATGCAGCAAAAGCAAATAAGCTGGGAATTGGTATCTAGTGCAAATACAAAAGGATAGGCCTAACTAGTTAATATGCCAGGAATTCAAGACATGAGGACAGAATTACTTGGACAATGAAGACTTTTGATTTCGGGCAATATGCATGTATCTTTATGGCTTGAGGAATAAATATATTTATGAAGTTTATACCGAAATTATATGTAGTGTGTTTAATTTTGTAAAACTTTTGTGGGGTTTTTTTTAAAAAAGTTTTTTTCCGAGGGTGGGACAATTGGGTCTTCTGGGTTGAGGGAAAAAAACTTGGAATCCACTGAAGCCTAAACTTGTGAGTCATGGGTTATTGGAGTTAATTAATGGTGACATTTTACACTGAGACACCCTGATTCCCAGCATCAAGGAGTTAATCCTGTTTGTGTCATAGAACAGGCTTTCAGTTGAATTAAGTGCTAAAACAAAGGCTTAGGTGCTTCTCTTGTATCCTTTATCGCATACAGATTTATCTATGTATAGTAATGCTTATGTGGAATTGGGTAATAGAGAACTATTTTAAAGACCAATACTGTATGTAGCAGAGTTTTAGCTGTTACTGGTTTATTTATAAGTCTGTACCAAAGTTAGCAATTAGAATATATTTTAATCAGTCAAAATATCTTAATTTCTGCATCATGTGATGTAAATATACCTATTATGCTCACAAACGTGAGAGCTGCTAAATGCATTTATGCATTGTGAAGTATTATCTACAGTTGACCTAGTTAATGCATTTTTATCAAATATAAGAGGGGTAACCATGTTAGTCTGGATCTGTAAAAGCAGCAGAGAGTCCTGTGGCACCTTATAGACTAACAGACATATTGGAGCATGAGCTTTCGTGGGTGAATACCCACTTCGTTTGGTGCATCTGTTAGTGTATAAGGTGCCACAGGACTCTTTGCTGCTTTTATCAAACATAGTCACTTTTTGCGTGAATTTTGTTTTTAATTAGGAGAGCATTACATTAAATGGAAAAATATACTTAATATTGATTACTTGAATTGCTAGCACCTAGGGGCTCCAGTCTAGTTTAGGAACCCATCACAGTAGGCACTGTACAAATGCATACTAGGAGACAGTTCCTAACCTGAGGAGCTTACGAAGTAAGTTAACAGGACAAAAGGTCTGAGAGAAAACTGAGGCATAGAGAAATGAAGTGACTTTCCCAAAGTTTTTGAGGGTTTGTGTGTGTAGGGATGGTGAAGTGTCAGTGATTTATAGCTTTTGCATCTTTAATTTTTATAATATAAAAGGATTAAATAACTCATTATAGGTGTGGCTGATAGCACCACTTCTTGAGATCTCCAGACTCTTCTCACTGTAATGCTGTGTGTTCAGTTCTTTATAGTTTTATCAAACTTATTAAAAAAATTGTAATTAATCACTTCGTTAAACAATAATAAAATACCATTTATTTAAATATTTTTGAATGTTTTCTACATTTTCAAATATATTGATTTCAATTACAACACAATACAAAGTGTACAGTGCTCACTTTATATTTATTTTTCATTACGAATATTTGCACTGTAAAAAACAAAAGAAATAGTATTTTTCAGTTCATCTAATACAAGCAACGTAGTCCTATCTCTTTAATCTATGAAATCTGAACTTCTGAATGTTGATTTATGAAAGCCAGTCACTCAAACAAGGTTTGTTTATCTACTTTGCAGGAGGATAATGCTGCCGCTTCTTATTTTCAGTGTCACCTGAAAGTCGAGAACAGGCATTTCACATGACACTGTTGTAGCTGACGTCGCAAGATAATTTAACGTTTCCAGAGTGGCAAGATTCATATGTCCCTTCATGCTTCAACCACCATTCCCAAGAGGACATCTCATCCTGCTGGATGATGGTTCTTGCTCGATAACAGCCAAAGTAGTGGTGGACTGATCATTTTCATTTTCATACATCTGAATCAGATGCCACCGAGCAGAAGGGTTGACTTTCTCGTTTGTGGTTGGGGTTCGTAGTTTCCACATTGGAGTGTTGCTCTTTTCAAGACTTTCTGAAGCATGTGCACTGCACCACACTTCATGCTCTCAGATTTTGGAAGGCACTTTATCAGATTCGTAAACCTTGGGTCGAATGCTGTAGCTATTCTTTTGAAATTCAATCGGACCTTCTGCTGCATTTTGTCAAATCTGCAGTGAAAGTGGTTCTTTAAAACGAGCAACCCACGTGCTGGGTCATCATCAAAGATAGTAAAGCATGAAATATATGCAGATTTGCAGGTAAAACAGAAGCCGGGAGACATACAATTCTCCCCCAAGGAGTTCAGTCACAAATTTAATATGCTTTTTTTTTGTTTTTTTTTTTTAACAAAGGTCCTGCATGAAGGGCATGTTCTGGGGCATGGTGGTGAAGCTGAGAGGCATCACAAATGTTAGCATATCTGGCTGTAAATACCCTTGCAAATGGCTGGCTACAAAAGTCCATGGCGACCTCATGTTTCTGACTTTTAGGTAACTTGATAAATAAGGAAATGAGCAGCATTATCTCCTGCTAAATTGTAAACAAAACTTGTTTCATCTTAGCGATTGGACTGAACAAGAATTAGGACGAGTGGACTTGTTGACTCTGAAGTTTTACATGTATTGTTTTTGAGTGCAGTTATGTAAGAAAAAAAATCTACATTTGTAAGTTGCACTTTGCACCTAAAGAAAGTGTACGGATAGTGCTTTTATAAGCGTGAAATGGAAAAATACTATCTTTCACTGATAGAGGCAACATATTTATAAAAAATAAATATAAATGCCGCTGGTGCAGCACATACACTTTTTGTATTCTGTTGTGAATTTAAATCAATATATTTGAAAATATAGGAAAAAGATCAAAATATTTACTACGTTTCAATTAGTATTTTATGGCGTTAACAAGTGCAATTAAAATCACGAGTAATCATGGATTAATTTTTTTAATTGTGATTAATTTTTGTAAACACATGATTAATTGCAAATAAAATTGACAGTTCCTACTTCTAACTGTCTTGGGTTGCACATTTTCTGGCTGTCTCTGGTTGAGTCTTGGGTAAATTTCCACTGAACAGTTCAGCTGGTTTCTGAAAAATTAGATAGTTACTAGGAAAATGTTATGTTTGGCTATGTTTAAATTCTGGTAACCTTTGCTGTTGGGAGCAGCGGATTGTGAACTTTGCAAGGGGGTAGCCTTTTGTTGCAGAGAAATGTGTCTTTTTGCGATCTTGTGAAAAATCTTCTAAATTTGGCCTTTGAAAAATTTGACCAGCTTCTTAGATTTTTAGCACTAAATTCTGAAGCGATTCCTTTCACACAGGGCATGGCGCAGCCTGGGCTGAGCAGAACTTATGCAGTTCCAACTTGGGTTGCTTTGCGGCTGTGTGGGTCCGGGCACCTGAATGAGAGCAAGGACTCTATGCTGTGGCTCTCAATGGTCCACTGGTTGAACCCAGTAAATGCAAAGGAAGGTACATGAATGATTGCAGAAGGGATGAAGAGCTGGATGTGTGTGAGGGCAATGTGGGAATAGATGGGGGCAAGGAGCTCAGTTGAGGAGTGTGTGTGTGTGTGTGTGTTTAGACCTATGCCAGCTTGGGAAGGAAGAAGTTATGTGTAGGGAGCAATTTACTGTCCTGAATACCTGACATTCCAGCACTTTCAGGAACAGTGTGGCTCATCGCCAACCTAGCCTTGTATGCATGTGGTGCAATGCATGTGCGACACAGGCGCTGCTGTTTTCCACAGCATACCACCCCTCGAGCCTGACCTCACATGCACCATGTGTTACAAGGTCATACTGTAGGGCCAAAGCATTGCTGTCCAAATGGCACCCCACAAACGGACAAACCAGTCGTACTGGAAGGTACACAGTCCACAAACGACTGTTTGGTATAAACTCTACAAAGATGTAGAAAACTCTCATTAAAGGTGCTGGTGGTGGGCTTAAAACTTGGAGGCAAAGTTGGTGGTGGGGGAGAAAAGGTTGGCTGGAAGAAGTTGGGATAGGGGAACTATGTGCCCGCGGGGCCTCAGACTAGAAGCCTAAAGAATGGGACTCGTCATTGGCCTAGGTGGAGGAGAATGGACTGGGGACAGGGAGACTGGTAGGAAGAGCAGGCTGCGGACAGGTAGAGGGAACGGGGCAGAGGGGATTACAGTGGGCAAAAGTCTATACCTACTAATCTTCAAAGAGTGAATGCACCCGAGAGGCCTCATTTTTAGCCATTCTCTGCTGAGAGCAATATACCTAATGAAACCTGCACTGGCCAATGCCCCTATAGGCTCATGGAGAATACAAGGTTACCTCTTCCCGATTGCACCCCCATGTGCATACATTGATACACTCGTGAATTACATGACACATACTATTTTTTCCCACAAGGTTCCCTACCTCATTCAAGTACATAGGTGGGATCTGCAGGGCCGTGCAGAAGGCGACTGTTCTCTGTACGGACCCTGCTTCATTTGTTGCCATGGCTCTTTGCAATATCGCTGAAAAACCTTACTGAATAAGAAGTAGCTGGAGTCTGATGTAAATGCAAATTATATGTATTACCATGCATGTGCTAGGACTCGTATGGGGCGGAGATGTGCCAGTATTAAATGCTGGCAAGCATTATGAGCTTCAAAGGGATATTTGGAGACAGATGTGCCAACAAGAAGAAACGTAGTAACAAAGTTATGTGGTTTTCCCAAGAAATCTCAGAGGGAGATGTATGGCAAATTTATACCAACCTCCAGTTGTGCAATAATTGAGCATTTTGCAGCTTTGCCCTGAGGAAACTTTGTCTGCTGATCAGCTGTCACATCAATACCAATCAAGGGCCCAAACTGTATAAAGGAAAGAGTGAATATTCACGAGTGTTCTTGTTCTGAGCAGAAAGCTGTTATAACTTGATAAACCACAGAAAAACCCCTTGGTGTAATTGTGAGGACTGACCACCTACCAAAGTCCTTGCTGGAGTTGAGGATGATCTCTGGTAAAGCTTTTTAGAGTTGCAGTAGTGTGGTTGTATTGGTTTTTCATATTGCTTCTCTGTAATACATACATCTTTAAGAAGAAGTGTGTTTGCTTAGAAAGAGCTGTATTGCTAAACTTATAACTGGGCAATTTACACATAGCCTCTAAAGGAGAAAGTGAAGTGCAGGAGGCAAGCCTGTAATGAGGGTCCACAGATCCAACCCACCCTGAATTGGGCTGATCGTCGCGGTAAAGATAAGAGGTTAAATTGGCTTTCAACGTTTGTTCTTTGCAGCATGTCTACTTTAGTGTAGTGTTTTAATTTCTTGTCGATATATTTGGTTAGGATTTGTCCTAGGCTTGGAGTGTCTCAACCAACAGTTTTCTTAGAGGTGAAGGTTTTGTCTCTCTTAAGGCTGGCATTGAGCAGAGACCCAGTTCATGGATTAATGAGTCACAAATTCCAGAAGGCAAATTTCAGTGAAGCATTATGATTTAATTACTCAGTTCTGTGTTCTGGAAAGAAGCAGAATGGTAGGTGTACTTGTTCACATGGAGGCTGATGAAGTACTTTCAAGATTAGCTAACTAAGGGCTGATGCAATGTCAATGGTGTGTAATATCCAAGAGGGTCAGTTTCTAGATGATCTATGGTCCCTTTTGGCTTTTTAAACTCGAATCTGTGACATGAGGAAAGAAAAATGAATAGCTGTTTCACTACAGTAGCACAGGCCTTTTGTGTACTGATGATGCAGGGGTGTCTGGGGATAACGTGTGCAGATGGATGACTATATGTGATCATGTAAGATTAAAGATATTATCAGTAATGCCATAAGACACAGAAGGGGACTGAATGTAAAATTTAACAGGCAACGCTTAACATGAACAATCTGATGCGTGTCACTTAAACGATTATTATTATTATTTGGCTTTGTTCCAAGTCAAGCTATTTTCCTGTAATAATTAAAGAAGAAGACCAGAGTCTGCAGCGTCCAAGCTAAGTAAAGCGTATTAGACTCTGAATAAATACTATTTAATTAGGTAGGCACAAAGAATTAGCAGAGCTTCTTTGATCAAGTATAAACAGTGTCAAGTGCAACTGTTAGATTTAGGATGCTGTGAGTACCAGCCTGTTGAAGTGTTGAAAAAATATGTTAAATTAGTCAAATATAACACATTATGAGGTAATGGCTAAAATGTGTGAGGGAATTCTTTTATTTTAATTTGAGGGACTAAGATATTAAGTGCCTCGTCAGGGACCAATATAATATTAATTTTTTGTAAATTAGGAAAGGCATGGTAATCACAACAGAATTAAATCACCTTAATACTATGTTAGGTGATTCAGCACTGTAACTATCTCGTGGTAAGTTTGATGTGAAGGTTCTGTTCTTTCTTTAGCAAGTGAGAGGCACTTTCATCCACATACTGTTTATGCCTCTTTTGGAAATGAGTATTACAACCCAGAATATATTTCTGTATAGTGGCTTCATTGGGAACCCATCTCTCTCACCAATGCTCGGAGCCTGGGCTCTAGTCGGAGCCTAATACATCTATCATTGTAGTTGTATAGCCCGGCTAGTCCAAGCCCCTGAACCTGAGTTTGCTGCAGATCTTTATTGCCGCGTTAGATGTACTCTTAGTTACCATATGTCTGGTTTTGTTCTTTCTCACTCTTCACCAGGTGAAAATAGTCACTATATTTGAAGTCAGTCCACCTCTATGGGTGTGCACCAGTGTAAGACAGTTATAAGCAGTGGAGAGATGGCCCTGGTTTCCAGGTCTAGGAGAAAAAGAATAACTAAGGCCTGTCTACACTGTGGATTTCAGCCATAATGTCACCAGTCCTAGCTGTGTCAGGTTGGATTCAAAATAGAAAAGGCAGTGTTGAAGCGCTTAGAGATTCGGAATGTGAGAGCAACGCAGATCAGAGACAGATCATGTGGCAGTGAGATGGTCAAGGTGTGTGGTCATTGTAATCTTCTCAACATGACTACATCGCCACATATATAAGGTGTATATGACTATATATATTTCATCCTTAGTCAGGTTTTCAAAATATTCAGCCATGTGCTTGTCTTGAAGTACGTTGTGAATCTCAAAGGAAGTCCCAGAATGAATTTCCTTTGTCCAGGGATGCTGGGGTCCTTTTATTGCTTACTTTAGAAAGTCTTGAATCAGGCGAGTTGGTTCTCAAAATCTAACCTCCTAGCAGGCTCTTTTCACCCTTGCCTTTGGTAGTGGAGGTTTGAGGAGGAGAATGTTTAAATTGACATCTGAAGTTATCTTCCTGTGCTGGAATCAGTTCTACGTTATTTGCAGGCCACACCCTTCTTGATGAGGTCTCTTTCCGATTATTATGTTCATCTGTTCTGGAATGCTGAACTTTCAGAGATACGGTGGATGGATGAAATTTCAATGAAGAATGTGATGTTGTATAGCAAATCTCTTGTGTCCAATAATACACATTTACATGATACTATTTTTTTGAAATTAGTAAGGCTTAATATCAGAACACCTATATAGGTGTTTAGATTTAACATAAAAACTTGTCACTATCCTCTTTGTTGATAACCCGTAAAAGGGGTGCTAACTCTCCCAGAGAGTACATTACTTGTGACTGAAGTTGCCTGTAGACTGGGATCTTTTCTGCATTAGGAAAACTTTTTGAAAATTTGCCACGGTTGCAAATTAACTGAGCTAATCATGCTTTCAGCATCCATGACTCTTAGCTACCTTCAAGGTGGTTTCAGCCACCACCATAGCTGTATTGGAATTGTTCTGGCAACACCAGAAGAAAGACAAGGATCCAGGCAGGTTGGTTTGAGAGTAGGCGGTGCAGCATTAGTAACCATCTGAAGAAATAACTGACAATAAATGGCCTACCAATGAGGTTATCACACTTTCTAATTTGTTCCCACCTCTTTAGGGGCTTCGTCGGCTTGTCCCTGCCCATCTAGGACCCCCACTTGCCTTCCTCCTCATGAGGGTTAAATGGACCTGGGGAAACAAAGGGGTTGTCTGCTCTGCAAATGTGAGTCCTCACCGTTTCTCTTGACTTTCTTAGGGAAATGCCTTTCCCCCAAGTTCGCTTCCAAGCCTCTGGTTTAGTGTGATATGGAATGGATGCTCTATGGAATGAGTACGCGTCTGGAGCACCTCGCAGCAAAAAGGCACTAGGCAATTAGGCTGACTGCCTCCGCTATTCCTGAGGCAAATACACATATAGTAACATTACCTCCCTAATAGTGGTCCCAAAAAATATCTGCTCTCCGAATCACAGTAAGTTCTGCATTGTCGCCAACTCAGTCCCCAGTAATGATATTTCTGATTGCTAATTACTTGGTCTTCCCCATTCAGGTATTAAATTTAATCATCTCATGATCACACACCTGTGTCTTGTTGTCAGCGGTGGGTCTTGGGCAGGCTCCCTGCCGTGTGTCTCAGTGTAATGTTTGGATGAAGATGTGAAATTCACACGCGAAGAAAAGTCCTGGATCTGCCTAAACCCTGCATGGTCGAACAAACCGGCTGTAGCAAATTTGCCAAGAGAGTTTCATGAGTGGATGAAAAATGGTCGGCTGGCTCGCCCGCTGTCCAAAATGGTGCAAGAGGCAGCAGCTTTTCCAAACACGCACCTCCTTGCCATGATCAACTCAGGGATTGCTGGGTCGCTCGATGCTGAGCCCCAACTACAAACTTTGAGTTTGAGCTGTGCACACCCCCGTATGTGCCTAGGGGCTACAATACTGGTGTCTGTCGAGATCCCCACACAGCTGATTGTGACCGTGTTTTCTGGTTCCTGAAGATTGGAGTATAGTAAAATTAGGCTATTACACTACTAGACTCCAATCTATCCACCTGGGGACTTCACATTTGTTCCTAGACACATTTTGGTATTATGTGGCCGAGCCCCTAGACAAAAGGTGGGCAGCTTTTCCTGCCCCCTGATCCCTGAATGGTGGAAATAGAATTTCATATGTGTTTTGTCAGGAGGGTTCCCTAGTTGCAGGTAGAAAGGGCAATAGATGGCATGCATTATCCTTATCTTAGTACCCAGGACCACGCCTTGCCAAGAGTAGCATTAAAGCTGGGAGGGATACTGTTGTCATGGGTGTTGCAAGCTAGTGGATCACAGGAGCGGATGTTCACAATCACCGTGGGATGTTACGAAAGGTGCATGATGGTGTTCTAAAGCATGTGCACAGGTGTTGTTCAGAAAGCGGCAATTCAGGGGACTTCTTTCGCAACTGGCAAAGAATGAACTATTGATGGTTGGAAATGCCAGTCTAGATCCTAGGAGAGCCCAGCCTAAACCCCTGTGCTTCCGGGCTCGTGAAGCCGATGCACCGGCGCATCGCTTGGAAATAGCATAAGGAGCAGGTCAAAATAGGTTGAGCAAGTGCAGAATCAGGTGTAGAATGGTGCCTTGGGGTGTAAAGTGTGTTGCAAAGTTTGGCTACTAGAGGTAGACACGTTACTGAAAGCGAATATCCCAGTTGGTATCACTCCGCTCCTGTAGTGGCTGCCGGGTGATAATATCTTGAGGCAAAGGAGAGAGTCTTTCGACGAGGGTGGAGCGGTAAGCAGAATAACGTGCGGTATGTGGCAGCCAGATATTCAGGTTCAATAAGAAGAGCCCAATGAG
>NC_133785.1:16326698-16397175 GCF_003597395.2 Chelonoidis abingdonii
GCTCTGTTTTACCTGCATTCTGCCATATATTTCATGCTTTACTAGTCTTGGATGATGACCCAGCACGTGTTGCTCGTTTTAAGAACACTTTCACTGCAGATTTGACAAAATGCAAAGAAGGTACCAATGTGAGATTTCAAAAGATAGCTACAGCATTCGACCCAAGGTTTAAGAATCTGAAGTGCCTTCCAAAATCTGAGAGCATGAAGTGTGGTGCATGCTTTCAGAAGTCTTAAAAGAGCAACACTCCAATGTGGAAACTACAGAACCCAAACCACCAAAAGAGAAAGTCAACCTTCTGCTGGTGGCATCTGATTCAGATGATGAAAATGAAAATGCATCAGTCCACACTACTTTGGACTGTTATCGAGCAGAACCCATCATCTGCATGGAAGCATGTTCTGTGGGATGGTGGCTGAAGCTTGAAGAGGCATACAAATGTTTAGCATATCTGGCTCGTAAATACCTTGCAATGCTGGCTACAAAAGTGCCATGCGACCTCATGTTCTGACTTTTAGGTAACCTTGTAAATAAGAAATGAGCAGCATTATCTCCTGTAAATGTAAACAAACTTGTTCATCTTAGCGATTGGCTGAACAAGAATTAGGACTGAGTGGACTTGTTGACTCTGAAGTTTTACATGGTATTGTTTTTGAGTGCAGTTATGTAATGAAAAAAATCTACATTTGTAAGTTGCACTTTTGCAATAAAGAAAGTGTACTATAGTGCTTTTATAAGGTGAATGGAAAAATACTATTTCTTTATCACTGATAGAGTGCAAATATTTATAAAAAATAATATAAAGTGAGCACCATACACTTTGTATTCTGTTGTAATTTAAATCAATATATTTGAAAATATAGAAAAAGATCAAAAATATTTAATACGTTTCAATTAGTATTTTATTGTTAAACAGTGCAATTAAAATCACGATTAATCATGATTAATTTTTTTTAATTGTGATTAATTTTTTTTGTTAATCACATGAGTTAATTGCAATAAATTGACAGTCCTACTTCTAACTGTTTGGGTTGACATTTTCTGGCTGTCTCTGGTTGAGTTCTTTGGGTAAATTTCCACTGAAACAGTTCAGCTGTTTCTGAAAATTAGACTAGGAAAAATTGTTATGTTTTGCCTATGTTAAATTCTGGTAACCTTTGCTTTGGAGCAGGGATGTGAACTTTGGCAAGGGGGTAGCCTTTTGTTGCAGAAATGTGTCTTTTGCGATTCTTGTAAAAATCTATCTAAATTTGGCCTTTGAAAAATTGACAGGTCTCTCTTAGATTTTTAGCAGCTAAATTTCCTGAAGATTCCTTTCACACAGGGCATGGCGCAGCCCTGGGCTGAGCAGAACTTTGCAGTTCCAACTCTGGGTTGCTTTGGGCTGTGCTGGGTCCGGGCACCTGAACTGAGAGCAAGGACTCTATGCTGTGCTCTCAATGGTCCACTGTTGAACCCAGGTAATATGCAAAAGAAAGGTACATGAATTGATTGCAGAAGGGATGAGAGCTGGATGTGTGGAGGGCAATGTGGGAATAGATGGGGGGCAAGGAGCTCAGTTGAGGAGTGTGTGTGTGTGTGTGTAGACCTATGCCAGCTTGGAAGGAAGAAGTATGTGTAGGGAGGCAATTTACATGTTCCTGGAATACCTGACATTCCAGCACTTTCAGGAACAGTGTAGGCTCATCCCTGCCAACATAGCCTTGTATGCATGGTGCGTGCAAGATTGTGCCGACACAGGCGCTGCTGTTTTCCACAGCATACCACCCCTCGAGCCTGACCTCACATGCACCATGTGTACAAGGTCATACTGGTAGGGCCAAAGCATTGGCTGTTCAAAATGGCATCCTCCATCTGATACTGGACAAAACCATGTTCAGTACTGGACAGGTACAAACCAGCCAAAAAAAGGACTGTTTGGTATAAAACTCTACAAAGATGTAGAAAACTCTCATTAAAGATGTGCTGGTGGTGGGCTTACAACTGGAGGCAAAGTTGGTGGTGGGGGAGAAACAGGTTGGCTGAGAAGTTGGGATAGGGGAACTATGTAGACAGAGACTGGGCCTCAGACTAGAAGCCTAAAGAATGGAGACTCTCATTGGCTAGGTGAGGAGAATGGGACTGGGACAGGGAGACTGGTAGGGAAGAGAAGGCTGGGACAGGTAGGAGGGAACTGGGCAGAAGGGATTACAGTTGGGGGCAAAAGTCTATACCTACTAATCTTCAAAGAGTGGAATGGCACCCGAGATGCCTCATTTTAGCCATTCCTCTGCTGAGAGCATATACCTATGAAATGCACTGGCAAAGTGTCTTCTCTCTAGTATTGGTCCACATGGAGAATGACAAGGTTACCTCTGCACCCTTAATTTGCACCCCCCATGTGCATACACTGATACACTCTTGAATTACATGATCACATACTATTTTTTCCACAGGTTCCCTACCTCATTCAGTACATAGGGTGGGATCTGCAGGGCCGTGAAGTTAAGGAGACTGTTCTCTGTACGGACCCTGCTTCATTTGTTGCCTACATGGCAATTTCTTGCAATATCGCTGAAAAAACCTTACTGAATTAAGTTTAAGTAGCTTTGGAGTCTGTTATGTTAAATATGCAAATTATATGTATTACCATGGCATTGTATGTAACTTCTGTATGGGGGAGATGTGACCAGTATAAATGCTGGCAAGCATTATGAGCTTCAAAGGACTATTTGAGACAGTGTGCCAGACAAGAAGAAACGTGGAGTAAACAAAGTTATGTGGTTTTCCCAAGAAATCTCTAGAGGGAGATGTATGCAAATATACCACCTCCAGTTGTGCAATAATTGAGCATTTTGCAGCTTTGCCCTGAGGAGACCTTTGTCTGCTGATCAGCTGTCACATCAATACCAAATCAAGGGCCCAAACTGTATAAAGGAAAGAGTGAACTATTCACGAGTGTTCTTGTTCTGAGCAGAAAGCTGTTATGAACTTGTAACCACAGAAAAACCCCTTGGTGTAATGTGAAGGACTGACCACCTACCAGAGTCCTTGCTGGAGTTGAGGATGATCTCTGGTAAGCTTTTTAGAGTTGCATGTAGGTGGTTGTATTGTTTTTCATTTGCTTTCTCTGTAATACATACATCTTTAAGAATAAGTGTGTTTGCTTAGAAAGAGCTGTATGCTAACTTATAACTGGGCAATTACACTATAGCCTCTAAGGAGAAAGTGAAGTGCAGAGGCAAGCCTGTAATGAGGTCCACAGATCCAACCCACCCTGAATGGGCTGATCGTCGGGTAAAGATAAGAGGTTAAAATTGGCTTTCAACGTTTGTTCTTTGCAGCATTGTTCTACTTAGTTGTAGTGTTTTAATTTTCTTTGTCGATATATTGGTTAGGATTTTTCTAGGCTATGGAAGTGTCTCAACCAACAGTTTCTTAGAGGTGAAGGTTTAGTCTCTCTAAGGCTGCATTGAGCAGAGACCCAGTGTCATGGATTAATGAGGTCCACAAATCCAAGAAAGGAAATTTTCAGTTAAGTTATGGATTAATTACTCAGTTCTGTGTTTGGAAAGAAGCAGAATGGTGTACTTGTATCACATGAGGCTGATGAAGTACTTTCAAGTCAGTTAGTAACTAAGGCTGAATGCAATGCAATGGTTTGTAATATCCAAGAGGTCAGTCTAGATGATCTAATGGTCCCTTTTGGCTTTAAACTCTGAATCTGTGAATGAGGAAAGAAAAATGAATAGCTGTTCACTAAGTAGCACAGGCCATTTTGTGTACTGAATGATGCAGGGGTGCTCTGGATAACGGTGCAGATGGATGAACTATATGATCATGTAATTAAAGATATTATCATAATGCATAATACACAGAAGGGGACTGAATTAAAATTGAACAGGCAACCTTAATGAACAATCTACTGGTTGTCACTTAAACATTATTATTATTATTTTGGCTTTGTTCCAAGTCAAGCTATTTTCCTGTAATAATTAAAGAAGAAGACCAGAGTCTGCAGCGTCCAAAGCTAAGTAAAGCGTATTAAGACTCTGAATAAATACTAATTTAATTATAGGTAGCACAAAGGATTAGCAGACTTTCTTTGATCAAAGTATAACCAGTGTCAAGTGCAACTGTTAGATTTAGGATGCTGTGAGTAACCAGCCTGTTGAAGTGTTGAAAAATATTTAAATAGTCAAATATAACACATTATGGAGGTATTGTCTAAATTGTTGAGGGAAATTCTTTTATTTTAATTTTGAGGACTAAGATATTATCATGTCAGGGACCATATAATATGTAATTTTTTGTAAATTAGGAAAGCATGGTAAATCACAACAGAATTAATCACCTTTAATACATGTTAGTTGATTCAGCACTGTCAACTATCTGTGGTAATTTTGAGTGAAAGGTTCTGTTCTTTCTTTAGCAAGTGAGAGGCACTTCATCCACATACTGTTAATGCCCTCTTTTTTTGGAAATGTATTACAACCAGAATATATTTCTTATAGTGGCTTCATTGGGAACCCATCTCTCTCACAATGTCTCGGAGCCTGGGCTCTAGTCGGAGCCTAAACATCTTCATTGTAGTTGTATAGCCCGGCAGTCCAAGCCCCGTGAACCTGAGTTTGCTGCAGATCTTTTATTGCCGCGTAGATGTACTCTTAGTTACCATATGTCTGGTTTTTCTTCTCACTCTCACCAGTGAAAATCATGAGTCACTATATTTGAAGTCAGTGGTGTTGCACCAGTGTAGAACAGTATAAGCAGTGGGAGAATTTGGCCCTTTGGTTCCAGGTCTAGGAGAAAAAGAATAACTAAGGCCTTGTCTACAACTGGGGATTTCAGCCATAATTCACCAGTCCTAGCTGTGTCAGGTTGGATTCAAAATAGAAAAGGCAGATGTTGAAGCGTCTTAGAGATTCGGAATGTGAGAAGCAACGCAATCAGAGACAGATCAGTGGGCAGTGAGATGGTCAAAGGTGTGTGGTAATTGTAATCTTCTCACATGACTACCATCGCCACATATATAAGGTGTATATACTATATATAATTTCATCCTTAGTCAGGTTTCAAAATATTCAGCCATGTGCTTGTCTTGAAGTACTTTGTGATCTCAAAGGAAGTCCCAGAATAATTTACCTTTGTCCAGGGATGCTGGGGTCCTTTTATTGCTTACTTTTAGAAAGTCTTGATCAGGAGTTGGTTCATCAAATCTAACCTCCTAGCAGACTCTTTTCACCCTTGCTTGGTTGGAGTTATGGGAGGAAATGTTAAATTTGACATCTGGAAGTTTATCTTCTGTGCTGGAAAATCAGTTCTACATATTTGCAGCCACACCCTTCTATGACTGAGGTCTCTTTCCGATTAATTATGTTCATCTGTTCTGTGGAATGCTGAACTTTCAGAATACTGGATGGATGGAAATTTCATGAAGAATGTGATGTTTATAGCAAATCTCTTTTCCAATAATAAACATTTACATGATACTATTTTTTTAAATTAGTAAGCTTAATATCAGAACACCTATATAGGTGTTTAGATTTAACATAAAACTTTGTCACTATCCTCCTTTGTTTATAACCCTAAAGGGGTGCTAACTCTCCCCAGAGAGTACATTTACTTTTGACTGAAGTTGCTGTATAGACTGGGATCTTTTCTGCATTAGGAAAACTTTTGAAAAAATTGCCACGGTTGCAAATACTGGCTATCACTGCTTTCAGCATCATGACTCTTAGACCTTACCTTCAGTGGATTTCAGCCACCACCATAGCTGTATTGGAATTGTTCTGGCAACACAGGAAGAAAGACAAGATCCAGGCAGTGTGGTTTAATTAGGCTGCAGCTTTAGTAACTCATCTAAGAAATAACTGACAATAAATCCTACAATGTAGGTTATCACACTTTCTTAATTGTTCCCACCTCTTTAGGGGCTTCTGTCAGCTTGTCCCTGCCCATTGCTAGGACCCCACTGCCTTCCTCCTCCATGAGGGTTAAATGGACCTGGGGAAAAAGGGGTTGTCTGCTCTGCCAAATGATGAGTCCTCACCGTTTCTCTGACTTTCTTAGGAAATGCCTTCCCCCAAGTCTGCTTCCAGCTCTGGTTTAGTTTATTATGGAACTGGATGCTCTATGGAATGAGTACCTGCTCTAGACACCTGCCACAAAAAGGCACTAGCAATTAGCTTGACTGCCTTCCCGCTATCCTGAGGCAAATACACAGATAGTTAACATTACCTCCCTAATAGTGGCCCAAAAATATCTGCTCTCCAATCACATAAGTGTCTCATTGTCCCTAAACTCAGGTTCCCATAATGATATTTCTTGATTGCTAATTACTGGTCTTCCCCATTCAGGTATAAATTTAATCATCTCATGATTCACACACCTTCTGCTTTTGTCAGCCGGTGGAGTCTTGGCAGCTCCCTGCTGTATTCTTCAGTGTAATGTTTGGGATGAAATTATAATTCACACCAAGAAAAGGTCCTGGATCTGCCTCAAATCCCTCGATGGTCAAGTCAACCCCTGTACAAATTTCCAAGAGATTTTCATGAAGGTGGATGAAAAATGGTGGCTGCTTCCCGGTTTCCAAAAAATGTGCAAGAGGCATCAGCTTGTTCCAAGAACACGCACCTCCTTCCATGTCAACTCAGGATTGCTTCGCTGCTGAGCCCCAACTACAAACTTGAGTTGAGCTGGCACACCCACCGTTGTGCCTAGTGTACAATACTGTGTCTGCAGATCCCCACACCAGCTATTGTGACCTGTTTTCTGGTTCCTGAAATTGGATATAGTAAAATTAGCTATTCACACTACTAGACTCCAATCTTCCACCTGGGACTTCACATTTGTCCTAGACACATTTTGAGTATTTATGTGCCCGAGCCCCTAGACAAAAGTTGGGCAGCTTTTCCTGCCCTGATCCTGAATGAGTGGAAATAGAATTCATATGTGTTTTGTCATGATGGGGTTCCCTATTTGCAGTAGGGCAATAGATGGCATGCATATCCTTATCTTAGTACCAGACCACCTTGCCAAAGAGTACATAAACTGAAAGGGATACTTTTCAGTGGTGTTGCAAGTGCTAGTGGATCACAGGAGGCATTTCACCAACATCACCGTGGGATGTTCACGAAAGGTGCATGATGTGTTCCTAAAGATGTGCACAGGTTTGTTCAGAAAGCTGCAATCAGGGACTTTCTTTCCAGACTGCAAAATAACTATTGATGTTGAAATGCCAGTCGTGATCCTAGGAGACCCAGCCTAACCCTTGCTTCCATGGCTTGTGAAGCCATGCACCGGCCATCGGGATAGCAGTAAGAAGCAGTTCAAAAATAGGTTGAGCAAGTGCAGAATCATGGTAGAATGTGCCTTGGGGTGTTTAAAAGTTTGTTGGCAAAGTTTGCTTACTAGAGTAGACCTTAATGAAAGCAATATCCCAATTGTTATCACTCCCTCCTGTGTGCTCCATAATATCTGTGAGGCAAAGGGAGAGATCTTTTCACAGGGGTGGAGCGTGAAGGCAGATAGACTGGCGGGTAATTTTGAGCAGCCAGATATCAGGTCAATAAGAAGAGCCCAATGAGGAGCTCTGTGTCTCTGGGAGGCTTTAAAAACCTGTTTCAGTAATGAGCCAGAGTAATGCGCACCACTTATCTGCACGGTGCCTTCCCTTACCGTCCCCTCCATTGCATCAGTTTCCCTGTATCTCCCTCTCCCCATGCTTTGGATTAAACTGAGTATTTCATTCTCAAAACACTAACTTTTATTGCACAATCATAAAGAAATGGAAAGAACAGGAAAATAACTTGACCGTGGGCAAAAGGTGTGATAAAATTGGGAGGGGAGAAACCAAGTCAACTTATCTGTGAAAGCACAGAAGTTTTGCCCATTAAAAGTCTTCGAATGTTCACCTTCTGTTCTTAGTACCCTCCTCCAGTGTTGAGTGAAAGAGATACTGCACCTTCCCCCACGTTCTCCCCCCCACCCAACCTCCTGAACATTTCGGGAAGGGAGAACAGGTCAGTATTTGCAGGCCATTGTGCAGGGGCTTCAGAGGGAGTCTAGTCTCAAGCTGTTTTTCTTGAAGCTCAACCAGATGCCTCAACATGTCTGATTGCTCCTTTGTAATCTGCAACATCTCATCCTGCATGGCATGCTCGTGCTCCTGGGATGGTCTCCTGCTCTCCATGTCTATGTCCAGTTTTTCAGACAATTAAATCCTCCAGGCTCTGAGCTCTGAATCAGCTGTCTTGAAAGCGTTCATTATCTCATTGAACATGTCGCCATGTGTTCTCTTTTTCCATATTCTAATCTGCTGTAGCCTCTACGCCAATGTGGAGGATGTGCTGAAGGCCAGACTTTCCACTGTAAGACATGGAGAGCACAAGGCAACTATTGTCAGTGCATATCCTGGGTCTTGTACAAGGTTGCTGTTTAAAAGTAACTCACCTTATTACACTTAAGTAAAAGCCAGAACATAATCAAAATCCCTAGCTATTCAACAAACTGGTTTGCTGTTCCAACCCCAGTGAGTATGGCCCAGAGGGATTGGCAACAGGTCTTGTGCTGCAACTTGTGGGAAACCCACGTTGGGAGCATAGATGGGCAGGTGGACAATTCTCCCTCCCCTTAGGAACATGGGGATTGCATTGAGATCAGGGACCAGCATTAAGCCTCCCAAATTGCGAGCTTTGTCCAAGGTGTCTCCGGGAGGGGGAATTGTGGCAATGAGAGAACACAGAAAGCCCCCCTCTTCCCCCCCACTACCCTAAATGTTGCTGGTAGCAGATGTCCTGGACTTGCAGATTCTGAGGTCAATGATGATCCCTGCCACCAAAACCACCAACATGTTGACTGTGGTTAAGGGACCTGGAAATCACCATGGATGGGGGATCACATGATCTATTGTTTGTGCTATGAGCACTTTTAATGAAAACTTCCACTGTCTGTCCTAGGTCACTCTGTGTGACATCAGTCTTCTGAGGGTAACAGAGGTGGCAAGGGAGCAGATGCTGCAAGCATCTGGGTACAGACCTGTTCCTTATGCTGCTATGGTGTGTACTGCAACGATGCCAGCAGAGTTAATTACTGGAGTGGCATATGAAAGTGTCCTACTGTGGTGGAATAAATAAGGCAGCCCTCCCCAAAAACCTTCTGCAAAGGATTGCAGAGATCTCCATGGAGGATTTCCAGGCCCTCCCTGTGCACATAAACAGTCTTTTCTGGGAGGCACCCTCTGCCAGACTGGAGTGGCCACTGGGAAGCAGATACCCACTGCACCTCACTTTTTTTCTTCAGATTAAACATAAAATATAAGAGTATGTAACTCCTACAGTTTGATTGGAATTGCATACTCACCGGAAGTGCCTTTCCTGGCATCATGTTTGGTCAGCATGCTGTCCTGCGACTGGCTGGACTGCTCTGGGGTTAAAAATAGCTCCTGGCTCTCAGGGAGAATGGATTTCCCGCTTGCCTGTCTCCTCTTCCCCTCCTCTTCCTTGTCCAGAATGTCCTTGTTGTTTACTGAGGTGGCCTGGGACTCAGATTCCTGAGAAGTATCCATGCTCCATTTGGGAGTAGTGGTGGGGTCACCACCGAGAATCGCATGTAGCTCCCCTGCATTGTAGAACCAGTCTGTGGTGCAGAACCAGAATGACTGTTCCCTCCCTTGTCTTCTGCTATGCCTGCTGAAGTTCTTCGATTTTTCACACAGCACAGCTGCATGTCCCTAGAGTAGCCCTTCTCCCACATGCCCCATGTGATCTTTACGTAGATGTCGTCTGCATTTTTTCAGCTGGATTGATGCTGTGCCTGCACAGACTCTTCTCCTTACAGACAAATAAGATCCACCACCTCCTGTGTACTACAGGCTGGAGCACGTTTGGGGTGTTGAGTCACTATGGTCAGCTGGGCTGGCAAGCTCGCCACACTGATCAAACAGGAAATGGGAATTCAAAAGTTCCCGGGGCTTTAACAGGGGAGGGACTGTTTTCCTGTGTACCTGGCTGCTGTGCAGCAGAGTTGAAAACCATCTCCAGAGTGGTCACAGTGAAGCATTGTGGGACATCTCCTGGAGGCCAGCTCTGTCAGTTTTACACGGTACTGTGCCTAAACTGCCTCTCTGTCGACCCATCAACATGGAATTAAGCACTGCGCCTCTCGTAGAGGTGGAGTAATTAAGTGGACGTTACAGGCAAGTTAGGTCGGTGGAAGGGACCTGGGTAGTTTAGACCATATATTAGGTCAACGTAAGGTGGCATCCATCAACCTAAATGTGTGGTGTAGACCAGGCCTCAATATGAAGCAGTACAGCATCTGGAAATGACTTTAATGCATCTGTTCATAGCTTTCCAAACTTGTAGATATTCAGAGCTTTGTGTGCAACTGTGAATTGATAGGAATCTCATCTCTTTCATGCTGCTGCTTTAGGAAAGACATAGATAAGTGCTGCAATTGCTCATGGAGAAGGTCTTAAAAATATGAAGGAGAGGTGAAGTAGTTGAGACAGCCCCTTCTCATCCCATTCACCATCAGGAGATGTGAGAAGGGCAGAACTCGTTCTCCTCTCTCCGTCAGTCTGGAAGGAGGAGAGAGGCTTTGTATTTGATACTGGTAGGTGACTAAGACCAAAAAATGAATCTCCTGAGTAGGATCCAGGTACAGCATTCTGTTATGGTTTTTAGCACTTTATCTTTTTCCAGACATCTTGGGTTGAAGTTGGGGGCTTGGGTTCTTCTTAGATTGTTGCCTCGGACCTCACTGTTGGTGCACACCTCATTTCTCCGATTTTCTTCTGATTAGTAGGTCTAGTCTTCTGGCTAATAGATGCATGATAATCTTTTAAAATTCTGCTGTATTCATTTGTTATGCAGCTTTTACATCTTAAAAAAAACAGTGGAAAAGATGATTGTTTAATTTGCTTCCTGTTGCAGGAAAAATTAGTCTCAAGGGACATCGGGTTTCTTCAGATAATCAAAGTTTTGTGAACTATAAACACTTTTTTTCTGTACAAACTTCACATTGAAGATGCAAAAAAATGGGTCATGTTAATTTTGGATAATTAGACTCACTTTTTTCCCTCAAACACTTAATTCCCTTCATTTGATAAAACTGGGAAAACTCCTGTAAACTGGTTGATGTTTCAGGATTTCCTTTATTAACACTTGTAACTGTGTTTGTTCCTCCTTTACCTTCATTGTCTATCAACTATAGAGCTTCCAGCCTATGTGCTGGAACTAGGGGTGCTGCTGCACCCCCATGCTTGAAATGATTTCATTTATATTATTATTTCTAGGGGAATTGTGTGCCACTGTGCAATACAGAATTTTGCAGAAATTCACTTTGTGCATGCTGAATTTCCTTTCCCCTACAGAAATGGTCTGCAGTACTGCTGGATGCCACTAGGGGCCACCGGATCCAGCAGAACCCAGCTCATGCACAGAAAACCCTGCTGGGGGGAAGGGGTGGGAGCTAAAGGGTTCCTGGCAGCTGCAGTTCTCAGCATGCTCTGAGGGAAAGAGAGAGTGGCACACAAGAAACTTCATGCAAGCCTAGGACCAAGCATCAGGCTGTTTCTCCCTCTGGATCCCTGGGCTCTGGCGGGGAAAGTGGGTGGGTGTTTTGGCTGCAGGGGTCACAGCTGGACTCTAGGGGGAGAGGGTGCGGGTATCTGGGTTGGGAGAACCCACAGCTGGGCTTGTGGGGCGGGGGGAAAGGGGTACGAGTGTATTGGCTAGGGGGAGCCTGCAGCGGGATTGTGAGTGTCTGGCCCACTGGCTGGCTTGGGGGGCGGGAAGGGGGGAAGAGAATCAGGAACTGGGTTGTCATAGGTGTTTCTTTAACTCTTGCCTCCAGGGGGGATTTTTGAGCATGTCTATACTGTTACGGACATACTCGTTGACTGGTATTTTGAAATGCATTACCAAAATAATTGAAACTGGTATAATTATGTAGTTTTATTTTGACAACATTTGAAGAATTTTGTGGAATTTTAAAATATTGTGCACATAATTTTTAATTTTTTGATAGAGAATTTTTAATGTTTTGGTGCAGAATGCCCCCAGGAATAGTCAGATACATGATTTACAGTTTAGTTCATGGCTCTCAGCATTGCCACTATAAATTGTTCCAGCATCCCCGCCTTCTAGTGTTTCTTCGTAAAATGATCAAGTGTTCCTTTTGTTAAATGTCATGGATCTTCTAGTTCAGTTTTATTCAGTTCACATCTGATTTTAATAATTTCAGACTTCAAATTTAAAAAGTTTCTAGGAGAGATTTAGCTTAGGGACAGTTTCTTAATTTAGAATGAAGCTCTGTCAAATAAGGTTGAGTTCGTGTCTGACCACTGCAGTCTTAAAAGAGAGACTACTATTTTTATTCATAGTCATACATTACAATTTACTTAATGCAGAGCAAGTCAATAAAATAACTGTCAGGTTTAACCACTTCTTCTTGGTCATGACTTTAAGATTAGAAAGTTGTTTGCTATCTGAGAGATTTTAGCAACACTTCATTCCCTAGCACAGGAATTCTGTTGAGGTTAGCAACATTTCCCACTGAAGGGGAGAATAAGTTAATTTTAAATCTTTGATACAGTGGCATTCTACCTATGGAAATCAAGTTAAGGATTGAAAGAGCTATGGAGGGAAACTTGTCTGTGCCAAGCTACCTCTCTCACTTTCTCCGTCAAAACCAGCACACTGTTCAATTGAATTTCAGTATTGCCGGCAGTTCAAATAATTTTTACTAAGTATGTTCATCACTGAAATTTAAACACATTTCACCCACCTGAACCTCTATCGTTTTGTAGTTGCCCGTAGTAAGTAATAATCCTAGCTCTACTCAAGTCACTAGAAAGTAAATGGTAAGAGAACACAGCTGATGATAATGATAGCATTATATAATTTCTTGTTTCTTCAAAACATTGTATTTTCCTAGGTATTTAGCCTTCAGAGCTCAGTCTGAGGTTCCTTATTTTCAGTCTTTTAAAGCTATAGTTGGTCAGAGTATGTCGGCTCAGCCTCTTTAGGTGGAACTGCAGAAAATTTATTTTTGTATCTTTTGAATAAGTCCTTCTTCCTAGGAGCAGTACTGTAAAATACATATTTTGATCTCTTAAATCACATTTTGCCAATTAAACATTTTGAAGGCATTTCCTCATCAAATTCTCCCCCAAATCATTCTGAACCAAAATTATTGTTATACAACAAGCTGATTGGTTATTTCAAGGCCATGTAGTGAATAACAATTTCTCAGGAATTTGACCTGTGGTTGGATGTTTTATTAATGTAAACTAAAAGGACATTTGCAGTGTGGGGAAGCTCAAACTTGAGCTTAACTAATCCAATTTAAATTAAAAACAAAACTCAGTCTTATCCATGTATATGAGGGTTGCTTTTTGTTGGTATTTTTTTTATTTGACATATTTCACCTTACATTGTTGCTTATGACTGGGAATTCAACACCCGCCTCCTCTTCTGAATGTCTAAATGATAACAGACACAAATTTAATCCTTCATGTTTCTCACTCCTATAAGTACTTTTACTGAAATGGTGAAGTATATCAGCTACCTGTTGTACAAACAATTGCAAGGCTTTGTTGACCTGCATGCAGGGTCGAATAGGAGTGGCTAGTGCTGGTATTAAGCTGGGTCTTGTTGGGTAACTGATTGTCTACTCCAAAAGTCTTCAAGTATTGAGATCATTAAGATCTTTTAATGATTTATAAGATCATCAAGACTTGTTCTGTTCACCATATGACACAGCTAGGGGAACTTGAGACATGATGGGCACTCATACCACCAATGTGGTAGCAGTACCCAGGTGTATGTCTTAACAGGCAATTAGTGGTGTCTCCCAGAGATCCTAAAATCTTGGGGAAAATCAGTGCATTGAAAAGAAGCTAGCTAAGCTTAAAACCAGGTGAGCTGGATAGGTGGTTAGGTTTCTCTCCTCCCACCCATGAAGATGCTCCTGACAGATAGTGTCCAAGGTAGTATCTGTCCTCTTATTGTTAAGGTATTAAAGGGTCTCAATATCCTGTTGGACCTATCATTGTTTCGGAGTAGATTATAGAGACAACAAATGCTGCCTTGTGTTTTTGACTAACTAAAATATTGTACTCGTTTTTTTCAGATGAAAATCCTAATCACATTGAAACCGATGCTTATCACCTCCTAGTTGGTCTATTGTTGCACATTCTATCTGGGGATTAAGGTGAAGGGCAGGCAGAAGTAGTCACTGTTTTAGGCAAGAAAAATTCATAACATTGTACCAGTTCACTGCTTGCTCACAAAGCTCTCAATTCAGTTTCTGATTCACTTCAGTCCTAGTTCTTACCTTTAAGCTCCTTGACTAGCTTCTAGCCCATTGCCTTTACGACTGTTTCTTCATCAAAGAACCACCGAGAAAATTTAGCTTGATGGGAATGTAAGGTAGTGTGGTACTTACAGAAGCTGCTGGATGATTATTATTGCCACAGAGGACTGCTGTGGACTTCCTTATCACCAGAGGTCAGTCTGAATCCAAACCTGGCTGTTCTTAAAGTATGTTGCAAAATTAACTCTTGTATAAGTCTTCTCTAGCTAATAATAGCTTCAGAATGACCAAGAGTAGAGATGAGGAGGACTAGAAAAAAAAAATCTTCCTTTCATTAACAGTTTCTTAAATTTGGGAGGAGTGGAAGAACAGATATTTTAATTAATGTAATTTGGCACTTTATAAAAATTTCTTATTCAGCCCCTAGATACTTCTACAGTGATATGTTCTTTAGAAATGTGAGTGGTGGCATTTTTACCTTTTTCCCAGGTTCATTTTTTTTCTTACAATTCATCTGTGTGATCGCAAATGCTGCTGCTTAATGAGAAAACAAGGTGGCACTATCCTGTGGGAGAAATTTCATGAAATGTAATCAAGATGTAAAAGAGCAGTTCTTGATACTCTGTCAGCTGATCTTGGAGAAGCAAGTCTGTTTTGGACCTAAAAATACTTCTCAAAAAAGTTGTGGAGCGGGGAGAGACATGTTAATTGGATTAAAGGCAGTAGTATATGTTTGAATCTCAACACCCTTCTTGCACTGGAGATCTCTCTCCCTACAGATGGAGACAAATGTTGAATACAATGTGAAATTCTGTGGGTTGTCTTGCATACAAAGTTACAGTTTTTAAAATACCATAAATCAGTGTTCGTGTGGCTATGCTATCAATTTTAACTTCTGCTTAGCTGCCTGAATATTCAGATCGAGGGATTTATATTATGGCTTGCTGAAATAGTGGCGGCTAAACTGACAGAAAATGTCAGAACAGGTTAGGTGATTGACTCTTCAAAGACTTCTGAAGGGAGTGACAGAAGTTGTGGCTTGGTAATGGAATTGTGGGTTTAGTCTCAATGGCCGTGTCTATATTAGGAAGAGTGGGACTGGTAACTATAAAGATAGAAGGGATGATGGTGATCATCTAGTCTGACCACCTTCATGACACAGGCTGTAGGATTTCCCTGAATCAATTCCTGTTTGAACTACTGCATATATTTTAGAAAAATATATAATCCAGATTTTAAAATTTCCAGTGATGGAGAATCCACAACTACTGTTGGTAAATGGTTCCAAAAAATTATTACCCTCACTGTTAAAAAAAATTGCTCTTAATTTTGAGTCTGAATTTGTCTAGCTTCCACTTCTAGCTATTAGATCTTATTACACCTTTGTCTGCTAGATTGAAGAGTCCTTTGCTATCAAATTGCTCTTCCCCCATTTAGTTATTTATAAATAAGGCTGTGAGTCTGTCACGGAGGCCACGGAAGTCACGGATTCCGTGACTTTCTGGGACTTCTGTAGCTGGCAGATGTGACTGACCGCAGGGCCACCCAGGTAGCGGTCTCGAGCCCCCCCCCAATGCCAGCAGCAGTGGTCCGATCCACCCCTGCCCCCGCCAGCAGCGGTAGGGGCCCCAGAGGACACCCCCCCCCCATCATTGGTGGGCCCTGGAGGACACACACACCACCAGCATGAGCGGGCACTCTGGAGGACACCACCTCCCAGCACCAGCAGGTGCACCAGATCACCCCTCCAGAGCAGCAACTTTGCCCCCAAAGGACTCCAGAGCACCCAAGATTTAGTCAGGGGTATATAGTACGAGTAATGGACAGGGTTGTGAATTTTTGTTTATTGCCCGTGACCTGTCCATGACTTTCACTAAAAATATCCATGAGTAAATCTTAGCCTTAGTTATAAACTTTGATGAAGTCATCCCTTAAGCTTTGCTTGGGTAAGCTAAATAGATCAAGCTTCTTCTGTTTCACTCGAAGTCAAGTTTTCCAATCTCGTAGTCTTTCTCATTGCTCTTCTCTGAATTTTGTCTTACATTTTTCAACATTTTTCTTGAATTGTGGACACCAGAACTGGACGCAGTATTCCAGTAGCAATCATATCAGTGCCAAATACAAAGGTTATTAACCTCTCTACTCCTAATCAATATTCCTCTGTTTATATATTCAAGGATATGTTAACCCTTTTGGCCACAGCATCTTGCTAGGAGCTCAGGTTAAGCTAATTATCTGCCATACCTCCCCAAGTCTCTTTCACAAGCACTGCTTTCCAGGATAGTCTCCCATCCTATAAGGATGATCTGCATTCTTTGTTTTTGGTATATGACTTTGCATTTGGTTATATTAAAATTCATATGGTTTGCTTGGACCCAGCTTACCAAGTGATCCAGACAGCTGTCAGTGACCTCTTCTTTATTTTCCATGCCCCTAGTCTCTGTCATCTGCATACTTTATCAATAATGTCTCTTTCTTCCTGGTCATTGATAAAAATAGTGAATAGTTATTAGGCTAGAACTTGCCATGATGTAATTTCTAGTGATGTAATTTTGCTCTCTTGAATAAAATGAAGTTCCCGTAAGAAGTGCTAAATCTTATAATGGTATAACAGTTATATTTTACCATTGTGTGAGAATTTGCCTTTGGAAGCCTAAAGCAAAGTCTAATGTGCCTTCTGAAAAGTGACCTAAAAATTTTAAGTTTGAAGTTTTCAAGGCTGATTCCTCACTCTGGGACTTCGAGTGCAGAAGGTGGGGGCCCTCAAGAATTCTAAAAATTTAATACTGACCACTCCAGGCTTATATTAAACTCCCCAAGGTTACAGCTTTTCTCTGACCTAGATTTCTAGAAAGCCTTTGACAAGGTCCCTCACCAAAGGCTCTTATGTAAATGAAGTTGTCATGAGATAAGAAGGAAGATCTTTTCATGGATTGAGAACTGGTTAAAAGACAGGGAACAAAGGTAGGAATAAATGGTAAATTTTCAGAATGGAGAGGGGTAACTGGTGTTCTCCAAGGGTCAGTCCTAGGACCAGTTCTATTCAACTTATTCATAAATGATCTGGAGAAAGGGGTAAACAGTCAGGTGGCAGAGTTTGCAGATGATATTAAACTACTCAAGATAGTTAAGACCAAAGCAGACTGCAAAGAACTTCAAAAAGATCTCACAAAACTAAGTGACTGGGCAACAAAATGGTAAATGAAATTTAATGTGGATAAATGTAAAGTAATGCACATTAGAAAAAATAAACCCAACTATACCTGCAATATGATGGGGGCTAATTTAGCTACGACTAATCAGGAAAGATCTTGGCGTCATCGTGGATAGTTCTATGAAGATGTCCACGCAGTGCGCAGAGGCAGTCAAAAAAGCAAACAGGATGTTAAGAATCATTTAAAAAGAGAGAGAGGATAAAATGGAGGTTCTTCTTCGAGTGATTGCTCATATCCATTCCAGTTAGGTGTGTGCGCACCGCGTGCACGTTCGTCGGAAGACTTTTTTACCCTAGCAACACTCAGTGGGTCGGCTGGGCACCCTCTGGAGTGGCGCTGCTATGGCACCGGATATATACCCCAGCGGACCCAGCAACCCTTCAGTTCCTTCTTACCGCCCATGTTGGTCGTTTGAACAGTGGAGTGTGGCTTAGCTGACCTCCACTCCCCTAGCTACTCATAGTTTCTCGTTCGTTATCGTGTATATAGTTATAATTCTTTTTTTAAAAAAATTCCCCTCTCACCCCTATGGGTGGTATGTGTCTTCCTCAACCTCGGGTCCTCTACCAGAGAGGCCTGGGAGTTTGAGGGTTCTGCGCAGTATCTTAGCTGTTCCTAGCACTGCACTCTTCTGGACAGAGAGCTCTGATGTTGTTCCTGGGATCTGTTGGAGCCACTCACCCAGCTTAGGAGTCACAGCTACTTTACTTTTGTTCCAGCTTGGATTAAAGGCCCGAAGTGCTCCTACTACAACTAATGGGACCAGACTTTGGCTTACACTTCCACATCAACTGTCGTCTAGTGTACTCTTTCAGGCGCTGGTACTTCAGCTTCTCATTTCCTTCTTCTGATGTTGCTGTCACTTAGCACTGCTATACTATCACCACGCTGTCTTCTGGTCCTTGTTCATTACCACGATGTCTGGTTGATTGGCCAGTACCTGCCTGTCGTCGGGATCTGGAAGTCCACAGAATCTAGCTCTGCTCTTGCTCCGCAACCTTCTGTGGAATCTCCATCTGGTCTGGGAGGGTCTAGCCACATATGCTCGTGCAGATGTTCCTGTACAAACATGCCAGCCACTTGGTTGTGGCCGTTCAGTGTAGCTGTTCCTGCTGCATCTTACATCCTGCAACTATGTGTGGACTGTCTCTGAGGCCTCTCTGCATAGTCTGCACCTTGGGTCCTCTCTAGTGTGGTAGCCCCTGCTTCAATGGATCTGGTGCTCAGTGCCTGTTCCCGTGCTGCTATGATCAGTGCCTCAATGCTGTCTTTTAGTCCAGCCCTTTCCCAGGCCACTGGTAGGATTTCCCAACGTCGCCACCTCAGCTATTTCGATGGTACATCCCATGGAGGGTCTTGTCTGCCATGGTACTTCTCTGCTTGGTCTTACTCCCATGTCTGCTGCTGCTTCAGGCATTCTCAGCAGCTCATTTTGGGGCCATCTTATCGATGTACTCCTGGATGTTCCGGGTTTCGTCCAGGACAGTGGTTGGACGCTCATCACATCACCCGCCGCCCTCTTCTTCCGGCTGGTATACATCTCTGGGTGTTGGACTTGGGGTGAGAACCTTCGTGCATGGTGAGATTCCGGGTCTTCAAATCGCAGCCCCCATTGCCTCCTTGGCCAGCTCACTATACCGGCAGGCATCTGATGAGCGGGCAGGGCGTATCCGTTGATGGCGTGGCTGATTTGTTCTTCCACTGAGCTGGCTCTTCAGGACCTGTTTATCCTTTGTGATACTTGGATGTTGCTGTCTTCCTTGCTCCATCTTGTGGTTTCCATGTGACTGTGGGACACCAAGGTACTTGTAGCTGGTCTGTAGTACGTCTGCTATGTGGCCCACTGGTAGTTCCACCCTCATCATTGACTACTTCCTCTCTTCACTACATCCGGACGTTCCCACGAAGTTCTCCAGTCCGAATGACATCCGATACTCTACTGTAGATCCGTCAGGTGGATTAGCGAGTCGTGTCTAGTTCATTCTTAGCATACATCTGATGTCATCCATTGGTAGAGGTGGCTGATGGTAGTCACTCCTGAACCTTTACCGTATCCAGTCTGTGTGATTATGTGGCTGAGGGGTTTAGCTATGCAGACACAAGCGGGGGACAGTGCATCACCCTTGGTATAGCCCACACTTGAGGCCCTTGTGCAAGTGCTGCCTGAGTTGATTCCAGTGTTGTTCTTCCATGTCCCATGTGAGTTCTTGAGGAAGTCCTTAGTGTCCTGTGATTTGTATAGCGCGGAGACATTCACAGATCCAGTGTGCAGCATGAGTCGTAGGCTTTCCGTGAGTCAATCCAGGCTGTGCTCAGATTGGTCTGTCTAGACTTGAGTCTTGGGCGCTGCTCTATCTATGAGCAACTGGTGTTTTGGAGCTCTTGTTTTCCAATGCCTTCTGAGCTGTGCATCAGTACTGCCATATGGTCCTGTAGCTTGGCAGCTCTGATGCCTGTAGGACTTTGTGGGAGAGGCAGTTATTGTCGGTAGTTGGCGTTTCTGTTCACCTGCAGGGGTCTCATGATCAGCCTGTCCTCTCCTTGTGTTAGCCAGTTTGGGTGGAGCCTGCTGCTAGAGCTGTTCATCTTGTCTGCTAGGCATTCATGCACTGCTGTTAGTTTTTTAGCCAGTAGGTGTGGTATATGTCGGGTCCAGGTGCTGTCCAGCTCTTCATGTTTGACCCGCTGCTGGATGTTCTTACTGTGATGGTGACTGGTTTGTTTCTGGAGATGTGTGCTCTGTTCTGTCCTCAGTCTGCACATTTGCACGGTGTTATGAGTCTTTCCTTTCTCCATATGTTCTTCCATACTGTTCAGTTTCTGCTGCTGGTGGCTCTGCTGTTTATGTGTTGTTGCACTGCATGTGGGATAACCTTGGATGGTTCTTGGAGAATAGGAATTTACTTTTTTGGCCCCTGCTTCTTAGTGTACTCCTTAGTGTGTAGCCAGTGCTGTGAGCCTTTGTTTAGCAGTCTCTAGGCTCTAGATGAGTCAGGCCCTTGTATTTTTCAGTAGCCGAGTCTATCCTTAATACTCTACACCCTTTGTAGTTCCCCAGCTGACTAACTCTCTCTGAGTCGCCTTGATCTTATCTCCACCTCATTTCCAGGGTGGGTACATACTGTTGTTCTTCTTGTCGTTAGCAAGCATCTCCAGGTACAGAGCCTGTAGCGTATACAGTTCATTGGTGTTGAGTTATGGTGGTAGTAGGATTGTCATAAGGGCTCTATTGGCATCTTCTGACATACTATCTGATGGTACTTCTCACGATGACCTTAGGATCATCTCAAGGATTGACTGTAGCTAGTTTCCATGATCTTATGCTTATCCGCTGCTCGTGCTCTGCAATGGAGGGGTGGCAGTGAAGTTTCAGCTTCAGTTGTGGCTGCACATCCACTTGTTTTCTTCAGTCTTCTGAGTCGGATGTAATGTGGAGTTGATCTATCTCAAGCTGGTGAGAGTAGCTTCCTTTACTAATGTTGAAGGTTAGGTAATCTACTGTTTCTCAGTAGTGTGGATGTAGGTCTTTGTCCATCCATAGGTCCTCTAACGTTTCATATATCCCATCTCACCATCAATTCCAGGTTCTCTTGTCTCGTCCATGAATGGTTTGTTCCAGTAGCCCACTTATCGTCAGATTGTCCTGGTTCCTCAACATCTGGCGCGGACCTTGTTAATCCGGGCGACGTCCGAGCCGGCATGACTCTCCTAGTTCGTGTCACTCTCATATTTGAGGTAGGCAGGTGAAGCGTTAGGGGTTCTTTTGCCCAAGGACTCCTACTGGAAAGTTGGGTACCAACCGGGATTTGAACCCCGGTCTCTCGTATCAAAGGGCGGTCTCCCGTATCAAAGGGCGGCGCTCTTAATATATATATATAGTTTATGCGTTTCTTCCTGATAGCATAGTTAGTTTAGTAATAGTTAGCGGAGTTCGGGGAATATCCCCTTCTCCGCACCCGGTGCCAGAGCCCATGCCCAGTTTACCGGGTTTCAAACCGTGCTCAGCCTGCCACAGGCCGATGCTGACAGGAGATCCGCTCGACTCCTGTTTGAAGTGCCTTGGGGAATCACACTTGACAGCTAAGTGCCCCATTTGCAAGTCTTTCAAGCCGTGAAAAAAAAGGAGCGGGACATCAGGCTTAAACAGCTCCTCATGGAGGCAACTCTCTCTCCACCTTCGGCACCAAGCGCTGGTCAGTTGGTGAGCAGAAGCGCACCTGCAGCACCGGACTGCACCAGTACGCCCAAAGACACACAGCACTGGATGTCGCCGGCACCGAAGTCGGTTCCTCGATGCTCCCTCTCCCCGAGGTTGAGGAAGGCCAAGACTCCTGCTGCTTCAGCATCTCCCGCACCGCAGCCAGAGAGTACGCTTAGGTCAGATCGCCCAGCGCCGACGCCTGCTGCGGCACCGACTAAATCGGCACCGTTGATTCCGGTCCCACAAGGGCTGTCGAGTCTGGCGCCTGTTAGCTCCCCAGCGCGTGCTGCGGTAGAGCTCACCATGCCGTCCATGCCAGAGGTGTTCTCAGCGGCGAGGGACCTGATCGCCTTGACAGACTCAGCGCTACCTCTACCCCCAGCACCGCTGGTGAGGGTAATGCAATCCATAGGCAAGCCAACCTTGATTAGACCACCCTCTGTCAGCGCAGCGGACCGGCACCACTCACGATCGTGGTCCCGCAGAGGCTCAAGGTCCAGACGATGCTCCCGCTTTCAACGCCGCTTGCAGTCCCAGCACCGTTCTACTACACGGCACCGGTCAGACTCGCGGCACCGGTTGGACTCTCATTCACCGGCTCACTACCCACGGTACCACTCCAGTTCTCGGCACCGCTCCAGGCACCGTGCCTCCTGAAGCCATTCACAACGCCAGGATTCGAGATCTCGGTCGACCTCCTGGCACTGATGTGGTTGTAGGTCCCACTCTCGATCCGGGTACTGATATACGTCCCGGCACCGGTCCCCGGTACGTAGGGGAGCGAGGTCCGTTGGAAGATCTGCATAAGGCTTCTCTGCTCCTCCATGGCCATCCAGACATACGTCGGTGTCCTCCCACGCGGACAGCTACTATGGCCAAGACCGTGATTCCAGTGTGCCCACTGGAGTGTTTCAAGAAGCCCGATCTCAGGACCCAGGACCTCACCAGTGGTCCTTTTGGACACCATGGGCGTACCACCAGGCCCAAGGTGCTCCGCTAGTTTCGGCCCACTCCACTTCATCAGAGCACCGAGCACTAGAGGCCACAGTTAGTTGTCGTCCTGCACCTGGGACAGAGGAGCTATTAGTCCACCCACCCAGTTCCCCGGTGCCGCTGGAGCAGGAACCAGCGCATGAGCAAGAGACCATACAGGAACCTGCTTGTCCCCAGCATCTCATCCTCTTCCCCTCCAGATGAGGGAGTGGCAGGGACTTCCTCCTCGGGGCCGCCTCCAATAGACCTAAGACCCCATCAGAACCTTCTCAGGAGAGTAGGGTTCAGCATGAACCTCCAGGTGGAGGAGGTCCCGGAGGTGGTCGACCCTGTAGTGAGCATCCTGTCGGCAGATACCCCCACTAAGGTGGCTTTGCCCTTTATCAGGACCATCCAGGCCAATGCAGACACCTTATGGCAGTCCCCAGCCTCCATCCCCTCTACGGCAAAGGGGGTCGAGCGTAAATACATGGTACTCGCTCGGGGGGTACGAGTATCTATATGTCCACCCTCCTCGCTAGTTGTCCAATCGGTCAACGAGAGGGAGCGCCATGGCCAACAGGCGTCAGCCCCAAAGTCAAAGGAGGCTAGGTGAATGGACCTACTTGGCCTCAAGGTGTATTCAGCAGGCACCTTACAGCTCCGGGTGGCAAATCAGCAGGCTCTACTGAGCCGTTATAGCTGCAATACCTGGGCAGAGGTGGGTAGATTTACAGAACTACCCCCCCGGACTCCCGCCAGGAATTCGCTGCATTCCTAGAGGAAGGGGAAAAGGTGGTCAGAACCTTCCTCCAGGCTTCTCTAGATGCGACTGACTTGGCAGCCAGAACTCTGGCCTCCGGTATCACCATGAGACGCATCTCATGGCTACAGGTTTCCAACCTCCCGCCTGAGTTAAAATATGCCATCCAGGACTTACCCTTTGATGGTAAGGGTCTGTTCTCAGAGAAGACTGACCCCAGGCTACAAAGCTTGAAAGACCACAGGGTCATCATGCGTTCCTTGGGCATGCATACACCTGTGACCCAATGCAGACCTTTCCGTCCCCAGACTCACCGCCTGTACTTTGTGCCCAGACACAAGCAAGACTTTAGCAGACGGTGCGGGCGGGGTGGCCGTAGACGCCAATCTGGACCCCAAGGGGGCCAAAACCACGAGCCCTCAAAACCACCCAGCGGGACCTAAGTCTGCATTTTGAAGGTACGCCCGAGGACGGCGTAGCAGTTTCAGGACAGGATCCTTTTCCTCCCTTCTCCAACCGCCTCTCCTACTTCCTCCCAGCATAGTCCCAATTGACCTCAGACCTCTGGGTCCTATGGACGGTGAAACAAGGATAGCACCTCCAATTTGTTTCATCGCCACCCTCCAACCCAATCCCTCTTCAGGGACCCCTCTCACGAGCAATTCCTCCTACAAGAGGTGTAGGCGCTCCTCGCTATAGGAGCAATAGAGGGTTCCACAAGACGAAAAGGGCAAAGGATTTAATTCCCATTACTTTCTGATCCCCAAGTCGAAAGGTGGCCTCAGGCCCATCCTAGACCTGCGAGGCCTCAACAAGTTCATGATAAAGTTCAAGTTCCGCATGGTCTCCCTGGAGACCATTATCCCCTCCTTGGATTCTGGAGACTGGTATGCTGCCCTCGATATGAAGGATGTATACTTTCCTATGTGGAGGAAAAATGGCGATCTTCGCTTTGTAGCCAACTACCAGCACTTTCAATTTATGGTCCTCCCCTTTGGCCTCTCCATGGCCCCAAGGGTGTTTACAAAGTGTGTGGCCGTAGTCGCCGCACACCTCCGCTGATGTCGGATACACGTATTCCCATATCTGGACGACTGGCTCATCAGAGGGACCTCCGAGACACAGGTCAGGCAGCATGTAGGCATTGTCAGGGACCTATTCACAAGCTTAGGCCTGATGCTCAGTATGGAGAAATCCACACTGGTCCCCACACAAAGGGTAGACTTTATAGGAGCTACCCTGGACTCCAACCTAGCCAAGGCCTACCTACCCCAGCCGCGATTCCAGGCAATGGCAACTATCGTTCGAGGTCTGCAGAACTTCCCAACGACCTCTGCTCGCACCTGTCTCGGTCTCCTGGGTCACATGGCTGCCCGTACTTATGTGACCAAATATGCCAGGCTCCGCCTCCGACCCCTGAAACGTGGCTCAATTTGGTCTACCATCTGGGCAGGGACCCAATAGACACAATAGTCACCATTCCACTGAGCACCCTACGCTCCCTCAACTGGTGGCTAACCCCCTCCCTGGTATGTGCAGGGTTACCATTCCATTTGCCACAACCCTCACTGTCCCTGATGATGGACGAGTCATCTCTTGGATGGGGGGCTTACCTCGGATACCTTCGTACCCAGGGCCTCTGGTCGTTGCAGGAGCTGACGCTTCATATAAATGTCCGAGAGCTGAGAGAGGTCCACCTGGCGTGCCAGACATTCCAGCAGCATCTACACGGCCGTTGTGTCTCAGTGTTTACAGACAACACAAACAATGCCATGTATTATATCAACCATAAATAAGAGGAGGAGAACTCGATCTTCCCTACTTGGCCATGGAGACATCAGATTACTCGGGACTTTCTTGCACTACATTATGACCTGGTGCGCAGTCTTTTCTCCCAGGGGTTTGTTGAAACTCATACGCGAGATCGTGTTAGCAGATCGCATTCCGTCCACGAATTGTTACGATAAGACAGACTGTTATTCACACCCGTTTTTCCAGAAGTGGGCTTTCCCTCACATAGACTTGTTCGCCTCTCGCACGAACAGGAAATGAAAGCGTCTGCTCTTCCAGGGTCTTTCACCGGATCTAATACTCAGATGCATTCCTCTTGTTGTGGCTATGCACAGGTCTCATTTGATCCCTACCCGTTCCCTGGTTCATCAGGTCCTGATATAAACTCCAGGCACGAGCGCACTAATCATGATTGCGCCAGCGGGCCACGACCAGACTGGTGAGCACGTACACTGCTCAACCTGTACATCAGCCTCCAATTACTACCTCTGCTCACCTCGGACCTCTCATAACACAGACCTACACAATAATCTACGCCACCGTTTAACAGATCTGCAGCCCATTATCTCACAGCGTGGTCCTGATGGCTTAAACAGGTCGAGTTTACGCATGCTCCCACATCCATACAAACATATACTCCTAGAGTATGCGCCAGAAAGCTTCTACACTCGGTCAATACATATTGGCAAGTGAAACGTTTCTGCTGCTGGTGTGAAAGCAGAATACTACTCCTCTCAGTCTCAGATCCCAACATATCTTGACTACCATCTGTCGCTAACAGAAGCCTGGTGATATTTCTCTGAGGGTGCACTCGCGCACCATCACATTCTAATCCAGAGAGGCTCGCCCTACATTCTGCTTTCCACACTACTGTAGTTTACTAGATTTTCTCAGGGCACTGGAGCGCCTCTACCCACAGTAGACCTGGCACCGAACTACCTAACCTGGTGACATCACCTATGTCCTATAACAGGCTTATGCTTCCGCCATTTGACTGTGTTGCAACTAACTCACTACTAAGCCTGTCCTGGAAGACATTTTCTAAGCATCACATCAACCAGATGATCCTCGACTTCGAGGTTACGGTGACCACGTATATCTGTCTTTCAACAAGGCAAGGTACAGTTCGATCCACATCCGGCGTCTCCTAAGGTGTGTGTCGGCCTTCCATACAAATCAGGACATCCTTCCTTCCTGGTCTTCTTCTTGAAGCTCACTAATCTTGACCGGAACACTGCTACAGTCACTTAGATCATCGCGTAGGGCGCTCGCTTTTTATATCGATGGACAAGCCCTCAAAAATCCCCACAACTCTTCGTTGCAACGTGGCTGCCGATGAAAGGCCTACTGTCTCCTCCCTAGAGGATCTGCTCTGAGCAACACGTGCTTAGTCCACTCTAATGACTTGCTCATGTTCCCTACGGGATCTCACTCACATTCTATCCAAGCTCAGCTTCATTCAGCCACTTCCTGGCCATTGTCCAATCCAGGAGATATGTCGCCGGAGCTTACTGGTCCTCCATCCCACCTTTGCTCGCACTATGCTCTGGTCCAACAGTCTGGGATGATGCAGCCTTTGCTCAGCGGTTTGCACTCTGCCACTCCACTCCGACCCTCCGCCTGTTAAAGCTTGGAATCACCTAACTGGATGGATATGACCAATCACATCGAAGAAAAGAGGTTGTCACTTTGTAACTGTTGTTTCTTCGAGATGTGTTGTCTCATATCCTTTAACCGCCTCTCCCCACTGTCGCGGTAGCCGGCAAAGAAGGAACTGAAGGTGTGGCTGAGTCGGCTTGGGGTATATATCCGGCGCCATACGTGCACTCCAGGGGTCGCCCAGCCTACCACCGAGTATTGCTAGGTAAAAACGTCTTTCCGATGACGTGCACGCGGCGTGCACATCTAATGGAAATGGAATGAGCAACACATATTGAGAACAACAGTTACAAAGGTGAGTAACGTCTTATCAGTCTATATCTATAAATCCATGGTACGTCCTCTATGTCTTGAATACTGTAGACAGTGTGGTCTCCTACATCTCAGAAAATATACTGGGCTAGAAAAAGTTCAGAAAGGGCACTAAAGTGATTAGGGTTTGAACAGGAGTCTTATGAAGGAGAGATAAAGAGGCTAGGCTTTTTCCAGCTGAAAAGAGGAGACTAAGGGGGGATATGATAGAGGATATATAAAATCTTGAGCGGTGTGGAGAAGTAAATAAGGAAAGTTACTTCTGTTCCTCATAATATAGACCTAGGGCCACAAATGAAATTAATGGCATCAGATTTAAACAAATACAAAATAATTTCTCTCACACAGATCCAGTCAACTGTGGAACTCTTACCTGAGGAGGTTGTGAAGGCCTAGGATTATAAAGATTAAAAGAGAACTAAAAATTCATGGGTTAAGTCACATTAATGGTATTAGCTACGATGGGTAAGGGGAAAGATGTCCCTAGCCTCTGTCTGTCAGCAGGGTGAATGGATGGCAGGAGAGAGACCACTTGATCTTTATCTGTTGGTTCACTCCCTCTGGTGGCACTGGCATTGCCACGTGTCGGAGCACAGGATACCGGGCTGGATGGACCTTGGTCTGACCAACGGGCTGTTTTTTTTTCTTTTATGATCTTGTGGGTAGATGCTGCCACCACCCAAGTGCAAAACCCTTTGGAAAATCCAGGAAGTGCACTTGGGAAATCTTTCCTGTGCGTGTACCTCAAGCCTTTCCACTCCTGCCATCACGGGCAGCAGCTGAGAAAAGAACAAGAACATATAGGAAACGGCTGTTGCCACCAGTTATTAAAACAATGTGCTGCACAAACCTCTCGGACCACAAACTCCAATCTATTCTTTAAAAGATAATTTTATTAGAAGGCAAAAAAAAAATATATATATATATTATATATATATATATAGTATATAATATATATTAGTATCTATATATATATATTATATTTATATATATATATATTTACACAAACACACACACACACATTTGAAAACTCAGGCTATTGCTAGATTTAAAAAACCCACTTACAAAAATTAAGCATCAAGAATAACCCCCTTGGCAGGGAGCGGGATAGCTCAGTGGTTTGAACATTGGACTACTAAACCCAGGGTTGTGAGTTCAGTCCTTAAGGGGGCCACTTAGAGATCTGGGGCAAAATCAGTACTTGGTCCTGCTAGTGAAGGCAAGGGGCTAGACTTGATGATCTTTCAGTGTCCCTTCCAGTTCTTTAAGATAATCATTTGGGGTTAGCACAGAGGAGTCCACAAGCCATAAAGAAATAAACCAATCACATCTTCCTAGACATTTCCTGATCTGCTTACATATCTGGGGGTTTCAAGTGAATAGTTTCTAGGTATGATTCGGATGATTTTCATACCTGGCCCCAAGCTTCTTACAGCATAGTTCCAGCCTTGTCTCTGTTTCTCCCCTGAGAGCAACAGAGACAGACAGACAAAGGGAAAGTTTTTTCCCAATCTTAAAAAGTTCTAGTCTTTCCATTGGCTCTTTTGGTTAGGTGGCCACTCCCTTCCTTTTACCTATGCAGGGAGTCTTTTTAACCCTTTACAGGTAAAGCAGGTAGAGAACAACTACTAAGAGGGATTTTATAGCTGGCTGGCTGGCTGGGTGTCCATGAAAGGAAGGCCCCCTCTCCCCTCATTTATCACAAAAGTAATGAAAAATAAATTGAGACAAAGGAATGGCCTTGAGGTTAAAACACTAGGCTGGAATTTAGAGCATTTGGAGTAATTCCTAGCCCTGCTACAGATTTTCTCGTCTGGCCTTGGACAAATGATTGAATCTCCTTGTGCCTCAGATTCCTTTCTGTAGAACTGAGATACTTCCTTTCTCCCAACTTTTTGTCTTTTTCTATTTAAATTGTACGCCATTTGGAAGCCTCTTTCTGTGTGTATGTGTACAATGCTTAGCTCAGTGGGCCCTCTATCCCAGCTAGGGACTTGAGGATCTGTTGTAATATAAATGTGTGTTGCTCTCTGTGTTGCTATGGACTTTGCCTTTTATAATTGTATAATTTATTCTTAGTTAAAGCAACTTTCTGATATTTAAACATTCTTTAGCTTTAAGTATAAGATCAGTTTAAATCACTCTTATTCAAGAGAGTTTTATACAATTAGTACTATTTCTGATTTTCTGTTATCCTCTCCCTGGGTGGAATTACATCACCTCTTCTGAGGCAGTTAATCACCTTCCATAACCTGTTTTGTTTTTTCTTTGTGGTTTGTTTAGAAAGGGAGAAGTTAGAATGTGAAGCAACAAACTTTAAGAATACAATATAAAGAAAAGGAATTGAATTTGAAATTAATACTTGTATTGACTCTGCCCAGCATTTGTAGCAAAAGGTTAATTTCTCAAAATTCTTATGTGAACCGCAATGACAAAATTAAGGAAGGAGAGATGTTTAAAAAGTAGTAATTAGTAACTATGGTGACATATGTCTTATTGCAGCAAGTCAGTCAGCTATATATAAACTAAAGTACTTGTAAATTAGAACTCCTCCTCTAGATCTGGCTGTCTTCAAAAATATGCCTTTTACATCAAAATTAGTGACATCGATGTTAAAGGAAGTCTATTTTTGTAAAATGTTCTCATATTTTGTGGTAAAATGTTTTATCTTTTCGGAGGGGAGGGTGAAGTATCACACGGAACTGTTCCTTTTAATATCTGGTCGCTATTTGCAATTTAATGGCCCTACCTGAATGATGCAATGGGTACCTGAATTTTTTGGAAATTTTACTTTCTGAACTTCTGTTTATATTCAGCACTTTAGTTTTTCCAGAGAAGAGTGGTGCCAGGTTGTCTCAGCAGAGGAGCTTGGGCTGAAGTTGGAGCGGGGGGCAGGAGGAGGAGCTGGGGCTAGAGAGGGAATGATGGCAGAGCTAGGGTCGGGGCAGAGCTGTGACTGGGTGGCACTCCCTGCCCCCATCCCCGCAGCGTGCCCCCCAAATGTTCCTCCATGCCCCCTTGGGGGGTGCATCCCACAGTTTGGGGACCACTGATATAGAGGAAAAATAATCTTTCAGTAAGAGGGACAACATTATTGTTTAGCATGCTATTGGGGAGAGAGAGACAGCCTCAGGCCACATTTTTCTCAATGTCTCTTTAATTTTGTTACTGGATTGACAGTGATCTTATGTGCTGCCATAATGCAATTCCAGGTGTTTGGGAATCATTCTTCCACAGTTTGGTTGCCATTTTCTGATTCTGCTGATTTTGCCGGTTGGGTGAAGTTTACATTACCCAGCTTAAAGAACAAGGAGTCCTTGTGGCACCTTAGAGACTAACAGATTTATTTGGGCATAAGCTTTCATGGGCTAGAACCCACTTCATCGGATGCATGCAGTGGAAAATATAGTAGGAAGATATATATATACATAGAGAACATGAAAAAATGGGTGTTGCCATACCAGCTATAACGAGACTAATCAATTAAGGTGGGCTATTATCAGCAGGAGGAAAAAAAGCTTTTGGCCATTTATCACTACTGATTATCACTACAAAAGTTTGAGTCCCATTTTCCACACATTATGGAGAAATATAAAAACTGTAAACAGCTGTTACTCAAAAATATTGGCCTGTATACTAAGAGGTTAATAGTTTATGACCACTCAGATATTCTTCTCAAATGTTTCAAGCTTAAGCATTTCTTCTTTGTGTTTTGTAGCAGCAGCAGTTGAATTCTTGATTTAAGAGGATAGGGCTGATTTGCATAGGATGGTTTAAGTTTTCCCTATGCAGTAGCTGCAAAGCAAGCAGTCTTATTTGACTTGCTCTTGTAAGTTTTAATGCAGTCTCCAAATGAGAAACATGTTAGGCCTTTGGGGTAACCTTGTCATTTTCTAAGTTTGGAGAGATGGACAATGAATTCTGCACACGCTTCAGTAGAGTTGGGTTCTGTGCTAACTCTTTATAGAGCAGCATGTGAGGGAGGCCGAGTTGTGGCTCCTAGGGTCAGTGGTAACAAAGGGTATGTGAGGTTGCAGTTCCTTTTTAATCCGTTAGCTATAAAAGCAGCCACTGAGCTGTTCTGTGCTCTGCCTGGAAATTAGGGAGTTGATTTTTGTGCACTCTTTCCCCACCCAAACCCACTTTACTTTGGTGTTCTGTAACAAGTGTTGTGTAAATTTGACACACAGAAGTCAATTGAGAAAAACCTAATACTATTTAGATTAATCCTCCAAAGAGAGTAGCTTTATTGTATACCAGCTGTCTCAAATCATAAACTGAGGAAAACTGTCCTACAACAAGAGAAGGGAAACAAACATTGCCTTTCAGTAGCCAGGTACAGAGATTCTAACAGAATGTCAACCGACAGCAAAGTTCAGATCATCAGATGAGCAAAATGCTTTCTTATATCTCGGGAACGTTCTCTTCACTTTGGATTTTTGCTAGCTTACAAAGTGTTTTGACTGGACTGAGAAATGAATTCAAGACTTAAAATTGGGAATTCTGCTTCCTTTAATTCATTCATTACAAACTTCAGGGTCCTGTGCTCTGTTCTAGTAAGCACTTCTGCAAAGTTGAAGAAAGTCAAAATCTGTGGAAATAACAGGAAATCTTTTATTAACATTCCAGGTTGGCAGAAGTATGGTTAAGGTGTTCCTGGGGGAATTCTGTACCACTGCACTTGTGCAGAATTCATGGTCTCCCACCGCCCCCTAGTTTTTTCTCTCTGCATAATATGGATTCTGCTGGTGAAGCGCTGTAGTTACATCTTTTGCCCCACCAGGGGCTGCTGTGGCACTAGAAGAGAGGGCAGCCAGCCAGCAAAGAGGCTGTGTTCCTCACAGTGGGGCCAGGTGAAGAGGCACAGGATGGACAGAGCAAGACATACAGCGATGCTGGGAGGTCACAGATTGGGGTTCAGAAAAGCTAGTGGGGGTGAGAGCATTGAGCCAGAAGCTGAATGGGAGGGGGGCTGCAGAGACACAGGGATGGGAGAAAGAGGCTGCACAGATACAGGAGGGATGGGGGCAGATGTGCCTTACTGAATGGGAGGGATAGGGGTCATCCAGGATCTGCATGGTGGAGACTCCTCAACTCCCTAACAATCCACAACCCCCTCCCCCCCCAAAAATGTGTTCCATACTTCTCCCATCCACACCCAACAACCCTCCAGGTTCACTTCCATGCTCCTTCCCTCTCCCTCAGCTTCTCCCATTACCCCCCGAATCCCCCCAGGACTTTGCACTGCTTTTGAGGAGTGTGGGAAATAGTAATTCCTTTAAACTACAGTACAGAAATCTGAGAGTCCTGTATTAATATGCTTAGTAAGGAATCTGTGTATGTTTAAAAAAAAATCCTTAATATTTTTTTTTGTTTGTATTGTTATAGACGTATTTGCTGGCAGGTATTTTTAAATAAATTACCAGAATAATTGAAACTGGCATGATTATATTGTGTTATTTTGACAAAAGTTTGACAGAATTTTGCAGAAGCTTAAAATACTGGTACAGAATTCCACCAGGAGTATTAAAGGCTCCTTTTCCTCAGAAGTATGCTTGAAGTCTCTTTGATGCATCATGCATGCCAAGCTTATTCTAAGCAAACCAGTTAACATCTGCATTATTGGTTACCAGAAAAGTGTTTTCAGCTTAGTTCTTGGAAAGAAGGTTTGTTTTTAAATGTACAGTTCCTTCACTCAACTTTTTTAGAGGTAATAGTATAAGCCTCTGATTCATTTTCAGCATTAGACCTATACAGTATTAAGGCTTCTCTTAATTCCTTGCTATACTTCTAGAAAAGTACCAGCTTATACAATGACTTAAATCCAGAAAAAGTTTCCACAGGTTAAGATAATTTTTCAGTTGTACAACCACCACCCCCAACCACACACACACATAAGGGACTATGTGTGTTTTAGGTAGTTTGTCTCCATCAATTCAAGGACACAGTCCTGAGCAGGCTGTTGTTAGAATAAAGGTGTCCTTGGAGGCTTAAGGGCAAAATTGATTTGTCCCATGCTTCAGTTTGCAGCTTTCCTTGCAACCTATATGAGGTACCAACAGCTTTAAGGCACTTGGTCCTACTTGCAATAAAATATGTGTTCTCAGTCTTTCAGCATGACGAGTCCAGGAAGAGTCAAACCCCATTCTGGTGTGAGGGGAATTCTGCTGCTCATGTCCAGTTCACGTCCTACAATGGTAGAAGTTCTGTGGTACAGCTTAGACTCAAAAGACGTACACTGTGTGGGATACTCCCTTTTGGGAATATCAATAAGTAGGGAGCCCTACAAGGGATACCGTCTCAAGGGAATCAGCCTTCCAGAAGTATGAGAGGGCTGAGGAGCCCCAGAGCAAACTGCCTATCTGTCAAAACTCTGTAGATCTGCTTCAGAAAGGCTCCATGCTTATACAGGAGGAAAGGGAAGATAAGATAGAGGCAGGGCCATCCCTAGGGGGGTGTGAGCCCTGGGGCGGTGAAAGCTGGTGAAAACCCTAGATTCAGTTATACTGGAATGAAAGAGCTTTTGCTGATATAGTTTATATCGCTTGCCGAACTAGAATAAACTATACCAGGTGGGCAACCTCTGGCATGCAGCTCGCTAGGGTAAGCACCGTAGCGGGCTGGGCCAGTTTCTTCACCTGCTGCGTTGGCAGATTCGACCGATCGCAGCTCCCACTGGCCGTAGTTCACCGTCCCAGGCCAGTGGGGGCGGCAGGAAGTGGTGCGGGCAGGGGATGTGCTGGCCGCGGCTTCTCGCCACCCCCCTTGACCTGGGATGGCGAACCGTGGCCAGTGGGAGCCGTGATCAGCCAAACCTGCCAACGCGGCAGGTAAACAAACTGGCCCAGCCTGCCAGGGTGGTTACCCTGGCAAGCTGCGTGCCAGAGTTTGCCAACCCCGAACTATACCAACAAAAACACTCGTATGCCAATATAAATTGTCTGTGCTAGGAGGGTTATGCTGACATGACGTTTTTCATTTTAAAACTATCTAGCCCTGGTGGTTGTGCAGAAAACCTTCTAAATGTGAAACCGAGTGTAAAGCAAAGCAGTGTTTTGTTTCTGTCTACTAACTCTGGAAAATTAGAGTGTGAATTTGTCTTTGCCTGTCCTCTCTGCTAACCTCACTGGGATGTTAACTCTAAAACCTAATGATATTTGTAATGTCAGCATTAACTATTCAACTTGTGATCGTTTTAGTGGTTAGAACAAGAAGGGGACCAAGAGTTACTGCATGGAAGGAAATGCAGAGGGATCACAGAAACAGACAGGAGGAAGGAGAATAAAAGGGCAGAAATGAAAGTGGTCCTAAAGATAAGCATATTTTTCCATAGTGAATTGTCTTGCTATATGAAGGTAATATTCTACCTTTGATATTTGTGAGAACTTCCTGTTGACATCTGTATGAGTTCTGCTGTGGATTATATACCTATACCAGGTTATATACCTAAAACTCTGACCTACTGGTCATAATTAAGAATAGAACTGTAACCTCCACAGAATGTTTGACATTTCTGCTGTATGGGTAGATTATTCCATGATAGAGAATTGTGGGGATTTTTGCATTTCTGAAGCTTCTGATGCTGGCCATTTTTTGAGGAAGGGTACTGGGTTATATTGAACAGTGTTATGATCTGTTAAATCCATTAGTATGCTCCTAAAAGGTCTTGAAGTTGAGTCAGGAGGTGACATACTTTAGAAATCTTACTTTCAGGCAAGAGGTAACAGACACGCATCTCCCTTTCTGGCTAGTTTTCTGTATTGTATGCTTTACGCTGTAGGCCTATTTGCCTACAGTTGAGAAACTGCAAAATTTGCAAGAAAGGAAATCTACAAGATATAACAAACAGCACAGGGTGTCCTGCTTATTAATAAAGACAAAGGATGAGATTAATATTCTTAGAGAGAGCAAAGAAACCTACTGAATCCTCCACTCTCATGAAAGGAAGATTACAGCCGGGCTGGTTGCAAAGTGCTGCAAGGATTTTGAGTGAGCATTACACTACAAGACATGAGAGTAACCCGTCATTTAAGTCTAGACTCTAGAATGCATGCTATAGTTTTGTTTTGTATATAATCATTTGTTTCCAATACTTGATTTCATTATAAACATATCTAAGTGCTGTGTGTTAAGCAGAGTGGTGATCTGAGTTGAGACTGGTAATCTGGGGTGTATTCTTTCTTTGGGAGCAGCAAATCTGTGAATATTGTGGGTATCCAGTGGATTAGGGGCTGCATGGTCTAGGGAGATGCTTAGAGGTCTCAAAGGTTGGAGTGTACCTATCATTAACCTGTTAAGTAACAGTGGCGCCGAGGAGAATGCTTGTTACCTGTGGCTTATGGTGTCGGGGAACACAGCAGGCACAGATAAGGCTTCCTCACACTAAGGGAATGTGGTAGGGAGGCACCTTACAACCCTGGGTGCCCCCAGGAAGCATTACAATAGCTAGTGGGGTTTCAGAAAAAGTCTCCCTTTACTGCTTTATTATATTAAGGGTTTGTTATCTCTAATACTCTAGAGCTAGAGATTTAAAAAAAAATAATTGAAGTTTCAATAAAACATCACCTTTTTTTCCCCCAGTCAGTTTTATTCTGGAAGTGAGGGGAATAGGGACTTTCATTATGTTGTACCTAGAATAGGTTGATTATAAGAGTTTAGCATGGAATTCCATTAAATTGTCAAACTTTTTAATGGAACATTTAAACTTACAAAAATCAATATTTATGGAACCCTTGTCTTTTTTTAGTTTGTATGTGAAGAATTATGCAAGAGTAATATTTCAGATATCCTTAGCAATTGTGTATGGAAGATTTGTTAGTTTAGATTCTTGAGGTGCACTATCTGCAGTCTTATAAATGCTATATTACTTTAGAATGTTAATTCTTTTCTTAGAAGTCAAGTATTAAAATGTTAATGAAATGTTCCTCTACTTTACTACTTTTAGGATTTCATTATTTCTGTCTTTCGTCCCCAGTAAGCTAATAAAACATCTTGAGAGAGATTCTGTAGGCAGCTAGAACAGCGGTGATAGAAAGTAGTCCTGAAAGCAAGAGACTTCATATAAAATTTCTGCGGTCTGCCAGAGTATGGAAGAAGTCCCACGGTGTAGTAAGACATGAACTTTAAGGCTGATCAGTGCTTTCTTTTAAAAGAAAAAAATGGCTTTCAGAAAAAAAACCAACTTTGATAAGGTTTCATGTTTGAACATCAGATGACTGAGTGGGGTGAAAAGAGGTTGGGTATGAGCAGGAGGAGAAGGAACAGTTAGAAACATGAATTTTCCTCCAGAAGATATAAGCTCACTCAACATCCTAACTTGAAGAAGAGAGAAGTATCTAGTCTCTCCCATCATAGACTCTGGCATGGGCAGAGGCCAAATTTCCTTTCCTTCCCACCCTAGCAGTCAAGAAAAGAACCTCTAGAAACTTCTCCAATAACGTACGGTATTATGTATATGCATATTAGATGCAGTACTCTGTCTCCTAGCAAATTACTGCTGTCCATTGAACTAGAACCGTGGTTCTCAACCAGGGGTATGTGGAGGTCTTCCAGGAGGTGCATCAACTCATCTAGCTATTTGCTTGGTTTTACAACAGGCTATATAAAAAGCACTAGTGAAGTCAGTACAAACTAAAATTTCATACAGTGACTTGTTTATACTGCTCTATATATACACTGAAATGTAAGTACAATATTTATATTTCAATTGATTTATTTTATAATTGTATGGTAAAAATGAGAAAGTAAGCCATTTTTCAGTAATAGTGTGCTGTGATACTTTTGTCATTTTATGTCTGGTTTTGTAAGCAAGTAGTTTTTAAATGAGGTGAAACTTAGGGGTTCATAAGACAAATCAGACTCCTTAAAGGGGTATAGTAGTCTGGAAAAGTTGAGACCTGCTGACCTATAACACAGTGAAACTTTGTTTACCCTGACTTGTTTTGTATTTAAAAAAAAATCTACCATTCTTTTGTTTAAGTTGCAAAACTAGTGGATGACTGGGAAGGCAAAAAATGTAATATCTAAACTTTACTAAGCAATTAAATCGTTTCTCATGTAATATTACTTGGAAAAAATAATTTAAATTAGTTTGACTCCTACTCTCACGTATTTAAAAAATGAAGGACTATGTGCAAGAAGCATGATAAATGGCAATGTGTTGAGTTTGGGTGTGTGTAAAGTCTGGTTTTGTTTAACATCTTTATAAATTATGTGCAAGAGAGAAACTAAGCACCACATGTAACTTTATTTATGCTAATACATAAATGAGAGGAGTTACCAACACCTATGAGGACAGTCAAAGAGGAAAAAAAAAAGGAGGGAGGCCTTGAGAATTGAGATATGGGCAGGAAATAATGTAATTCAGCCTGGGAAAAGGTTTTACTTTTTGAATCTCATCTGAGTTAGCAGATAATAAATTGGATACCAACTTCTCAATGTGTGTGTACGTGGGAGGAGGGAAGAGTGGGGGCATGGCAGCACAGTTTTGAACTACATATCAGACCTCACCATCTGACCCAGGAATGTCATAGTTCTTTCTGTGGCGCAAGAGGAACCCATTGGGAATACTGTGTACTGTTTGTGTGTGTGTGTCTGTACTCCAAATCGTTGTGTTAAAGAGGGAATTGAGAGAGACAGTAAAAGTGATGGAGAGATTGAACTCTAAGAAAAGATCATTTGAATAGTATAAAAATACACTGGAGAAAAACGCTTAAATTCATTACTATATAAAGAATAAGCCAAAGCTGGCTGACTGGACTACATTATTTACTAAATGTCTTAAAGACAACATGACCAAAAAGGACTTTGTATCTCTAATTCTGTACGGGGGTTTAGTTTGTGCATCTGCACTTCAGCTTCAGTTTGATGAGAATAGATACAACTGATTGATTTATCCTTTTTACTAGTTGAACAGAACACACAAATGATTTTAATTGCTTCTGAGTTTTAATGAGGTTTTCAGTTTAAGAAATTCAAGAACCCTTAATTTTTTAAAATAAAAATAGGTATGAAATGAAAACTAGACATTTTATATTTGAAGGGGCACCAATTTAAAAATTGCATTTCCACTTGAAAACATCTCCTTGTTACACCTAAGGTTACTATAAATGTAAATATTGGAGAATTTTTTTAATTGTACATCTGAGAACACTTTGTCATTCTCATGTACAGCTTTGTAAGATTAAAAATAGATTTAAAAAAAATTAAATTTAAAGGATTATTTCATTATAAATAAGATTTTTATGTAGTAAGTTTTCTTCCCATTTTATAATCTTAAATTTAGTTTGTTTTGTACTTGTTTCTTTAGTTTTATAATTTTTAATAGATTTTAGATATTACATAGAATTTTTTTTCTCTTTTGAGGTTTCATACTTAGACTTTATCTTTATGCTGAAATAGACAAATAAAGGGGCCTTAGTAACATGCTTAGCATGAGAACAAAAAATCAAAAAATGGTTTTGCTGGGCTGTACTCAACATTTGAAGTTATTTGTAGATGTACTTCTAAGTCATTTATGTGCTTTTGAAAATCCCCCCTTAGATGCCTAAATATGGCTATAGGCGCCTATTTTTATGTCAGTATTTTTTTAAAATATTTGGGAGGGGTTGAGAGCTGGTCCTCTGCAGAAGTATCTCCATTCTGCATTTGGACTTGCTTCTCTCACCTTCTTGGCCTCATATCTGTTTCCTGAGTCTTCATTTTTTTCCAGGCTTTTCATTTTACCATCACTGCCCTGTTGTATAACATGGCTAATTTGTATCATAGAAACAGATTTCTTGAGGGTGTGCCTACCACTTTAAGGGTTAGATGTGTTAACTAATATGATTGTGAATTTTAGAATAGACACTGCAAAAATGCTTGTTGCTGGTCATGCTTAACTGTTTAAACACAACTAGCAACAATTGTTTGTGTAGCAGTTGTGCTTGAATTTACAGTAGGGTTCATTAACAGATATTAGTGTGTTAAAACAAAACTAAAATTCAAGTATAGACATAATGTAAAATGTGAAGTTTGCAAGCAGAAGTATTTCTTATTCCTAGCTTGTGTATTAACTTGACAGTCTATAGCAGAATGGAATTTGTCTGTAGCTTCCATTTAATCAAACTTTGTTCTTGCAGATAACTTATTGCAGTGTAATTTTTTCTTTACAGTTCTATCTTCAAGACACTAAGAGTAGTAATGGTACCTTCATAAACAGTCAGAGATTGAGTAGAGGATCTGAGGAAAGCCCACCATGTGAGATTCTGTCTGGTGACATCATCCAGTTTGGTGTAGATGTGACAGAGAACACGCGGAAAGGTAAGGGTACGGATCACCTTTTTTTCATTTCTATTTTTAACTTCAATTGTCAAGTATATTTATTGGGAACATTGTATTGCACAGAAAACTTCAATGGGAAAAACAAACAAATAGAAAAGTTTTAAATGGGCTGCGGTATTGTAGGTAGGGCAAACTAGGGGTTCCTTTGTGGTTTTTACCAATATTTTTACTCTCCAGATAGGAGAATCTCATACTATTTTCAAACAATAGGATGGTGCTGCTGCAGATGGTAGTTTGCATCAAATATTTCTTGATGGCATGGTCAGCAGTAGTTTGAAACTGATGAGGATCTTGCTGACTGATTCTTCTTTCCTCCCCCTGCTGCTATTGCTACTGGCAGTACTCTGAAATTGAGAGGGAATGGGATAAAAAGATGATGGAAAGCTAGAGAGATGCTGCTGCTAATTTAGTGACTGTTTAAATGAAAAAGAAATGCTTCATCCTCCAGCTTGAACTTGTGCTCTCCTTCAAGCAGGCACACTCATGAAAGCCCTGTATTAAGATAAAAGATGCGTCTCTGCATTAATTGATAGACTTGATATCCCTAGCCCCTTTCTTCTGCATTTATGTACAGTTCAGCTTATTTTTCTAATAGTGATTGTCATTTCTTGTTCTTTGTTAGGCTTACTCTAGGCATGAGCTTGTAATAGGCTTATAATATGTATGTCCTCATGAAATTTCTTAAGAAAATGAGTGCCCATTAGGTGACTTACACATGAGAATTCTGGCCATTCTTGGAAAGAATGCTGCATGAATTACTTATTCAGCAACACAAAGTTTGGCAAGAAGAATCAAGTGCCTCAATGGAAGCATAAAGTTCGTCTCTACTGCTGTACCAAAATTCTTCACTTTCTTTATAAAGATGATATTCAAAATCCTTATTAGGAAGAAGAGAATATTAAGATAAATTGATATTTGAGGGAAAATACTGGATTAACTGCAGATGAGAGAGTATCCTACTCAGTAGTGTCCCAGAATAGCAGAAATTTTAAAGGGCATAAGGTGAATTGGATGAGATGAGTTCATGCTGCTGGTTAGTGTTTTTTGTTCTTTTCCCCCTATATATTTGTATGTGTGTGGCTCTAGCCTCGCAGTTTATATTGGACACTAAAATATTAAGAAAAATGTAATAGGGAATTAAGGAATATTTTGTCGAGTAATTGGGAAGTAATTCAGCAAGGCATCGGACAGTATTGTAAGTTACCTTCAGAACAGGGTGGGAGTAAAAGTCATCCATATGAACTCTGCTTTTTACTTCCATCCCACATATTCCTACTATATATATCCCCTGAGTTCCTTTCTGAACTAAATATATTTTTATTTTTTTTTGGTACTGAAAGAAAAAAAGTAGAATGAAGTTTAAGCACCATTTTGATGATTTGAAGAATTTTATCTACCCAACTTGAAATTTTATCAAGTGTCCTTCAGTCTTCTGCAAACTTGATTTTGATGAGAAGCCAGTGTTGTGGGTAAAAAGTGAAGTAACATTTATGCATTGCAGACTTACCTGGGAATTATTTTAAAATGCCATTAGATCTACAATCAGTAAATGCCATATATAATGCATTGCAGGAATATGTAGAATGCACTGTACCATAGAGTACACTCCATCGTAAATAAACTCAGGAATGTTATATTTTTGACAAAAATTGCTGCTTACACTAAAAGAGCAGGTGCTAACGTTTGGAGTATCTGGGTCCAATCAAAAGGCCATGTGAGGTAGTTGAAGAGAGCTCTTTGAACTTTCATGTTGTGAAAAGAAAGGTGAGTCTCAATTACTTGTGTCAATATCTACAATTAAGACAAATTATGTAAAATCTTCTGGAGAATGCAGCTAAGGAAATGCGTTCCGAGTATGGAAAGAGTAAGTATTTTCATGGTTTTAAATTCTTCCTTCAAAATACCACAGTTTCTTATACTATATTGCAATCCAGTCACTCACTAATTTCATTTTGGTAAACCTAAGCTGTTCCAAAGATGGGTTGTTTGAAGGAAGATTATTTAAAAGCTTCTTATGTACTGGTTGCATGCATAATTTTAAAAATAAGTTCATGTAACCCATACATTCTTGTATTCATTTACAATGACCAGTATATGAGGGGAGAAATTGACATTCAGAACAGATGCCTGTCATTCATTTGATTAACTTCCCATTTAAAATCGGGGCTGAAAACTTAACCCTATCTTAAGCCTTAAGGAATATTTTTTTAAGTCAAGTGACAAGTACATGCATAACTTGTTGATTTACAACTGAATCTAAGTGTTTATGCTAATGTTTCAAAAGGAACACTGTCACTTGAATTTTTTGAAATCGACATATTAAAAAAACATTTTTATATTGTACCCTTTATATAATGTGCTCTGAATTTTTTTAATTTTTAAAATGCAATAATTTTTTTTGCTGATATTCATGCTACTTTCCAGTAAGGAGGAAACTGGGTTAGCCAATGATATCACAAAATGTGCTCCCTGCCTCCATTCATTGGCTTGGAGAGTGAAGAAGGGTAGGGTTCCCCTGCTGCCTTCCCATCTCTTGCTCATCCCTAACTTTATGGAGAAGTCCAAAATAAGGAGACTCTGAACATAGAAACCCCACCCATCGCACTGCTGTTACTAATGAACATCTCCATGCAGTTCCTGGGGAAGAACGTACACATTAGCTCCCTTCAGAGCATGAAAGAGAGTGACATCATCATGCCAGTGCACAGGAGAGGAACTAAAGCTGAACAGCAACATAATGAGCTAGAATCCCTGACATAGGCCCGAGATGAGTTCTTCCAAACTTTTTTTTCCTTATTAACCTGATGAGCGAAGTTACGCTCCTCGTTATGTTATTGGTGAGCACCTAGGCCTATTCACTTTTTCCCTACTTAGGGTGAGCAACAGAGTAAACATGCACTATCAACATTTCTCTGCATGTTGCTTTGTTTAGTGATGGCTTACTTTCTGTTATTGCAGTTATTTACATTCCCAGTAAATATCAAAATATTGCATCTATGTACTCTGTGTACCTGATAAATTGAATTATGGTGGTTCTGAGAAATAATCTGGAAGTGATTCATTAATTCTCTGTTACTCACACTTACATGTTTAACAAAATAACCATTTCTTAAAGAGACACTCTCAATTTGAAATCGGGTCAATCCGAATTTCCATTTTAAAGATGGGGATTAACTATACATAGCATAACTATATTTATGAAAGGGAGCAATGGATATTTCATGTTGTTTGGTCCTGACTGGTTATGAAACCTAGTCAATTAAAAATAAGTTTAAAGCAGCTTTACATCTGCCTCAGAATCTTCCTGCCATTTTTAAAATTGTATTTTTCTATTTTAAAAAAATCTTTTTTTCTCGTATTGCTATGTTGGAGGCCCCACATAAATGGGGAAACTGACCATACATGCTGCTGTCAGAAGCACAGAATTGTCAAACTGAAACGAAAGAAACTTATTTCTTGAAATAATTTCAGTTACCATAGCTATTATTACACTAATAGGTAAGAAAAAAAATCAGACAAAAGCATGACTTTTAAGTTGATAGTCCTTCTTAGTACATGACACAAGCTGCAACGGAGCTCTAACTAAGCATTTTAGTGCTTGAAGTGAGCAAGCATATTTCCTCTCCCTAGAAGCGATGCGTGGGGGGTACATGGAGTCATGTGCCCTCCCAGATTTCTTCCTTCCGTTTAGCACACAGGTTTTCAAACTATGGGATGCATCTCCCTAAAGGGGGAGACACCACAATTTAAAAACTGTCACCTCCTGCCAGAAGGCTGTATGTAATGTGAAAAAACACTGACAGATTATGCTACAAGTAACAGTTACTGACATCCATAGATGTTCTCTTTTTGCTGCATTGTCATGATTTGCTACTTCCTGTCTCATTGCTCCATGCGTAGCAAATTCTGATAGAGGGGGACACCTGTCGCAGTTGGCTTCCTGAAGCTTTCCCGTCCTCGGTTCATGTGAGCATGCTCAGTATGAGCCAAGCAGCACACTCAGGGCTTGGCTACACTTGGAAATGTGCAGCTCTGGGAGTCGCAGCTGTGGTCGTACAGCTGTGTAGGAACAGCGCTGCAGTGTGGCCACACTGACAGCTACCAGCGCTGCAGTGTGGCCACACTGACAGCTACCAGCGCTGCAGTGTGGCCACATTTGCAGCATTTGCAGCGCTGTTGGGAGTGGTGCATTGTGGGCAGCTATCCCAGCGTTCAAGTGGCTGCAACATGCTTTTCAAAAGAGGGGGTGGGGTGGAGTGTGACAGGGAGCGTGGGGGAGACAGAGAGAGTGGATTTTTGGAGCTGACAGCTCCCTGTTGCAAAGCTGGCCTGCCTTGCAAGTTCAAAAAAGGACTCCGACGGGAAGATACAAGCAAACACTAGCAGCTGTTCTAGCTCCCTGCCTTCAAGTTCTCATTTTAAAAATCAGTTTTGACCCTTCCCCACCCCTCTCTTATTCACTAAATGCAAATTATGCACTCCTAAATAGCCTTCAGACCACATAAGCAGCTGCTCAACACGGACTCCCCCCTCCCCCCTCTCAAGCAAACAGCTGTGAACATTCCAAAGCAATTCCCGCTGCCTCGCTCGCTCGCTGGAGCAAAGAGCAGCTGTGTTTGTTTTTTAGATCAGTAGCTCCTAAGCTCAGTTCAGGCCATTCTTCTGGTTTGTTGTAGACAGGAATTCTGGGATACCTCTTAATACCCTGGAGGCCAATAACAGCGCTGTTGGCGTCCACACCTGATGAGCAGCGCTGCATCACCAGCGCTGGAATCGCTACACCCCAGTCAGACCAGGTGTACAGTCAGCGCTGCAGCCAGGGAGTTGCAGCGCTGGCTGGGCTTTGTAAGTGTGTACACAGAGTGAGTTGCAGCGCTGTAACTCCTTCACCAGTGCTGCAACTCTCCAGTGTAGCCAAGCCCTCAGTGCCCTGCCTGCGTGTGACGCGAGGAGAGCATGCTCCAACCGGGGTCACTGGGCCTGCGATTGCAGGGGGGCAGGGGATGCGGAAGAGGGAAGGGCAGTGATGAGCACCCTGGGTTCCAGCCAGTGCCACTGGGCCCAATCCTGCGCTGGGGGAGTGAGGGGGATGCTGGTGGGCTAGGTCGGTGGGTGGGGTGGGGTGATGCTGCCGGGTCCGATCCTGCGCACCACCCCATTTTTGCACCTCTGCTGGCTCTGTGCCCTGGGCGGCTGCCGCACTTGTCGCGCTCTAGTTATGGCCCTGAGCAACCAAACACAAACATGTATTGTGCATCACCTTTAAGTTTGATCATTCATTGAGTAACTGAATGGAATGTTATGTGGCTATCTATTTTTCTTTTTTGAACATTCAGTATCAGAGAACATGAATTGTGCAATTACATCTCCGTTTCATACAAAAACATTTCAAAATCATTATTCTGCACCTGAGCAACCAGCAAATAAAAGTTACAAAACAAATTAAGCAGCACTAGTTACCCTCTACTTCCACTTTAAGTGATATTCAGAATAATGACATAAACCTTTGATTGGTGAGTTTGTTTTATCTGAAACTTGGCAAAGTTGCTGTTTCATGTATTTGGGTATCTATTTTTGTGTTTCTCCTGTGCATTGAATGCTGTGCCACTATTTGTTTATAGACTAGACTCGGGGTGGCCAACCTGAGCCTGAGAGAGAGCCAGAATTTATCAGTGTGCATTGCCAAAGAGCCACAGTAATATGTCAGCAGCCACCGTCAGCTCCCCTCCTCCCCCAGCATCTCCCACCCACCAGCAGCACCGCCGATCAGCATCTAACTCTCCATCCCTGTGTCACAGCTTTCCTACTCAGATCTGAACCTTAGAGTTCAGAAAATAAGATGCTAGCATGAAACCTCCAAGCTTATTTACCAGCTTAGATCTGATAGCTCTGCCACCAGCCAAAAATTCCAGTGTTTGGCTCACTCTGGTCTCCCCAAAACCTTCCCTGGGGGACCCCAAGACTCAGATGCCCTGAGTCTCACAACAAAGGGAAATAACCCACTTCCCTTCTCCCACTTTACCTCCTCCCAGTCTTCCCCTCCCTGGGTTACCCTGGAAGATTACTGTACTTAAACTCCTGGAATTACAAAACAGAGAGGAAAATTCACCTTCCCCCCTCCTTCTTGTCCCTCCCACAAATTCCCTGGTGAGCTGCAGGCTCAATCCCCCTGAGCCTCCACTAGGAAAAACTCCAACAGGTCTTAAAAAGAAAGCTTTATATAAAAAGAAAGAAAAAGACATAAAAATGGTCTCTGTATCAAGAAGACAATATACAGGGTCAATTGCTTAAAAGAAAACATGAATAAACAGCCTTATTCAAAAAGAAATACAATTTAAAACATTCCAGCAACTACACACATGTAAATACAAAAACAATATAAAAATCTATATTGTCTTATACCTATACTTACAACTGGGAAACAGAAGATTAGAAAGCCTGAAGATAGAGAGATCCTCTCTCAGAGCCGAGAGAGCACTAGAACAGAACAAAGAACACACACCCAAAAACTTCCCTCCCTGAGCTTTGAAAAATCCGGTTTCCTGATTGGTCCTCTGGTCAGGTGTTTGGTTCCCTTTGTTAACCCTTTACAGGTAAAAGAAACATTAACCCTTAGCTATCTATTTATGACACCCTGCGCCTCCCGCCTGCCACCATCAGCTGTTTTGTGTGCAGGAGGCTTGGGTGGGGGGAGGAGGAGCAAGGTCGCAACAGATTTGAGGGAAGTGGCAGGGGCATTGGAGGAAGGAGTGGAGTGGGGCTAGGAGCTGGGGCAGAGCCAGGGGTTGGCACCTGTAGCTCTGGCCCCGGAGTTGATGCCCATGCAAGGAACCGCATATTTTTAACCTCTCAAAAGCCCCATGTTTGCCACCCCAGACTAGACTCTTCCTTCTTCTGTATACTTCTCACTTGGTAGTCTGTAGTAGTAGCTGGCTAATAAGATGGTTCAAGCTTTGATGCCCTCTACTGCTGTCACTCCCCATTGCTACTGTTTAGAACATAAGAACTACCATATTGGCTCAGACAAGTGGTTATCTAGCCCAGTATCCTGTCTTCTGACAGTGGCCAGTGCTTGATGTGTCAGAGAGAATGAACAGAACAGGGTAATTTTGAGTGAAGTCTGAGAGACCAGGGATGGGCTAGGAGGCAGAGGGTATACTTAGCAAGAAGAATACATTACTGCTTTAGAAGTATAACAGAGATGCAATCTGTGGCTCGCAAAATGAAGTCGCAAAAGAAAAATTCAAGGAAGACAAAGACATTGCAGAGAAGCTAAATTAATCCTTTGCATCAGACTTCACTGCAAAGATTGTGGGGGAGATCCCAACACCCAAGCCATTCTTTTTAGGTGACAAATCTAAACTGTCCCAGATTGAGGTGTCAGAGGAGATTTTGGAACAAATTGATAAATTAAACAGAATAAGTCACCGCAACCACATTGTATTCACTCAAGACTTCTGAAAGAATTCACATTTGAAATTGCATAATTACTGTGATGTATAACCTCTTGCTTACATCAGCCTCCGTTTCAGATGACTGGCAGACAGGGCTGGCTCCAGCTTTTTTGGCACACCAAGCGGCGAAGGGGGCGGGGGGGAAGGGTCATCAGCAGCACTTCTGCAGCAACTCAGTTGCGCCGCTTCATTCTTCTGTGGCAATTTGGCAGCGGGTCCTTCACTCCCTCTCTTCCTCTTCAGCAGCAGCTCAAAGAGGAAGAAAGGGACTGAGGGATCCGCTGCCGAAGACTTGGATGTGCCGCCCCAAGCATCCGCTTCCTTCGCTGGTGCATGGAGCCGGCCCTGCTAGCAGATAACCAATGTAAAATTGACTTTTTAAAAAGACTCCAGAGGCAATCCTGGCAACTACAGGCTGGGAAGCCTAACATCTGTACCAGGCAAATTAATTGAAACTATACTAAAGACCAGAATTATCAGACAGATAAACATGATATGTTGGGAGGAAAATCACCTACGTAGACGCTTCTAATGGGAAAACATGCCTAACCAATTTATTAGAATCTGTGAGGGTGTCGATAAGCATGCGGACAAGGGTAATCCAGTCAATATAGTGTATTTGGACTTTCAGAAAAGCTTTGACAAGGTCCCTCACCAGAGCCCATCAAGGAAACTAAGTTGTCACGGGATGAGAGGCCCTGTCTGCCAGTCATCTGTCTTCCAGTCTTGGCTTCTGTCAGTCAGAGGTTTGTGGACACCCAAAGCATGGGGTTATGTCTCTGACCATTTTGGCTAATAGCTATTGACAGACTCATCCTCCATGAATTTATCTAATTCTTTTGACCTTCACAACATCCACATGCAACGAGTTACATAGGTTGACTGTGCATTGTGTGAAGAAGTATTTCCTTAAGTTTGTTTTAAACTCACTGCCAATTAATTTCATTTGGTGACCAATAGTTCTTGTGTTATATGAAGGGCTAAATAACACTTCCTTATTCACTTTCTCCATACCATTCCTTTCCTAGTGATTCCGAACATTATAGCTTTTTTGACTGCCTCTATAAATTGAGTGGATGTTTTTAGAGAACTATCCACGATGACTCCAAGATCTTTCTTGAGTGGTAACAGCTAATTTAGACCCCATCATTTTGTATGCATAATTGGGATTATGTTTTTTGTGCATTACTTTGCACTTACCAACATAGAATTTCAACTGCCATTTGGTTGCCCAGTCACAGCTTAATGAGATCCCTTTGGAATTCTGCATTCACCTTGGAACTTAACTGTCTTGGATTTTTGTATCCTCTGCACATTTTGCCACTTCGCTGTGCACTCCCTTTTCCAGATCATTTATAAATAAGCTGAACAGCGCACGGGTCACAGTACGGATTTTTGGGGGGGGTCCTACTATTTATCTCTCCATTTTGAAAACTGACCACTTATCCCTTCTCTTTGTTTCCTATCTTTTAACCAGTTACTGATCCATGAGGACTTTCCCTTTCATCCCGTGACTGCTTAGTTTTCTTGATGAGCTCTGGTGAGGGACCTTGTCAAAGCTTTTCTGAAAGTCCAAATACACTATATTGACTGGATTACCCTTGTCCGCATGCTTATTTACACCCTCACAGATTCTAATAAGTTGATTAGGCATGTTTTCTCATTACAGGAGTCTACGTAGGTGATTTTCCTCCCAACATATCATGTTTATCTGTCTGATAATTCTGGTCTAAGGAGGAATTAACTCTCTTGTTGGGTTACCTTTCCCTTAGTTTCAGCTTTCATTGGGTAGCTGTCTTAATGTTGTTCTGAAACATTTGTTCCCCTCTGTTCAAATCCAGGTTCACCATATCTCTGAAATTATAAGCCTTGAAAGTTAATAAGCGTTGATATTTATAATTTGTGTTTTTAGGTAAGTGATTTTGTGCTTAGTTGACCTATCCTGTGCTTATTCATAGTTAGTTTATTATAAGAAAATATTTCGAACAGTCCATACCTTCCCATCCCTATTACCCAGGAGATTTCACTTACCAAATCTGAAGAATCATACAAGAAAATACAGATGTTATGTGGATATTGACCGAGCCTTGGAAAAATCTTTCTTGATAAAACCAAGTTGTGAAGAATATCTGAGAGCGCGATTGTTCCTGATGTGGCATAAGTGAAATATAAATTAGATTTCCATATCTTACTCTAAGTGGTATCTTTGGTTCAAGAGTAATTAGACCCCGCTTCTCTGTGTGTCTTCTTTCTCTGAAATGTGAGAGGGCTTTGAAGGGTGATTTTCATGGTTCTTTCTACATAGTTCTACAAGAATTCCAGAGCAGAGATTCTCTCCCTCTCTCTCTCTCCCTCCTTGCATGCAACCTTCAACAAGTGCATCCTTAGGAAGATTATAAACAAAAAGCTCCTCTGTGCTACCCTCCTTTGTCCCCTTTGAAACAGGGTTTGCTAGGCAGATCCCAGGTGTTAGAAATTCATGTCTGGGAACATGGAAATATTTATTTTACCTGTTAACTTCTAATCTCCAGATACACTCATACAAAGCTACCCAGTAAACAGAGGATGGTGTTCAGCATTTTCTGTATTTCCAGAATTTCCGTTCCTGTCACCTAAATTCAGTTAAGACATATTCCCACTTTTTGCCTAGTCTCTCATGTTGTCAGTGTTGTGTTTTGAAATCTGCAATTAACTTGTTTGTCAGGGTTCCTTCCCCACTCTGAACTCTGGGGTACAGATGTAGGGACCCACATGAAAGACCCCCTAAGCTTATATTCCACCAGCTTAGGTTAAAAACTTCCCCAAGGCACAAATTTCTTTCCTTGTCCTTGGACGATATTGCTGCCACCACCAAGTGATTTAAACAAACATTCAGGGAGGGGCCACTTGAAGCCCTGTCTCCCTTCTCCCCCCACCCAAGTATCCCTCCAAGCCCCTCCACCCCCTTTCCTGGGGAGGCTTGAAAATAATGTACCAATCAAATTGCTTAACAAGGTAAGCACAGACCAGACCTTTGGGTTTTTAGGACACACAGAACCAATCAGGTTCTTAAAAGAAGAACTTTATTATTAAAAAAAAAAAAAAAAAATAAAGGTAAAAGAAGCACCTCTGTAAAATCAGGATGGAAGGTAATTTTACAGGGTAATAAAAAGACTTAAAACACAGAGGGTTCCCCTCTAGGCTTAACTTTAAAGTTACAAAACAGGAATAAACCTCCCTCTTAGCATAGAGAAAATTCACAAGCTAAAACAAAAGATAATCTAACGCATTTCTTTGCTATTGCATCTAAAATTCCAGAAATTGTAAGTATCATTTTAGTAGGAGCTGGATTACCTGCTTGGTCTCTCTCTTTGTCTCAAGAGGGAACACAAAGAGAGCACAAACAAAACCTTTCTCTTGTCCCCCCAACTCCTCCAGATTTGAAAGTATCATCTTTCCCCATTGGTCCTTCTGGTCAAGTGCCAACTAGGTTAATGGAACTGATTAACTCCTTACAGGTAAATGATTCTATACCTCTGGCCAGGAGGGATTTGATGTTACTGCATATGTAAAGGTTGTTACCCTTCCCTTTATGTTTATGACATAGCTAGTTGTCTGGAAAAAAAATTATGCTGGTACTACTGGGTGTAGAAGATCCAGAATTGGAACTACACTATAGGTCAGGAATCAGCACAGGGCATCAAACTTTCAAGTTTCTGATTGGCAGCTTTTTGCTTTCTCATGGGGAGATATGAGCAGGCAGACAAAGATATTAGGGGTCACTGCTTAGAGACCTCCCCTTCCTTCTCTTGCTCATCCACCTCAGTGTTTCTTGCTTGTGAAATAGCTGCATATTTCCTTAAACCATGTTTGCACTTCCATTAAATAAATAAAGTCTTATTAACTGATTACTAAGACTCAGTTTTCTTATTTCTTCTCAGTTACCCATGGATGTATAGTCTCCACAATAAAACTATTTCTCCCAGATGGTATGGAAGCCCGGTTACGGTCAGAGTAAGTAGAATTAAGTATTTATTAATATCTACCAAAATTAGAATATATTATGAAGGTTTTTATTAGGTATATTCCTATTATAATAAATAACATGTCACACATTGATTTATATACGACTATAGGTATGTTGTACGTAACATATAAGATCCCTGCCCCAAAGCATTTATAATCTAATATGCACAGGTAATATAGTGATTAAAAGCAGCACTCATGCAAGTGTGAGATCAGTGGGATGACAAAAGTGGGAGAGGAAAACATTCTCTTGGTGAAGATATATATATGTGGTGGTTCATGCTCAAGTTACAAATGTATATGTTAAAATTGTTCTTGTGTGTGCTTTGCTTGGTTAGATTAAAAGCATAGAGATATGAACTTGTATCATAAGTGGAAACTTTGTTAATGCACAATTAAATTATATGAACTTGAATGGTTTTAATTGTATAGTAGTATTCAGAAAAATAAATAGAATGGAAAACTGGATTTGTAAGTTGTGTTTTTGTGTCTTTACATGAATACTTATATATTTTTATGCATCTGTAAGTGTGAATGGGAGTCATTTTTATTAATTTGTTGAGGTGCCATTTAGATTTTACAACTGAAATCCAGCAAACTAGATTTGCCAAATTAGTAAGTGTTATAGCGAATATTATGATGGAATTTAATCAGGATAACTTTTGAGTGCAGCGAGCATTAGATTACTAATTTTAGCACTAATTTCTTTCAAAGTCTTTTACTTTGGACAGTATTTCTCAGATCAGTATACTAGGTTATTCTTACCTAACCAACAATTTATGTACTTGTGTGCTTCTTGGAGAATAAACAATCAAAAGTTCATCAATCTAGTGTAGATAAAACAAATTTGCTAGGCACGTACTGAACATAAAATACACATGCAGGTTTGTAAGTGATTAACAAAAACCAAAAGTGTGGCTGTGACTCTAGGGGCCCCTCAGTGCCAACTGGCAGAGAGCCTACCATACTGAAACTCACATCAGGCCTGTCACACTCATTGCCCCAGCACAGTGTTGTCATAATATGTATCTAAAAGGTGTTATGTAAGGTGGCATATGTGAACTGGTCCTGGAAATTGTGGTGTGATGTATGTACAGGTTGTGTACAAAATTGTGGGTGTATGTGCTTGAAATATATTTTTTTAAATGTGTTCGGGAATGTATAAACCCAGGCTGCTGAAGGCAAAGGAACGTTGGTTTACCTGTCTTACTGGCTTGATTACTGGAAGAGGACAATGAAAGTACGTTTACATATACAATAAACAAAGTGAACAAGCAGCAGCTTAATGCACAGATGGCAGGGACAGAGTCTGCACTCCAGGAATCCTTCCTGGCTCTTGGGACAGAGACAGTGAACTTTGAGTAATAAAAGGGGAGAAAAAAGGCATTTTAGTTATCCATGACTCCAGGAACAAAGGGAACCAACACCCTTTGATTCTGTGAACATTGGGTCCCTTGGCCTGGAGGGCTGGATATGCCGGTAAGTAAGAAAATTGCTCAGGCAAAGATTATAACTTGCTAAGGTTACATTTTAGTCACTAGAATGCATGTGACTATTTTACTTTGTTTTGTTTGTAACTATACCTCTCTCTTTCTCTTGCTCAATATCACTTCAATCTCTGTTAATAAGTTTTGTAATAAAACAAGAATAAGTTTATCACAGTATTGTGCATTAAAGTGAAATGTGAATCTTCACCTACCCTAACGTGCTGATGCATGCTCTTTCTTTGGAGGCTGCCAGCATAATTTCTGGGAGAGGGAATGGACACTGCCGGCTCTGGGGAGCTCGGAAACTGGGATTCACTGACTGTTACCTGCAAGGCCTAGTTTAGACTGGTAGAGTCTTGAAGAGTTTACTGGCAGGGTAGACAGACTGGTGTGTCAGGGAGCTGACACACAGCTTAGCAGCAGCAAAGCTCTCACTCTTGCTAAGGCAGAGCGCTAACACAGAAGCTCACAGTTCTGGCTGTCCTGAATGGGACATCACAGGGGCCAAACAGCTATACCAAGGAACAATATAAATCATCCAGATTTTGTAGTACAATTACTTATAATCATCAGTTATCTATTCTTTAATACCTCTAATACATATCGCTCTTCCAGTATTTCTCCAAGGAGCAAGGATGCACTTACTTTAAATGGGCCTGCTGTTAGAATTATTTGATATGAAAGGAACAAGTTTAAGCAGTTGTTGATAATTTGAAGTTATTGTTTAAGTCTCTCTTAAGCCAATGGGTGTGGGCTTATAAAGGAGAAATGTGCATATAGCATTACTTAATTAAAATCCGAAATAAGGTTACTTGAGGTCTGACTAGGAAGTGTGTAGACTCCACAAGACAACTTCCAGTTACTGTATTTCTCTTTCTATTCTTTAATATAATCTCTGTAGTGAAATCTTACTGCTTCTTAGTCCTGTTAACCTGGGATAGGGAAGAATCTTTCCTACGCAGCTGGTCTGAGTGTCAGTAGAATTCCTTGATTCTGAAGCTTCTTTGTGGGATCAGTCAAATCATCTTCTTGGTCCTGTAACCCTAGAGAAAGGAATCCCTGTGGTGTGGGATTCATAAGACTCTTGGGTCCCACACAGTGACCTCAGTTTTTATATACCCTGATTTTCCATGGGAGTTATTTAGGGTAATAAACTGTTTCATCAATCCAGAGTGCTTACAACCTACATCAGAAACGAGCACAAAGAATTATCATCTTATTTTGCAGAAAAGACCAAGCACATTTAGGAAGACTTCTCAAACAGCATGATCTGCTCTGCCTGTATTCACCAACTAACAGCCCATCTGCATTCCCAGAGTTCAGCACATTCACACATCAGCAGGTTCTGAAAACTGTAAAGAAGTCTCAACCCATGACTTGTGCATCCAACTCATAGCTTTTCTGGCTTGTGAAAAAGAGCTATGAACACCTAGGGCCACTCCTGACCTTTGAAATAGCGAAGGAATCCTTCCTTCCTCCTTCAAACGTGCAGTAGTTTGATCAGAATTGTAGAAACCAAACTTGGATACATCATTTCAAGCCAACTACAGCCCAGTGTCAAAATTCCCATATCTGAGCAAGATCATAGCAAAACTAGCCAAAGGCCAACTACAGGTTCATCTGATTGTGTCAGGTCTAGAATATTAGCATCAATCTGATTTCAGGCCAGGATATGGAACTGGAACTGCTTTAATGGCACTGAAGGTTAATCTTCTCTTGTCAATGGCTAGAAGGCAGTCGTGAATTCTCCTCCTCCTGAGCTTCACTAAAGTTTTCAACACTGACTTTGAGATACTACTCTTTCATCGGAGACTGGTGGCAGGGGTCCAGGACACTACACTAAAATGGTTTTGAGCAATGCCTGGAGGAGCAGACCCAAGTAGTAATGATGGGAAACTGCATCTCCCCTTCTAGACCCTTGACTTGCAGAGTCCCATGAGGATCAGCTCTGTCTCTAGTCTTTTTCAGCATCTATATGTATTACTCCTGAGGGAATTCTACATCAAAAAATTGAAAATTCTGCACACAATATTATAAAATATTGACAGATAAAATTTGCAGAATTTTGCAATAAATAAATGTGGCTCTAGCATGGTTGTGTGGAGCACAGGCCACTGGCTACATTGAGATGGGAGTTCACACTGAAGCCCTCATGTCCTCTGGTACAGGGACTCAGCAATGAGGACACACCTGACTCTGACACAGTGCTAGGGCTGGGCCTGCGGTGCCATGCCCCTTTGTGCCAGGTGCACCAGGTGTGGCTGGGCAGGCTCAACCTAGTAGGATCCAAGTGTGGAGGGACTCAGTGTGGGGTTCCGGCAATGGGATTCTTCAGGGGATCCAGATGATGGTGTTTGAGCTCAGCAGTGGTATCTGGGTCTGGGAAGATGGGGCTTGGCAGGGGGTCTGGGTGTGAGGGCTCAGTGGGGGGGTCAGTCCTGGTGGAATGGGGCTTGATGGGATGAGGGTCCAGGTGCAGCTGGATAAGGCTCAGTGAAGTGTGGGTCTGGGTGTGTGGGGCTTGTCAGAGGTGTCTAGGTGTAGTGGGCCAGGGCTTGTCAGAGTGAGGGTTGGATGAACCTGCTTAACAGAGGAGCCCCAGCTGCTGCCGAGGTGATGCTGCATGCCGGGCTCCTGCTTCCCTTCACGATTCCCCTAACCCCTTTTCTTCTCCATCCCCTTCACTTCATTCCCAAATTCCGCTCCCCTATCCCTATTCCAACCCCTTCCTTCCCCGCTGCATCTTCCCTCCACTCCCCTTCCCTCATTTCCCTTATGCCCCCTTACTCAGCCACAACGTGGGCACTCACTGTTCCACAAAAAATAGGAAAACTCCCAGCACACAGAAGGGGAGCACAACTAGCACTGGGACCCAGGAGTCTGCGTTCAGTTGCAGAGTCAGCAGAGCCGGAGAGGAAGCTTCCGAGCTGGGCGGTTCTGCATTTGTGGAAAAGGGGAAGAGGAGGGAACAGTGGCATGTAACCCCATATACCCCCCCCCATACCTTGCCTCTTTTGGGGGGAAAATCCCCCCAGAAAACCTGCACACATGATGCCCCCCATGCAGCTTCCCTTTGCTTCCCTGCAGTTTTCTGCAGGGAAAAGCAGGAAACCTGCGGGGGCAGGTGCAGTTTTCTGCGGGTGTGCAGTCCCGCAGAATCCCCCCAGGAGTATTGTGAAGTGGTCAAACTACATGGACTTAAATGCCTGCAGTATGAATGTGAGAGTTGCAAAATGGTTTGAAAAAATGGAGAAGCACAAATAAATGGACATCTATTGTGAAACTGCACAATTGCTTATTCTCAACGTGCTTTTCTCACACTACTTCTTAGCCAAGTGATTTCAGGTGCCATCCTGGAGCTGTAGTAACCTTGATGAATGGCTCTGGCAGTGAAAGAGGGGTTGAACCAGACTGTTTCTCTGTTAATTAAAAACAATTACCTGCAGTTTGAGGGTGTGTTAGTTGGTAACTGACAACTGCAGCCTTAGATTTCAGTCTTCTGACAAAGTTTTCCTGTTGCTGTCCTGTAAAGTTGTGGTGACAGGAATCATTGGGCTTGGCTTCCCATAATTAGGAAATACCACCTTTTGTAATATTAACCAAATACCTTGAATACAGCACTGATAGAAGCTATATGAAGACCCATAACAAATAAATGAATAACATTTTAAAACAAAACTAATGGATTTCAGAATTCACACATTTTGTTTTCATTGCAATTTACTGAAATTTCGTGGCAAATTGGAGATCTGTGATGATTTCCAATAGGAAACGTGCCTGTGTTTCGGCAATTTTTTTTGGTCAAATCTATAATTCAGGAAAACATTTCATTATAGTGAATTAACGTTTTCCAAAGAAACTGTTTTGTTGGAAAATTTCCAAGCAGCTCTGCTTGTAATTGCTTCTATAATTGTTTTTCAGATGCCATGTTTTATTTTTAATTTGATTAGGTGATGAAATAAAATATTCCTTTCATGCACAAAAGACATGCTTTAAAATTTCTGTTTTGGCAAACTTTTTAGTGTTAAGTAAAAATACATGATCCAAATTTAATCGTGGTGCAACATCACTATTGTATTTCATAAAACATAGTTTTTTGAACTTTCATATTAAATCTTTTTATATGGTGGTACTTGGATATTTACTACTGTACTGTGGCTTAAACATCAAATTGAATTTCATTCTGTTCATTGTTTTCTAATATATGAAAACAATGTACTTGTTTGAAACTTGGTTTAACATGGTATTCTGAAGTGATTCAATTGTCAGCATTACTTAGTGTGGGAAAATATTTTTTAGTGTAATTTTGGCTTCTAAATCTCAACCTCAGTATCAGAATTTGTGAGTCTGAACTGTCATTTCTGGTTAAAATTAGAGAGACCAGGTGGGTGAGATAATATCTTTCATTGGTCCAACTTCTGTTGGTAAGAGAGACTAGCTTTTGAGCAGAGAGTCCTGTGGCACCTTATAGACTAACAGATGTATTGGAGCATGAGCTTTCATGGATGCATGCATCCGACGAAGTGGGTATTCACCCACGAAAGCTCATGCTCCAATACGTCTGTTAGTCTATAAGGTGCCACAGGACTCTTAGTCTGGATCTGTAAAAGCAGCAAACACGGCTTTTGAGTTTACAAAGAGCTCTTCTTCAGGTCTGGAAAACTAAGGGCTTGTTATGGATATACTTCGGATATAGTGCTGCAGCGACACAAATGTGCCCCTGTAGCGCTTAGCGTAGACGTTACCTATGCTGATGAGAGAGCTTCTCCCATCAGTGTGGGTACCCTACCACCCAGAGAGGTGGTAGCTATGTTAAGAGGAAAAGCCGTCCTGTCAACATCATGCTATCTACACCAGGAGTTCGGTCGGTGTAACTGCATCACTCAGGGGTGTGGATTTTGCACACCCCTGAGTGACGTAGTTATATCGACATACTTCTGTACTCTAGACCAAGCCTGAGGTCTGGTCTATGCTACAGGCTTGCATCACTATAACTACGCCACTTGGGTGTGAAAAACCCACACACCCGAGTGACAGTTATACTGAACTAACCTGCCCCAGGAGCACTCTGCTGTCAGCTTACAGTGTCTTCATTAAAGTGCTGCAAGGGTGCTGCAATTGCATTGGTGCTGATGCACCATTTTAAATATCTTACCCTCAGAGTGTCACTGCTAAGTAGGAGGTAGAACAGATTGTTTAGCATAAGTAGCTAACACATTTCAAGGAACCATTCAAAATGAAGTGGCCCATTTTCACTTCTCCAGTCTTAAGGAGGAAAGGAAGGGTGGGGAACAGCTAGGAGGGGTTTGTTAGTCGGTTACAGATCGTTGTAATAAACCATAAATCCAGTGTGTCTAGTCAGTCCATGATTTTTAGTTTCTAGCATTGTTATGGGATTAAGCTCCCAGGCTCGTCTTTGGAAAGTGTTGTGTAGGTTTGCTTTGAGGATGAGGACTGATAAGGCAGATATAGAATGATTGCTTTGTGAAAAGTGTTGACTCATAGGTGATGTGGTGTGTTTCTTATTGTTTTCCTGTGTGAGTTCATTCAACAGCATAGTGATTGTCTGTCTTGTTTCGCCCATATAGTTTCTATTGAGACATTTAGTGCACTGGATGAGGTAAACCATATGTTGTGATAAGCATGTATAGGACCTAGGGATCTTGAAAGATGTGTTGTGGGGGTGTTGATATGTCTGCCAGTTTGCATCTGTTGTTCTGGCAGGGTCTGGTGCTGCTTTGAGTAGATGTGTCCTGGTCTGTGGGGAGCTTGCTTCTGATGATGAGCTTTGAAAGTCTGGACGAGTTGTTTGAAGGCCAGAAGGGGAGCGTTCAGGAAAGATTTTTTTTATTTTTTTTTTTTAAGGATGGGATCTGAAATTCATAACTTTACTAGACACTAATAATCATGGACTGAATTGAGAGACTGGATTTATGGCTTATTGCAACAATCTGTAACCCATTAACAACTACCTCCGTCCAGCTGCTCTCCCCCACTTCCTTTCCTCCTTATGACTGGAGTGGTGTTACCAGGCCACTTTCCCTTGAATGGTCCCTTGAAATGTGTTAATTACTTGTGCTAAATAATCCCTTTCACCTTGCATTAACAGTGACACTGAGTACTTTTTCCAGTCTCGAAGAAGAGCTCTGCTAAAACTGAAAAGCTTGTCTCTTTCACCAACATAAGCAGATCCAATAAAAGATATTACCTCACCCACCTTGTGCCCCTAATATCCTGGGACCAACCAGGCTACAACATCACTGTTAAAATTAGGCAGTTATGTAAATTGCTCTTGTTGTTCAAATTGTTCAAAAGTACTGTTTCCTTGGACAAGATTAGTTCATTAAACTTTTTGTATAACATTTTCTTTCTTCATCAATAAAGATGTATATTAGGATGATTTATCTAGTGCCTGTAAGTGCATGTTTTTGTGCATGTTACTCATTTCCACATGTAAGTTGCATTTGAACCTTATCAAATCTATGTTTTCAAAAATGTATACAATATTAAGGTTTTAGAAGGTGGCTCACTGGTTTGTTTAATTTTTAGATTAGAACTGAAAACTAAATCTGAAAAATCTACTTCAAAGTACAATTTCACAAAATGATACTGAGCAGAAGATGTAAAAACAGTATTTTTTTTAAGTTTGGTCACTGTTCTCTAAGAATGAACTTAAATGAAGAATGTCTTAGTTAAGTTAAACATTTACAGGGATACTGATAGTTTTGTGGATTTTTGAATTGCTGGTCCTACTTGATGTTCACTCACATAATTCTGTTACTGAAGAAATTATAAGTTTTTTTGTTTGTTTTTGTTTTCTTTCTTTTTTCAGTGTCATCCATGCTCCGTTACCAAGTCCTGTTGACAAGGTAAGTCATTTGTACTCTGTCTTTTACTTAAAACGTTGAAAGAATGAGAAAAACCTAAGTACTTGTAGGTGTGCCTTGCATTGGATTACTTTACATGGTTTAATATTTTTACTGTTTTAAAAAAATTAAACATTAGTGATTCCTTCAGTATCACAAGTATATGCATGGCAGGCTGAGTTTTTATGGTATGGGAATACTCTACTTTTTCCACTAGTGATCAGGTGTGGAAACATTGGCAAAATAAAACGAAGCATGACAGGCTTGGGTAAATCAGGGCAGAATTATAGAGCATCAAAGGTGGTATCAAGAAGGACATGATGCAATAGGACAGAGGCAATGAGAAATTCAAAAAGGGGAGTGCCATGAGCAAAATAACTAGCATGGAAGATGGTTTTTGCTGCAGTATGTTCTATGGCAGGGGTGGGCAAACTTTTTGGCCTGAGGGCCACATAAGGGTTGTGCAACCGTATGGAGGGCCGAGTAGGGAAGGCTGTGCCTCCTCAAACAGCCTGGCCCCCGCCCCCTCCCACTTCCTGCCCCCTGACTTGCCCTCCTCAGAACTCCCAACCCATCCCACCCCTTTATCCAACCCCCCTTGTTCCGTGTCCCCTGACTGCCTTCCTGATCCTTATGCACATCCCCGCCCCTGACAGGCCCCCTGGGACTCCCACTTCCGACACTCCCTGTTCCACATTCCCTGACTGTCCCCCTACCCAGATCCTCCGGCCCATCCAACTGTCCCCTCCTCCCTGACTGCCCCCTAGAACCCCCCAGTCCCTTACCCAAGCCTCTCTCACTTACCAGTAGCAGGAGCTCGCAGCTGCGACACCCAACCAGAGCCAGCTGCGCTCCCCATGCTGCCCAGCGGGAGCGGCGAGCCAGAGCGTGGCCTGCATGGCGGCGTGGCTGCAGGGGAGGGGCAGCGGGGGAGGGGCCGGAAACTAGGCTCCCCAGCTGGGAGCTCAGGGGCCAGGCAGGATGGTCCTGCGGGCTGGATGTGGCCCGCGGGCCATAGTTTGCCCACGTCTGTTCTGTGGTTTGAGTGTGAGACAATGTGAATTTTTGAGGAGGACTGAATGTTGTATCCCACCGCAGCTACTGTGACATCTTCAATTGTAAATTTAAAAAAATAAGGCAGTGGTATCCCATACTTTTAAAAAATTGTTATTGAACCCTTCACTCAATGGATAAGAGATAATTAGATAGGAACAGTGAAGTGACAACAGCATTTTTTGACTTTTATTATAATGAGTTGGTTGACAGTTTGGGGGATGCACACATATACCTCAAGCCTCTGCCTGCCCTGAGCCAAGGCTATATGTAACCTGATGTCTATTCCTCTGTCTGCCAGACTGTCTTTATGAACCTGTTCCTTTTCACTTTTGTCTGTCTGGCAGTGTTTTTTTAATTACTATTATTATTCCTGTTTTAAGTATTTCTCAGATATTTCCCAACATAACAAAACCCACAACTTAGTTGAGATCTCTCCACCAGTTCCGAATCTTATGGCAGATAAGGTATTGAAGCAAAGGTGCATCTCTTGTTCCCATGAGTTTTCAGCTCTTGGTGGGTCTGGAGAGAATATAGCATGATTAGGAGAACGACTTTCTGCTGTTTTGTAGGTCTTTCTCTAAGTTGGCTCAAGCCAGACTCAAAAGCCCCCTTATGCAAGAGTCATTGTCAGACAAAGCATTAGAGAAAATTTTGGGGTCCTTGGCATGTTGCAAAACGTAGGTAGTAATGAGGCCTTACCCAAATTTTTGACTGAGTTGGTTTTACCTTTTCATTTGAATCAGTCCATTGCTGATTTATTTCCATGACCATTCAGCCATGCTGGGGGGACATCAGATGATATTAAGAGCAGTCAGCTACTATTTAGATAGAACTTTTCAAAAATTGTACTGCAAATGTGGCTTGCACTTTTTCTGTGTGGTGGAAGAACCTTGTGCAGACTGATGCTTTGTTTAGAATAGAATATATCATAGGGAGGTAGCATGGTCTAGTGCATAGGGCCCTGGGCTAGGAGTTGGGAGACCTGGGTTTCATATCCAGCCCCTGACCTGCTGTATGATCTTGTACAAGTGGTTTCACTTCTGTGCATCTGTTGCCTTCCAAGCCTTGTGTGTGTGTTTTAATTTAGATCGTAAACTCTTCAGAGCAGTGATTTTTTTTTCAGTATCTGTTTGTTTGTACAGAGCCTAGCACGGTTGGGCCTCAGTCCTGTTTGGGGCTTGTAGGTAGTACTGTAATACATACAGTAAAAGTAGAATAGTAAAGGTGCTAAGAGGAAGAAGAACTGGTAGGCAGTGATCTTCCTTAAATATTTACAGATACTTTGAATTGTCTGAGTTGGGTTCGAATACCCAACATGATTTTGATATGTTCTTATTTCATAGGTTGCTGCTAACACTCCCAGTATGTACTCTCAGGAACTGTTTCAGCTTTCTCAGTATCTACAGGTAAAATTGTTTTTCTGTGAAGACATTCCTTTTTTTACTCATTAATTTGATAGTTTATACAAATAACACAACCAAGTAGTTAATCTTTGTTCAGAATGTAAATCTTTCATATGTATGTGTACACCTGTGTATGTTCAAAGTATAATTCAGTTAATTCTTAACTGTTAGTATTTATAAACTGCCTTTTCTGTTGAAAACAACGTAAAATATATGGTCATTGCCCTTCTGTGGTATTTCTTTTATGAATATTTTTACAGATAAATTATTTGGCTTGTATAAGTATAGAATTCTAGATATGCACATCCTTGGAGACTTGACAGTGGTTTCATATGCTATATGAATCTGTTACTCCCTCACTTTTCTTAGAATTGAGAATAGGTTCCAACCTTCTTGAATTTATAGTTCTGCTTTGGAATCATTTTAATACTCAAAAAATATTAAAGGGCTGTCTGTGAAGCTTTTTAGTAGTATAACAAGAAAAAACTCATAGGAGAATATGAATGGGAATTATTAAAATGCATTAATATATCACTCTGGATTTTTAAATAAATAATTTTTATCTATCACTTAATCACCATTTTTTCTTTTAAATAGATTTTTATCATTATTTTCGTTCCCCTTTCTACAAAATGTAGTATAAATGTAGGCTACGTTGATTGGTTGGTTGTAGGAAAAATTACAATTCCAGTGGGAGGAATAGGTATGTTAAAGAAAATTCTAGCTTTTGGAAAAGATGAAGGGAAAGGGATGATGGATTAGCTTGCATGTATGGCATATTTCCTTTTGATTCTAGAACTAGGAAGTAACATTTATGTTCTAAACTGTGAATCACGATCTGTGAGGTTGATAATCATAGTTGGATTTGTGGAACTATGTGTATTTTTAGAAATGCTTCCCAAAGTTCCTCTCAGGCATGCAAAAGCATCTTGCTACCTTCTTGCTGTTAAAGCCAAATAGGTCTGGTAATCATAAAGCTGCTCTGAGGTAAAAGGAAAATAGGTGCTTTGTTGCATTCCTCTGTTAGAAGGAAATGTGGATTTCTTCATGTCAAACTAACTGACTTTGAAGAGAGAGTGCCAGGAATAAGCAGAAGTGGTTTGACCTATAATTTGGACTGATACCACCTGGCTAGCAGTGCAATAGACAATCTTATTTCTGAATCTTTACATATTCTGTTTTAGACTTAAAGTTACAGAGAATCCAACATTACACTAGTTTAAACCTGCAAAGTGTCTCTGCCAATCTGACTTGGGGGAAATTCCTTCCTGACCCCACATATGGTGATCAGTTAGACTCTGAGCGTGTGTGCAAGACTTAGGATCATCAGATAAAATACTGCTCACTCACCTATAAGATCATCCATCAGGCTATGTAAAGATTTTTACAGAATAATTCTTTAATCTTTGAAAATCTTGTGATTTAGATTTCTTTCTTGGGAAATAACCCAGTTTATGGCAATTAACTTTTCCAGAAAGGTAGTTGCATTGCAGATTTTGGTAATTATTTCATTTATTGATTATATTGAGCATGATCTGTGTGTACTATAAATGTGTACAGTCTTACATTTATATAAATTTTCTTGCAGATCGCATTCTTTGAGGATCAGGCTAGAGCTTTCTTCTTGCCAATTGATAAATGTAGCTCCAAGCCACTCTGACTAGAGAAGGGTAAACTGCACCATCTAGTGGCTTGAAGGAGAACTTTAAAAACTGTTTAGAAACTAGTTTTTCACTTAAAGTTGATTAATGGAGTAGCTAACTTGTACTAGAATAGGCAAGGTGCCTACTGTAAACTTGTTTATTCAAGACACACAAGGCCTGACTTTGTTCTCACTCACACTGGTTTCACAGCGGTGTAACTGATTTCAGCAGTTATTCCTTGTTTACTCTGGTTTGAGAGCCTGCTCAGGCTTTTTGACTCTGTTACATCATTGATTTATTTTCTATTTTGGTAACCATTTATAAAACCAGTACTTTTGTGGTGCTCGGTTAACATAATTTACACTACTTTCCCCCTTCTGCCTTGCTACATGTAACTAGATTTTAATATGGCACTTAATTGCTTAACACCTATATTTACTTTACTGAGTAGGCTGTGACATGACTGGGAATATACAGGTGAACTTATTCACTTTGAAACAGATAGCCACCTTTACTGAGGGACCTATGGATGGGCCACAAAATAGAGGGCTCATAGTATCCAAATAACACTTTTTAAAGAGCGATTGTAGAAATAAATGTTTCTTTGAAAATAATATGTAAATCATTCCTACTGACGATTCTCTCTACCTTCAATTACATTTTTGCCATTTCTGTTTTTAGTTTACAGGTGATAATTTTGAATCTTGTTTAGACTGTAATCTCTGAAGCAGGGACTGAGTTTTTGTTGTGTATGTACAGGGCCTATTACAGTGGGGCCCTGTTCCCTGATTGAGCCCTCTATTTGGTAGTGAAATGCAAGTTCAAGATGGCATAATGTTCAATTAAGGAAACCAGTTCTAAAAGGTACAGTGGAGGATTGCCCATGTAATAATGGAAGCTATATTTATATGAGGATGGTGCCTGGAGGTCCCAAAGACTAGGGACCCATTCTGTAAGGCATTGTATGTACCCATAACAAAAACAATGCCTGCTCCCAAAGAGTTTATAATCTAATTAGATGGTAAAAGCATAATACTGTACTTCCCATTTTACTCCTGAAAGCAGACTTCCATTTTACATATGCAAATTATACAAATATTTAAGCTACTATAATTTCAGAAATCCTTTTGTGAATTAATGAAGGACAGAACAGGTTATCAAAGTTTCAGTCTGGCAGCATATTGTAAACCTCCGTTAATGTTCATAACACTCTGCTTTAATTTCTTTTGGACAAAGCAAAAGTAACTTAGACTAGAAAGTTCACTATAATATTGTTCATTAAAGGAGTGTAGCTTTATTTAAGAAGTCCAGATTTTAAAATTGTTCACACGAAAATGTGCATGCAGTTTGTGTGGAGTTATGGTAATTTTGTGTGAAAATGACCAAATGGACATTTAACTGGTCCTTTGTGCATGCATATTATTGTGTATATTCAAAAAAAACTGTGCCCACTCTGTACGTATAATTGAATCAATGTTTGGTTTTACATGATATATATGGTTGTAAATTAATTCAGAGGACTGATGAAAATTTGTCCCTTAGAAGTAGCGTTTAATAAAAGGTTAACCACACTATAGATCTATTTTAAAGAGTGTGTTGCCTTTTAGAGATGATCCTGATTGTACATTTCAGTGTATAAGTGTTCTTAGAGTAATTAACTCCTGGGGGATTCTGTGCCAAAAAAAATAAAAATTCTGCATACAGTATTTTAAAATTGTGCAAATTCTATTTGTCAAAATAACATTACATAATCACACCACTTTCAATTATAATAATACAGACACACTCAAAAAATCCCCAGTAGAGTTAAATAAATCTCTATGATAGCCCAGTTCCTGTTTCTCTGCCCTCCGCTTCCCCCCCCAAGAGCCCAGTTGCAGGCCCCCCCCCTGCCCAGATGCTCATACTTCCTATCCCCCCAGAGCCCTGTTATGAAGGCTTCTGCTGGCCCAGAGGCTCGCACCCTCTCCCCCCAGAGCCAGGAATCTGGTGGGAGAAACAGACTGATGTTGGGTCCTGGGATTGCATGGAGTTTCCTGCATGCTGCCTCCTTTTTTCAGGGCATGCTGGGAACTGCAGTTTCCAGGAACCCTCCAGCTTCTACTTCCCCATCCCCCGACAGTGTCTTCTACTTGCAATCTGGGGCTCTGCTAGGTCCACCGACCCCTAGTGGTGGCCATCAGCTCTGCAGCCCATTTCTGTTGGCGGGGAGAGGGAAATTCTGCACGCACGACATAAATTTCTGCAAAATTCTGCATTGCGCAATAGCGCAGAATTTCAGTGGCACAGAATCATAGAATATCGGGGTTGGAAGGGACCTCAGGAGGTCATCTAGTCAAACCCCTTGCTCAAAGCAGGACCAGTTCCCAACTAAATCATCCCAGCCAAGCTTTGTCAAGCCTGACCTTAAAAACCTCTAAGGAAGGAGATTCCACCACCTCCCTAGGTAACACACTCCAGTGCTTCACTACCCCCCTAGTGAAAAAGTTTTTCCTAATATTCAACCTAAACTTCCCCCACTGCAACTTGAGACCATTACTCCTTGTTCTATCATCTGGTACCACTGAGAACCAGCACTAGATCCATCTTCTTTGGAACCCCCTTTCAGGTAGTTGAAAGCAGCTATCAAATCCCCTCTCATTCTTCTCTTCTGCAGACTAAACAAGCCCAGTTCCCTCAGCCTCTCCTCATAATTCATGCTCTAGCCCCCTAATCATTTTTGTTGCCCTGCGCTGGACTCTTTCCAATTTTTCCACATCCTTCTTGTAGTGTGGGGCCCAAAACTGGACACAGTACTCCAGATGAGGCCTCACCAATGTCAAATAGAGGGGAATGATCATGTCCCTTGATCTGCTGGCAATGCCCGTACTTACACAGCCCAAAATGCCATTAGCCTTCTTGGCAACAAGGGCACACTGTCGACTCCTATCCAGCTTCTTGTTCACTGTAACCCCTAGGTCCTTTTCTGCAGAACTGTTGCTTAGCCACTCGGTCCCTAGTCTGTAGCAGTGCATGGGATTCTTCAATCCTAAGTGCAGGACTCTGCACTTGTCCTTGTTGAATCTCATCAGGTTTCTTTTGACCCAATCCTCTAATTTGTCTAGGTCCCTCTGTATCCTATTCCTACCCTCCAGCGTAAACAGGTTTCCTGAGCCTCGCCATCTTCAGAAGAGAGAGAGTTTATCCAGAGAGGGAAGGGAAAACTGGGATCAGGGGGCTGGATGGGAGAGGGCAAAGGCCAAGGGCCAGAGCTGAGGGGAAGGGACAGGACCCAGGGAAGTACAGGACATGGATGAGGCAGCAGAACTGAGGGGCATGGCAGAGCCTGGAGCTGGTGGCACAGGATGGGACTGGGGTGCAGGAGGGATCGGGGGGTGCAGGAGGGATCTGGGGCTCTGGGGAGGAGGGCAGGAGCGATCAGGGGGCCTGTGTTCCCCCACCCCCTCCAGCCAGCCCTTACCACTCAGCAGACACCAGAAGATGAGGCTGCCGGTGTGCATAAGCTAGAGTTTTGCCCACCCTCTCAAGTCCGGCTCAGTATCTGTCCGCCTGGCCAGCCACATCTCTCAGTCCTGGTGCCGCTGTGTCTGTGTGATCTGCACTGCTGCCCCAGTCTCTAGCGCCCTGCCCATACCTAGCCCAGTCATGTGCCTGGGCACCCAGACTGGCTTTGTTCTGGCCCCAGCTCTGGCCCCACCTAGACTTGCCCCTGCAAGGCACCCGCACACACACGTGGCTCGACTCCTTCCCTCCCAGCCTGTGGATTCGAACGGCTCCAGCCCTGCCCGCACTCTGTCCTGTATTTCAGGTGCCTGAGTGATGCTCTGGGCCACTGTGGCAGCACTACACCTCTGCTCAGATTTGGGTGGGCCTGGAGGCTAAGTGTGTGAGCTGCAGCTCACCCCGCCCCACCCATGGCTATTCTCCTGCTTTCAGGAAGCATTAAATTAAGCCTGGATATCCTCTATCACAAGAGGGAAGATTTTGTGGAGAAGAGCTGTGCCTCCATCCTTACTCAACCCCACAATTATTTGTGGAGGGGCTTTCAAAGGAAGGAAGGAAACAATGCTGCTGAAGTGGCACTTCTTTCTGTACCTTTCCAGACCAGTCTGCTAGCTTAGAGTCCCCTCCATTCATGGAAAATTTAATAATCTGTTATCTGAATCAATCAATAGCATCACCCAAGTTTCTCTAGCCATAAGTAAGTGTTAAAAATAAGTGCATGTATAGTATACATAATAACAAGCGAGATCTAAATTATGTGATCAGATTTCTACAGCTCTCTAGTGTTAAGTTCTGTAGAAAGCTGAAAATTCTGAGGCAGATGTTAAATGTGAAAAATGGAGGTTGTGAATTATGAAAATTAATTATCACTATGGTATTGCATTTATTTTAATATTAAAATACTTATGCTGCCCTTCCCTCATTTTGATATTTTCATTCTTCCACTGTTTGTTTTTTTTAAATATTGACATAGTACTAACTTCATTGTAGAGGTTATTTTGGCTTTTAGAGAAGGGCAAATAGATATGAACAGGAAGTTTTAACAAACGATATAATGAAAAATTGGGGCATTTGGTACCTGTAAAAGTGTGAGAAGGAGTCTGGGGGTTTGGGCTTCCAGGAAGTGGTTGAAGGTTTTGTCACTAGTGATGACATTAAATGCTGTTTCTCTTTCCTTGCACCATGTGGGTAGATGCAGGATTGATTTGGGATTTGCAGGGATGGGGAGAGCTTTACTTCCTAATTTTTCACCCAGCAATCAGCTGTCCTATTGCCATAGTCCAACAGAAATTGAACAGCAATGGGTAAGCACACCGCTGACTGTTCCTGCTATAAAGTGCTCAGTAGTAAAATAGTTAACGTTGACTTTTAGACTGTTATCATGCTTCAGTTAGCATCCAGAGATGAGTGGGGCAGGTCAGACCTCAGAGCTTATTGTTGCAGGCTCAGAAAGACAACACTGCTGTAGTTTATATTCAGTTGATATTTTAAAGATAAGCTAATGCTACATCCTTACTTTTAAATATAAGCTGAAGTGAAAGTCCCAGTCTGGGATTGTAGCTTGGTGTACTGTGTTCAGAAATAGCAGTATGCTAAGCTGTACTCAAGAACTTTTACTGGATTGTAGCAGTGTCCGCATGAGATGTTACTGTGCAGCAAGCTGGTGTTCTATAGATTCAGCTCAGGTTCGCAGCATAGTAACTTGCCATATAGGCAAACCCGTAATGAACTTAAAATGATCCTTCCATCAGCGGGAAAAAAAACATAGCCTACCTTTTTTTGTAGTTTGGCATTTTCATGTAATTTAACAGAAAAGATAGTTAGAATCTCCTATATAATACTTCATATTTAAAATATTACCTGGTTCTAGGAAAAACTTGCTCTTGACTTCATTATATGTATTGCTATTCTTCACATGTTGTATGCACATCAATGTATGTATTATTATGCTCATATTTTTGTCAGATATAATTATACAGATTTATTATGTGTTTCTTTAAATATTACCTACTGCTAAGTTCTTCTTTGAGTGATTGCTCATATCCATTCCAGTAGGTGTACGCGCCGCACGTGCATGTTCGTCGGAAGACTTTTACCCTAGCAACTCCAGCGGTCCGGCAGGTCGCCCCCTAGAGTGGCACCGCCATGGCGGGTAATATATACCCCTGCCGGCCCGCCCACTCCTCAGTTCCTTCTTACCGCCGTGTCAGTCGTTGGAACTGTCGAGCGCGACATAGCTGTCCTCCACGTCCCTAGCTTCTCTTCGTTCATCGTTCTAATTCTAGTTTTAGTTTTAATTATAGTTCACTTAGTATAGTATAGTTGTAGTTTATAATTCTAATATATATAGTTAGCGGGTTTGGGGCCCTAGCCCTCTCCCACCTGGTTCATGCCTGGCTCATGCCTGGTTTGCCGGGGTTCAAACCGTGCTCGGGCTGTAAAAAGCCGATGCCCACCAGCGATCCCCACGACGCCTGCTTGAAGTGCCTGGGGGAATCGCACATCTCCGAGAAGTGCCGCATTTGCAAGGCCTTCAGACCGAGGACCAAGAAGGAGCAAGACCAGCGCCTCAAGAGGCTCCTGATGGAAGCGGCACTTAACCAAAAAAGAGAGAGATTGGGATGGAGGGCGTGAAGAAGTAGCCTCCGGAGCCCTGTGCTCTGAGACAGACGATTGTGGGGAATTTTGCTGGAGGGCCTGGGTTGATGAGCACGCCAGGGGGTCAGAAGCCCCACGAAGAGACAGAGCTCTTGGCGAGAGGGCATGGTGGACGAGCGGGAGTGGTACGGGTCCGCGTTGGCAGACGGCGAAGACCTCCTGGTTGCCGGAGATCGTGCCGTGAGCCATACCGCGCCGCGATCGAACGGGACCTGCCACCAGCTCGGTGCCGAGGTCGATGGGGATCTGGCCGTCAATGGCGGGAACGAACTCCTGCGAGTCGGTGCCCGGTAATGGTGGCTGGAGCCAGAACAGTGCCAGGAGTTCCGGACCGGTGCAAAGACGATCTGCGCCACGAGTACGGCCGGTGCGTCGTGGAGAGCGGTGCCGGGACTTGCGAGCGGCGCGTGAGCGGAGCCTCCCTCGGATCGAGATCGGTGCCCGGATTTTGACCGGTGCCGAGCCGGAGAGTCCAGGGACGGCACTTCATCGGTGTAGGCTTGCCCTTTGATTGTAGAACCTGCACCAGTGGTGCCGGGGGTTGGGGCAGCACAGGCTCCGTTAAGGCGATGAGTGCCTGGCTGACGAGAAGGTCTGGGGTGGATGGGACATCAGTTCTACCCAGATCTTGGCGGGGAGCTGAGAGGGACCGGACTGACGGACCCGCCGGCCGGAGGTCGACGAGTCCTGGCACGGCCAACACGGCAGCGTTGGCGCCGGTGTCTTTGGAGCTGTTTACCAGGTAGAGGATGTCGAGGGCCTTTTCCATGACCAGCGTGCGCGGAGAAGGCGGTGCCGTGGCGTTTTTGTGGCGCCGGAGAGATCCAGTGCCGGAGCCGAAGCGGCACTCGTTGCCGAGGACGCAG
>NC_133785.1:16402768-16513228 GCF_003597395.2 Chelonoidis abingdonii
GGCGGTGAATATACCCCTGCCGCCCCCCCGCTCCTCAGTTCCTTCTTTCCGGCTACTCCGACCAGTGGGAAGGAGGGTGGGTGTTGAATGATATGAGCAACACATCTCGAAGAACAACATACAAAGGTGAGTAACCGTGTTTTCTTCTTTGGTGATTGCTCTATCCATTCCAGTAGGTGACTCCCAAGCCCTTACCTAGAGCGGTGGGTCGAATAGAGGTCACATGCGCAACACGCAGAGCAAAGGCTGCGTCATCCTGACTGACTAGCTGGCCAGGGCGTAAGGGAACAAAGGTGTGCACGGATAGGACCAGGTCGCGGCCCTGCAGATTTCCTGGACAGGGTACTTCGGCGCAAGGAACGCTGTCCGATGATGCCTGGGTCATCGTGAGTGCGCCGTTACATGGCCGAGGGGACGTGTTCAGGTCGTAACACGCCCGTATACAGGACGTCACCCACGAGGAGATCCTCTGCCGGGGAGACTGGCTCCATTAACTCGCCTACAGTACGGCGACAAAGAGTTGGGTGGATTTACCCGCAACAGTTTCGGTCCCGCTCTATATTAAAGGCGAAGTCTCCGACCCTAGACGCACGTCTAAGGTTAGTTCTGTTCCGTCTGAGCTGTTTGCTCCGCGTTACTTTTTTTAAACTTCTGTTAGAGTCAGAGGACTTTTGTTCCGAATATGTATGTACGTTTTGTGACGTTATTGAGCTGTCTCCTCCCCTAGATAACTCCTGCTGGTGTCAAGTAGTCTCTTGCTCTATCTTTTTATGGCGGCGCCACTCTAGGGGGCGACCTGCCGGCCCGCTGGAGTTGCTAGGGTAAAAGTCTTCCGACGAACGTGCACGCGCGGCGCGTACACCTACTGGAATGGATATGAGCAACACATATTGAAGAACAACAGTTACAAAGGTGAGTAACCGTGTTTTAATAGTAGCTCGCAAGTAGAAGTAATAAAAGTATTGCCTTTTAAAAATCAGTATTTGCTGGCTTAATTTTTGATGTGGAGCAGTGAATATATCAGAATGTTTTGCATTGTATCTAATTACATTTAAGAGTATTTATATCTTAAAACCATTTAATAAAAATTAGCCCATAAGGTACACCGAAAGTCTTGAAAAACTGTTCTTTTTTGTAGTCCACTTCTCCGAACAAATTTACAGCAAATGCATGATGTGAACATAAGCAGTCTTCTCCTGATGTCACCACTGAGTTATTTTGTTTGCCATGAAGCTAGCTTCTACACAGTATAAAAATTGAGTTTCTCTCTCTATTCATCTGTAGTTGTAAGAAGCAAAGTGTCATTATGTCATTACTCTTCTAATATGTACAGGATGGAGTAGAAGCTGATCCCTGTTATTGATTAATATAACGTAACTTTTTCCTAAAGCATGTACTTTAGAATATAGTCGTAACTTTCTGTAAAATCTAACTTTTGAAAGGTAAAATGAAGTTTTAGTCCTTTATTTCCAGCATAATCTCACAAAATCATTTTTAATAGGGCTTCATCCCCAGCCTTTACAAATATAGAACCCAGCAATAAGTTGCTATTGAGATTTTGTCAAAGTGTTCTTGCACTGCATCTACGTGTCCTGTAGTGTATCTGGAACTGGTATGAAAAGGATGGCTTTAAGAATCTAAGCTTGTAGAGTAACATCTTTTCACTTAAACATTTACAGGAATATGTATAACCAAAAATGAATTTAAATTTACTAGTGCATTGCTATAACTTAAAATGATGGAACATATGAGTTAAAATCTGCCAATCTTTTCACCCCCTTTTTTCAGTTTAATAGTATTTGGTTATACATTGCATTGCTTCTGTTTTTCCCAATAGTTAATTTGAACTGACCTGCTTGCATTTATATTTTCATTGTAGGAGGCCTTACATCGGGAACAAATGTTGGAACAGAAGTTGGCCACCCTTCAGCGACTGCTTGCTGTCACACAGGAGGCTTCAGATACTAGTTGGCAGGTATCTGGAAGATTTCTCTTAATGTACAGGCCTAAGAACTTAATATTAAGTGGGCTATAAACTGTAACTTTCAATTTATTATAATAAATGAAAAAGTAAAAGTTGAAGGTTGGTTCTCTCCCTTAAGTGAGAAGGAGACATTACTCCTAATAGACTAAGTGCACACGTACATTTATCTTAGAACGAACCAGTACTGCTAATTGCTTCTGAAGTGAATGTCTCTAAAGGAAGTGATATTTACCCTTTTCAGATATTTAATGTCTAGAAATTTCTTATGAAATGCAAGAACAGTATAAACATTTTTGTTTTATTCCATTAATTTAAATTTATTGTATTTTCCAACAGGCTTTAATAGATGAAGACAGACTACTATCAAGGTTAGAAGTCATGGGAAACCAATTACAAGCCTGTTCAAAAGTACGTAGTTCACTTCAGATTAATTATGTAGTATTTAGGAATGTTGAATGGCAGTGTCCTCCTGAAATTTTTCAAAATTAGAAAGTTGTTATAAAGCAAACTTTCAGTGCAGTTGGAGCACAAACTTTCAAATGGGCTCCCTGAAGCTTCACTGTAGTGGGATTTTGGCTGGCTGGCTGCCTTGGGTTTTGAGGAATACACAGGAAATAGGTGGTAGTGCACTGATAGAAATGAGTAGATTTTGTTTTAATTTTTGTTATTTTAGTAATCAAATCTCGTTCTAGAGTCTGCTGCCCTGAACATTCTAGCAAATGCCTGTCTCATACCAGTTTATACCCAGGTGGACGAACAGCCACTGAACATTTTGCCCTCAAGATTTTGTTACATTTGTCAAAATTGTTACTCTATTCTTCTTTGCAAAGTAGATCTTGAATGGTAGTTTAATATAGAGCGCTGCTGCGTGTTAAACAAAATGTTAACCTACAATAGAGTGTTGTTTTGAGATATAGCTCCGCTGTCTTAAAGTTCTACTTACAGAATCAAACAGAAGATAGTATACGAAAGGAACTTGTAGCATTACAGGAAGACAAACACAACTATGAGACAACAGCCAAAGAGTCCCTGAGGCGGGTCCTTCAGGAGAAAATTGAGGTGGTCAGAAAACTCTCTGAAGTGGAGGTATTTAGATTTTGTTTATTTTATAATCAATGTTGTAGCACTATTTGAATATGCTGAACAGCTAGTCCTTTACTCTATTCTAGCACTTGCACTACACCACCATATGTTTATTTTGTTAGTATTCTAGGAACAGTATACTGGCAAGTACTGGAGATGTGCATTTTGCCTGTTATACAGTATTTTAAGCAACAAGGAAGAAGTTAATGCACAGTAATGAAAACAGTGGTAGATCAGTAACTAAAGTCCTTAGTTTTCATTTTTTTTTAAAAAACTCAGTGAAAGTGTTCTCCATGCAGAAATTAGAGTGCAGTATAATTCTTGTTTCCTGTATGACATACTTCATATATTTAAAAAATACAGTTTGACAATAGTTTAAGGCTTTTATAATGAAAGCTTAACTGGTCATGCAAAATACCATTTAAGAATTTATTTTTTTTAATGAAAAATTGGCCACCATCTACTGTTTTTTTTATTCCCTTCCTTCAAATCCTTTCTCAACAATTGCTTTTTCCTTCCTTTTCACCAGTGATCTGTCTATTCCTTTCCTCTTTTCCAACTTAATTATCATTTTAAAAAGTAAAAGAATTTAAACTCTATTCACAGTATAATTAAACCCACTGTTTTACTCTTTAATTCCTGTTTTTCCTACTCTTTTCTTTATCTTCATTTTCTGTGTCAGCTTACTACAATGAATAATTTGTGTTACTATGAGTAATCTCATGGCTTCAATCAAATTATTCATGTGTATAAAGTTACTCTCATGCATAAATGTTAAAATTGGGCCTCTAGATTTTGTTAACTCTTTCGGTAGGACCTGTCCTTTTTATGTATGGAAGGTATTATGAAATGTTACAGCACTATAATAAACCTTCCCCCCCCCCCCCCCCGATTTGCTCTGCTCTAAAAGTCTTTTGGTATTTGCAGATGGAGTTTGTAGTTGAATGCTTTTGTTATTAAATGTGCATTTCACCCCTTTCTTGATGATGTAGTTACTAGGGGAATCTAAACTCAGATGCTGCTTCAGGTTATTTGGTAAAATAATCCAACAACTCGGGTTATTGCTGTGTGCACTGTTGCCAGAGTTTTTTCACTTTGTGGTATCTGTTGGGCCAGCTCTAGTGCCCTCTGGAGTCATGCATGTATGGGCTGGTATAAGGGGCCCAGCCAGCTGTGCACTCTCTGTTCCTTCTTACCACCCGTGACAGTTGCTGGAATGACGCTTTCTTGCTATGGCAAGATTTCTTCCTGCTGATTTCAGACTCTTTCTTCATTCATATTGTTAATAGTTTAATGTATATAGTGTCTGCAAATTGTGACAGCATATATAGTTAGTGTATATAGTTCCTATCATCAAAGGACTTTTTGCCCCAAGGGCCTGGCATGCCCAGTCCCCGGGCTACAAGCCTTGTGCCTGTGAGTAACCCACACTTGAGTTGCTTAAAGAGCTTGGGAAAGGCACATCAAAGACAAGTGCAAAATCTGTAGGGACTTCAGGCCCACGCTAAGAAGGATTGGGACATCAGGCTAAAGGCTATCCTCATGGAAGCTGCCCTCAGACCTGTCTCATTGCTCAGCTGCTCCAGTTCAGTGCTGAGTATTTTAGAATTGGTGCGAAGCACTCCCCCAGAACCAAGCTCTTCCCGGCACCATTCTCCATCCCCAGTGCCGAGGAAGAACAACAAAAAGCAGCATACTGAGAAAGGGTGCTCGCCAGTGCAGAAGAGAGACAAGCAGGGAGAGGGAGTGAGACCTGTACCGGGCCACTCTTCTACACCTGGATCCACGTCAGCACCGTCGATTTCACTAAGGGCATTGAGTCCAGTATGGGACCCTTCACTGACACCAGGGAGCTACGGTGGTACCAATGGACTCATGATGCTATCGACCCCAGAGTGTTTTCAGGCAGTTTGGGACCTTTTCTCTCTCCCAGTCCCTCCAGCCCAACAGGGCATCTGCCAACTCCAGCATCCAGAAGTGGGAGGGAACAGGGTGCATCAGGTGCCTTCCTGGCACGAGGTGTCCCAGCACCATCTAGGGGCAAGCCCCACCTGATGCCAGCATCCCGCTCCCTGGCACACTGTAGAATCCCAGCCCCATATGGAAGTGGAAGCAGGTATTGCACCACTGTGGTTCCCAAGAGAGGAATCCTCTTTGGAATCCAAAGGGAATCATATGTACTGCCAAAAGCCCATCATTGGTACCCAGCCTATGCCCTAGCAAGCTTCACTGCCAGTCCCCTGGTGGACACCTGGCCAGCGGGTCGCTGGCTGATGCAGTGGCTGTACTGGAATCCCTGGAGGTTTCCCCTGGTAGCAGGGCCTACCTCCCACTGCTCCTACTCAGTGGCTTCCGAGAGACAGGCCACCACTCCTTCCCACTCAGATCTAGACTTCGATATCGACCCCATATTGAAGTCCAGGAGAAGCCTCTAATTGATACCATTGAGGAAGAGGAAGGAGCCCCTCCTCTGGTGCAAACTTCCTCTTCAGCCTGCCCAGATGAGGCTGTTGCCGGTCCCAGCAGCCTACTTCCTCAGTATAATTTCAGGGCCCCTCAGGACTTTCTGAAGCTCTTCAAACCTGGGTTTGGCTATCCAAAGTGGCCTTGCCCGTCAATGACGGTGGTGATGGGACCAGTCAAAGCCTTTGGCATACTCCTTCTTCTCTGACCTCACTTCAAAGAGGGCAGAGAAAAAATACTATTTGCCAGCATGCAGATTTAATTACTTATACTCTCGCACTCCCCAGGGTCCCTGGTGGTGTCTGCCGCTAGTGAAAGGGACAGGCAGGGCCAATTTAGTGCTTCCCCTGAAACAAAAAGACACTAAGAAACTGGACCTTATCGGAGGGAAATAAGGTTTATTCCACAGGTAGCTCCAACTGCGTATTGCCAATCAGCAAACTTTGCTGGGGAGATACTATTTTAATCTGTGGGACTCCCTGAATAAGTTCAAAGACTCCCTGCCTCAAACGTTGAGTCCGGAGTTTGCCACCCTCCTAGAACAGGATAGGATCGTGGCCAGGACCTTTCTCCAGGGGGCTCTGGACCCTACTGACTTGGCAGCCTAGACAATAACCTCCGCAGTCACCATGAGGCGCTGTTCCTGGTTCCAGTCTTCACAAGGTCCAACAATCAATCCAGGATCTCCCATTTGAAGGCTATTCCCTTTTCTCAGAGCAGACACACATGAGACTTCACGGACTGAAGGACTCAGGGCCACCCTATGATCCTTACGCCTGTATGTGCCGTCTGCCTTCAGAAAACACTTGAGGCCCCAACAGCTTCCTCAGTTTTTGGAACCCTCAAAACAGGAGCCCTACAAAAGAAAAGGCAGAGGTTATAGACAGTGCCAACCGTTCCTGTCCACCTCAGCCTCCCAGTCAGGGCCTCAGAGATACTCCAGCAGGCCCAAGCAGGCCTTTTGAAGGTGCACTTGTGGGTGCTGTACCAGTCGCCATTTCAAATCCACTGCCATTTTATTTTTGGACCATCTGTTGCTCTTCAGCCTGGCTTGGGCATCCATAACATCAGACAAATGGGTCCTGAGTACAGTGACAGACAGATATAACCTTCAGTTTTTCTCCACTCCTCCTTCCCAGCCCTCTTCTGGGACCCTTCTCATGAGCAGCTCCTTGTCCAGGAGGCGCAGTCCCTCCTACATATGAGGTCTGTGGAGGAAGTTCCTCAAGACTTGAGAGGGAAGGGATTTTACTCCCAATATTTCCTAATCTCAAAGGCAAAAGTGGGGGGTTTGGTCCATCCTGGACCTTCATCACCTCAACAGGTATCTCAAGAAACTGAGGTGGTTCTTCGAGTGATTGTTCACATCCATTACACATTAGGTGTGCACACGTTGCATGTACAGATGTTGGAAACTTTTTCCCTTAGCCGCTCCCGTCAAGCCAGCAGGGGAGCCCCCACCAGAGTGGCGCCTCCACACTGGTCCATATATACCCCTGGTCCGTGGCAGAGTTTGAACAGCTCCTTATCTCTTGCTTGCCAGTGATCTCTTAGCATAGTTATCTGTAGTTAGCAGTTACCAGTCGTTAATAGTTCTCAGTAGTTAACAATTCTGAATAGTAGATAGTTAAGCTTCCTTTATTTTAGGCGTTTGGAAGTTGTTTCCAGCACCAGCCCTGGGCTGCGGGGCATGCTGCTGGCCCAAGGGTTTAAGGCTTGTGCCACATGCCGCAAGCCCATGCCAAACAATAATCCCCACGACTCGTGTCTCCGTTGCCTGGGGGAATCACACCAGACTGAGAGCTGCAAGATCTGTAAAGCTTTCAAGCCAAGAACCAAGAAAGAAAGAGACTTTCACCTCAAGCAGCTACTCATGGAGGCTGCGCTGCAACCTTTGTCCTTGGACCATCCGGCTTTGGCGCCAGCGTCCTCAGTGCGGAGTGCACCGGCATCAGTTCATGATCCGACACTGGCAGGTCACCACAAGCGTACGACACCGAGGCAGCAGGACAGACCCAGGCACCGTTCAACCTCGCCGGCACAGTTGAAGGGCCAACCTAGAGGCAGAGGGCGCTCCCTGCATAAGGAGGAGGAGCCTCCAAAGGGACCGAGCACTCGAAAAAGCAGTGTGACCCCAGGATACACTTTGGCACCAGTGGTTCCAGTGCCGCAGGGCCCATCGAGTCCCAGGCTAAGCGCTTTGAGTGCAGAAAAAGGACTGGCAGAGCTCTTAGAACAGCCCTCCACACTTTTGAGGTGGCAAAGGACCTCATCGAGTTGTTGGCGGCGAGTCCCCGCCCTGGTAAAGAGAAGCCTCCGGCACCAGCACCAAGGGTGCCATCCAGAGGCAAGCTAGCAGTAGTGCACCGATCGAGGTAACTGCCCTGGCACCACTCCTGGCACTGGTCTCAGTCAAGCTCATCTTCCGTGGACTCCCAATTGACCCTAACGCAACGGGACTCGAGGGCACTAGATCTGAGCCAGCATGCAGCACCAGCCCTGTCAGCATACCGCTCTCCGGCGCCGTCACCTAGCCAGCGTCAAAGAGACGCTAGGCCGAAGTCCCTGGGACCGGACAGAAGACAACAATCCTGGTCCCGGGAGCATCAGTACCAATCTCGGTCCCGACTGGTGAGGAGCCGTTCCCCAGCCTGCCGACGGCACCATTCCACGGCACCTCCTTGGCCTTCAGGATGGACTCAGGCCGCTCCAGCTATGCCTGTAGAGCACCGGCTAGCAGAGAGCCCCAGACTGCATGGCATTCCCAGTGGGGCCTGCCAGGGCAGTGGCCCTTTTGGACACCATGGGCCTATCACCAGCAGCAAGGGCACTCCTCCAGAGCCTCGAGGTCTGGCTACTCAGTGCATCAGTCCTGGTGCCCATGTGGGCACCACTCCACACCCAAGGAGGCCACGGTATCCAGGCCACCAGATGCTTCTCCAGAGCACCAGAGAACGGAAGTGGCACTGAGCCTGGTGCTGTCCCAGGGTCAATCAATTAGGACCCGAATGAGCCCCCAGCATACAAGGAAGGGCAAGAAGGATTGGCGGAGGAGTTACAGCAGGCCCTTATCTCCTTGTCATCCCCGGACAAAACTGGCAGGCATGGCGGTGTTGGGGCCTCCCCCAGTTGACCACAGAGCACACCAGGAGCTGCTCCGCAGGGTTGCCCAAAATTTGAGCCTACAGGCAGAGGAAGTGGTAGAGCAGGAGTATCTTGTGGTGGACATCTTAAGCCCCAAAGGCTCCTCTAGAATTGCGCTCCTGCTCATAAAGACAATCCGGTCCGGTTGCAAGACGGTCTGGCAAAGGGCGTGGAGAGGAAGTACTTTGCCCCTTCCAAAGTACCTTTTTCATCCAGCCGCCTGTTTGCTGGTTGTCTCAGCTGTCAATGAGCGGGAACATCGTGGTCACCAAGCCCCGGCCCCCAAGGCAAAGGAGGCTAAACACCTGGACCTATTCAGGAGAATGGTCTGTTCCTCTGAGGGCCTCCAACTGAGGATTGCCAATCAGCAGGCAATCCTGAACAGGCACAATTTTAATTCCTGAGCGGCAGTTTCCAATTTAAAGACTCCTTACCCCAGGGCTCTCATCTGAGTTTACAGCCCTCGTGGAAGACAGAAAAGCAGTAACCAAGACCTCTTTGCAGGCCTCTCTGGACTTGGTAGATGCAGCAGCCAAACCAGTCGCCTCAGGTGTGGTGATTAGGCGCTCAGCATGGTTCCGGGCTTTGGGTCTCCCACCGGAGGTCCAGAATACCCTTCAGGACCTCCCCTTTGAAGGGTTGGGTCTCTCTTCGGACCAAACGTATGCCAGGCTGCATAGTCTCAATGACTCCTGGGCAACCCTCAAGTCATTGGGGATGCACACCCCGGCGACTCAGAAGAAGCCTTTCAAGCCCCAGCCGCCGCAGTAATGGCAGTACCAGCCTCATCCTAGACAGGAGCCTTACCGTAGGAGAGGCAGAGACAACAGCTGTAGGTGGAACAACATGCCTAGTCTAGGCCAGAGCCAGGGCAAAGCCCAACCCGGCAACAAGCAAGGGTTTTGAAGGTGTGCTCAAGGACAGCGTACCGAACCAACTCCCGGATCCTTCCCGATGTTTCTTGAATCGCTAGTCCCACATAACATTGGACCGTTGGGTCTTACTCACAGTACAAGTGAGATACACGCTTCAGTTCTCCTCCTTCCCCCCACCCCACCCTGCTTCCCTGTCCCTCTTTGGGGACCCCTCTCACGAGCACCTACTCATACAGGAGGTACAATTGCTCCTCAAGGCGGGTGTGGTGGAGGAAGTCCCTTGAGAAATAAGGGGAAAAGGGTTTTATTCCCGTTATTTTCTCATTCCCAAAGCAAAGGAGGGCCTTCGGCCCATTTTAGACCTGCGCGGACTCAACAAGTTCTTAGTCAAGGTCCGCTTCCTCATGCTCTCCCTTGGTATTATCATTCCATCCCTAGATCTGGGGGATTGGTATGCTGCCCTCGACATAAAAGATGCATACTTTCATGTTGCTATTCATCCCGCTCACCGGCGGTTCCTGCGGTTCATCATAAACCAGCACTGCTACAGTTTACGGTCGTCCCTTTCGGCCTGGCGGCAGCCCCCCACATGTTCACAAAATGCACGTCAGCAGTGGCAGCCTTTCGGTAAAAGAGGAGAATATGAGTGTACGTGTACCCCAACAGTTGGCTTCTCGTGGGTCGGTCCGAGAGGAGGTCCATTCCCATGTGATGGTGGCCCTGGACGTATTCCGCAGGCTGGGTCTTCTAGTCAACATGCCCAAGTCAGAAGGTTTATTTCAGAAGGATGAAAAAGCTACTGAGGGGAAGCTGTTCTAGATTTGATTTGAACAAATAGGGAGGAACTCACTGAGAATTTGAAAGTGGAAGGCAGTTTGGTTGAAAGTGATCATGGAATCATAAGAGTTCACAATTCTAAGGAAGGGTATAAGGGAGTACAGCAAAACAGAGACAATGGATTTCAGGAAGGCGGATTTTGGTAAGATCAGAGAGCTGATAGGTAAGGTCCCATGGGAATCAAGACTGAGGGGAAAAACAACTGAGGAGAGTTGGCAGTATTTCAAAGGGACACTATTAAGGGCCCAAAAACAAACTATTCCGCTGGGTAGGAAAGAGAAAATGTGGCAAAAGACCAGCTTGGCTTAACCACGAGATCTTTCATGATCTAAAAAATAAGAGAGTCATATAAAAAATGGAAACTAGGACAAATTATAGAGGATGAATATAGGCAAACAACACAGGAATGCAGGGGCAAGATTAGAAAGGCAAAGGCACGAAATGAGCTCAAACTAGCTACAGGAATAAAGGGAAACAAGAAGACTTTTTATCAATACATTAGAAACAAGAGGAAGACCAAGGACAGGGTAGGCCCACTGCTCAATGGGACCCTGGCCTCTTGCTGTCGTCTTCTCTTCTCCTGGAAGGTGGCATTCTTGGTGGCCATTATGTCTGCGAGGAGGGTGTCCGAGTTGAGGGCCCTCACCTCAGAGCCTCAGTATACAGTTTTTTATAAGGACAAAGTGCAGCTCAGGCCACACCCTAAATTCCTCTCTAAGGTAGTCTCACAATTTCATATGGGGCAGGACGTTTGTTTGCCGGTGTTCTTTCCTAAACCACACACGGATCCCAGTAACCGTAGACTGCACAGTCTAGATGTCCGAAGGGCCCTGGTGCTCTGTTTAGAGCAAACTAGACCTTTCCACAAGTCAACACAGTTGTTTGTTGCTATCGGTGAGAGAATGAAAGGGCTTCCGGTCTCAGCACAGTGTGTATCATCGTGGATTGCGGACCGTATCCACACATGCTGCGAGCTTGCCATGGTGCCAGCCCTGCCAATCACGGCTCACTGGACTAGGGCCCAAGCGTCCTCAACAGCTTTCCTAGCGCAGGTCCCAATCCGGGAGATCTGTAAAGCAGCCACCTGATTGTCGGTGCACACATTCATAGCCCACTATGCAATCAATCAGCAGGCCAGAGATGACGCGGCGCAGGGCTGTTCTCCAATCATTTGTTCCATGACTCCTACCCTCCTCATATGGTAAGCTTATGAGTCACCTAATGTGTAACGGACGTGAACAATCACTCGAAGAAGAAAAAACGGTTACCTATCTCTCATAACTGTTGTTCTTCGAGATGTGTTGTTCACGTCCATTACACTTCCCACCCTCCTTCCCCTCTGTTGAAGTCACTTGCAAGAAGGAACTGAAGGGGGGTCGGGTTGGCAGTGGTATATATGCACCAGAGTGGAGGCGCCACTCTGGTGGGGGCTTCCCTACCGGCTTGACAGGAGCCGCTAAGGGAAAAGGTTTCCAATGTCCCTGCACGCGACGCGCGCACCCCTAATGTGTAATGGTCGTGAACAACACATCTTGAAGAACAACAGTTACAAGAGGTAGGTAACCGTTTTCTCTGCATGGCCTCCTTGCCTTCCAACATTCCCTCCCTGGACCCAGGAGACTGTTATGCCACCCACTACCTGGAGGACTCATGCCTTCACATTTCTATACTCTGGGGCCACAGAAGATTTCTCAAGTTTGTAGTCTGTCGTCACCACTGCCAATTCACTGCCCTTCCCTTTGGCCTATCGTAGCTCCAAGGGTTTTTATGAAGAGTATGGCAGTTATAGCAGCCTTCCTCAGGCAGAGAGGCATTCAAGCCTACCTGTACCTTGATGACTGGCTGATCAAAGGTTGGTCACAGGCTCAAGTGCAAGACAGCATCAGTGCACAGTCCAAACCACCTTCAGAGTGCTGAGTGTGCTGATAAACGAGCAGAACTCAACTCTTTCCCAGTTCAGAGAATTTATTGAGGCAGTGCTCGACTCAGCCCAATCCAGGGCCTTCCTGCCAGAGGCCTGCTTCCAGACCATGGCAAACCTGATATCCAAGGTCTTGGTCCATCCAATCACAACAGCTCAAGTGTGCCTCAAGCTACTGGGTCACATGGTTGCTTACATGGTGGTTCAATATGCAAGGCTGCACCTCAGGCCTCTTCAGATGTAGCTAGAGTTCGTATACTCCCCTAACAGACACCACTTGAACTCAGTACTTACAGTCCCTCCCCTGGTCCTCAACTCCCTGGGCTGGTGAAAGGAGTCAAGGTCAGTAATGAAGAGGGTGCTCTTTCTGGCTCCACAGCCTTCAGTGTCTTTTAGTCTTGGATGCGTCAGACATAGGGTGAGGAGCCCACCTCAACAACCTCAGTACTCAGGGTCTCCGGTCCTGGGAAGAACTCTCCCTGCTCATAAGTGTCAGGGAGCTCAGGGCAGTGCACCTGGCATATCAAGTGTTCCCCAGCTGTCAGGCAAGGAGGTTCAAGTTCTGACAGACAATACAGCAGCCATGTTCTATATCAAGTATCAAGGAGGGGCCCAAGCCTCTGCCCTGTGTTAGGAGGCCTTGGTCTATGGTACTTCTGTGTTAGACACTCCATTACTCTTGAGGCATCTCACCTCCTGGAAGTCCAGTACGTTTTGGAGGATCACCTCAGCAGGTCCTGCTCCTCTCACCACGAGTGGTCTCTTGCCCAGAAGTTGTCAGTGTCATCTTCCAAAGGTGGGGGCCTCTGAAAGTGAACCTGTTCACCAGGCAAAACAGAAAATGCCATCTGTTCTGTTCGTTGCCTGGGCACAGTACGGGCTCCCTTTCCGATACCTTCCTGCTCTCATTGACAGCCACCTACCATACCCCTTTACAATGATTGCCTTTGTTCACAAGGTTCTCCTAAAAATCAAATGGGAAAAGGCAAGAGTTATCCTGATAGCACTGGTGTGGCCATGCCAGCATTGGTTCGGCAAGCTTCTGGACCTCTCAGTGGCAGCTCCACTCTCACTGGTGTTCTTCAAGGACAAGGTCCAATTGCATCCTCATGCAGCCTTCTTGCCAAAGGTGGTGTCACAATTCCACCACAACCAGATCATTTTTCTACTTGTCGTCTTCCCAAAAACTTCTCAAAAGCTGTGAGGAACGATGACTTGTACATTGGGTGTTAGGCAGATCCTCACTTTTCTATTGAGAATACAAAGCCCTTCAGCAAATCCATGCAACTCTTCATGGCAGCAGTGGAAAGGATGAGAGGGCTACCTGTGTCAGCCTAAAGAATCATGTATGGATAACCACCTGTATTCAGGCTTGTTATGAACAGGCAAATGTCCTGCCTGTAATTACTATGACTGCTCATTCCACAAGAGCCTAAGCTGCTTCAGCAGCATTCCTTGCACAGATCCCAATCCACGACATATGCAGAGCCATGACCTAGTTGTCTCTTCATATCTTCAATTCATACTGCATCATCATCCAACAAGCCCAGGACAATGCCAGTTTCAGGAGAGCAGTGTTGCAGTCAGCATGTCTATCAGCTCCAAGCCCACCTCTTGGGGAACTGCTTGTGAGTTACCTAACATGAAATGAACATGAGCAAGCACTTGGGGGGGAAAAATGGTTACTAACCTTTCATAACTGTTGTTCTTTGAGATGTGTTGCTCATGTCCATTCCATGACCCGCCGTCCAACCCTTCTCTTGGAGTTACCAGCAAGAAAGAACTGAGAGGGTGCGAGGCCAGCAGCACCCCTTATATTAGTGCATAAGTGGGCAACTCCAGAGGGCACTAGAGCCAGCGAAATAGATACCAGTAAAAGAAAAATTTCCAGCAACAGTGCACGTGGCATGCACACATCTAGCGTGGAATAGATATCGGCAACACATCTCGAACAGCAGTTAGAGCCTACTCTAATTTTTTCTTGCACACACAACTTGTTTCTCCACTTAATGTGTGATTGTAACATTCAATTTAAATAAGAATAAAGGTGTTTTTAAATAGGTAATATTTTTGCCAAAACTTGATCTATCCATTTGGCCTTTATTAACAATTAGAAGCAAGGAGATTTTTAGATCATATTTCTTGTCATAAATTGAAACATTCAGTATCAAACTTCAATATCCATAAACTGTTGCTATTTTTTGGTTTTCACATGCACTAATTTTTTCCTTTATAGCGAAGTTTAAGTAACACTGAAGATGAATGTACTCACCTGAAAGAAATGAATGAGCGGACTCAGGAAGAATTAAGAGAATTAGCAAACAAGTACAATGGAGCTGTAAATGAAATTAAAGACCTCTCTGACAAACTAAAGGTCGGGACAGAACTTTATCTAACCTTCTGCAATTGTTGGCAATGCTAGAGTGCAAGGAGAAAATAAAAACTAGTACACCTCTACCTCGATATAACGCTGTCCTCGGGAGCCAAAAATATTCTTACCGCGTTATAGGTGAAACTGCATTATATCAAACTTGCTTTGATCCACCGGAATGCACAGCCCCACCCCCTCGGAGCACTGCTTTACCGTGTCGTATCCAAATTTATGTTATATCAGGTTGTGTTATATCGAAGTAGAAGTGTAATAACATTCTCATGGTAACTCTTTTTTTTTTACCACCAGAGAGGAAGTGACATAGCTCTCTTTCAAGCTGGTAAATGACAATACAGACCTGTTTCATGAACCTAAGCATTTTGATTGATGAAATGAGAAACTGAAGCAGTTAAGCTGTCCTAAAAAGTTCTTTGGACATCTGTGCTGTCCAAATAAAACTGATATGTTTGTTCTCTTTTACTATAAAATTATTGAAATTAGATTGTAAAACAAGGTATGTCTAGATGGACAGAGGCTTCTGGGACAAATGATGGAATAAATTGTTGTGGAATTACATTAAAGAAATGCAAATACAGGAGAAAATATATCCATATGAAATAAATAAGGTTTCCATGAACTTACTTCTGGAAATGGCTTTGTAGAAAATATTTACAGATGGGTATTAAACTTACTTTATCAGAGTGGCTGAAAAGGGAGTTCCGTCTGAATGTTCACTCACATGAAAATTAAGTGCATCATTGTCTTATAACTAATTTTTTCTGACATTTGAGCAGGTGGCAGAAGGAAGACAAGAGGAAATCCAACAGAAGGGGCAGGCAGAGAAAAAGGAATTGCAACATAAAATAAATGAAATGGAAGAGCGAGAACAAGAGCTTCAGGCAAAAATAGAAGCTTTGCAAGCGGATAATGATTTCACCAATGAACGGCTAACTGCTTTACAAGGTCAGTCAGCTAGTCAAAAAATGCTTTGATTATATCTTTTTTCTTTTATTCTGTGAAATATCTTTTTCTTGGAATTCTGTTTACAGTACGGTTAGAACACCTTCAAGAGAAAACTCTTAAAGAACACAACAGCTTAGGTAGGTGAGATATTAATGTTCTTTGCTTAAAGCCGGATTTCATCTTTAAATTCTTTATCCTATTAATTTATATTATAGCAATCCTTATGATCTAAGCATTGCTGAAAATAAGAAAAAAGCATTCAAATTATGCATTGGCTGTTGTTTCCTCTTAATTGCAGATCATTAATTGCATTTGACGTGTTAAAAGTGAAAGTAATATTGATGTAACAAAATACCGGAAGAGGGCACTGCTGTTTAAAATGTTCATTAAGTTTTTCTTTTGTTTATTGCTAGCTTGTGAACTCAAATATGTTTGTGTAGGAAATTGTTCTTTAAAAAAAAATTACTTAATGGACAGTAATTTTTGGATGATGATGATTTTTGACACATTTGATCAATACGTGACAGGATCTGTCGTGCAAGAAAGTATTGTTAAATTGTATCGTGTCCTAACATAGATTATTTGATTTGATTGTTGCTTTAATACTTAGGATAAGGAGGCAGTATGGAAAGCCAATTACATTTCACAGTGCTCTACATAAAATACTTGGCTTGAATCTAGAAATAATACCCTTTCTTAATCGTAGGCATACAAGTTGATGACTTCATACCTAAAATTAATGGGAGCGCAGAAAAAGGTAGTGTATCTTAAATAAAGACTAACTTTTTTCTTATAGTTTCTGTTTAAATTTGAACAAATTATGTTTATTCTCTAAGATTTTGTTTTTAATATTTCCTATTACTTTTTTAAAACAAAAAAAAATGTAAATTGTCACCTGTTAAAAAGACAATCTTTTTGGTTAGACTCCAAATCTAGGTTTTGTAATAAGGCTTTTCAAAACCTAATGAGCCAAATCAGGAAGTAATAGCTCAACCTTTCTTCAGATGGACTCCCATTGAATTAACAGGAAATCTGTCTGTCTAAGATGTCAGGATCCTGAAACTATGTTAGCAGAAATAGTTTCATTACTTTTAAAAAATCAGTGTAAACATTTTTGTACTTGCTTACTACCCAGACGTCGTACCTTTCAGCTAGTGAGTCAGACGAGGTAAGTAAATAGGTCTTACTAGAAGCAAGTGAATGTATCAAAGTCTACCTTGAGTGAAATATATAAGCATATAAACACCATAAATGGTAAAACTAAATAAGATTTTTAAAATGCAGTTTTTATCTAAGATGTTAATACAACAGATACAGTAACCTCCTTTTTCCACAATTGAATTTAAAATGATTTTTTAAGACCTGTGTCCTTTTAAGTTAAATACACTTTTTAAAGCTTTACTTTTTGGGGATTTAATTACCTATATATTTAAGACTGGGCTTGCTTTTTCCTGCTGTCAAAAAGTGTTCATTGTCGCACCATATATAGTAATCAACCCCAGGCTTTGACCACATACAGAGTGGTGCTCGTGTATGAGGCTAGAACTGGGCCTAGAGTAGTTTATTATAAAGTGTTGGAAAAGACTTAAAATTTGCAATAAATAATCATAATTTAATTTTTTGTCACATATATGAAAATATATACTATAAATGGTGCTAAAATGGAAAAATATGTTTGCAGTAAAGGACTTCTGAAATAACCTAGTCTGGTGAATGCTGAAGATGTTCTTTTATCTGCCACACTAAATATTGATAGTTTGAAAGCATCATTGCTTCTGGTCACTAATCTTATTTAATAAACTGGCACGTATTGGTTCAGATCCAATGCTTTTTAAAAATGTTCGTTCACCTTCTATAGAGTCAAAAAGATTGTTACTGCTAATACTGTATTTATTTTTTTCCTAATGGAATGAATTCTTCTATAGGGCTTAATCTTGGGAGTTTCGTTTTGCTTGCATGTTAAGTATTTGTCATAACTTTTAGCATGCAGACTTATTTTTTGTCAATAAAGCTCTCCATCGTCTTTCAAGCATGAATTCTCCCTTTACCATGCTTAACCTTGCCCCCAGTGCTATTCCAGACAGGGTTCTGAAGTTCCACCATTTCATCCTTTTATATTTGTTGACGTTCTCTCTCCACTAATACATTTCTTGTTGCCGTTAATGTGCTTACTGTATTGCATGACCTCCATGGAGATTGGTGATACTGTGAATTGTCCAGCAGAAAACACTTGTGTAGAGAGTTTGATTGACCAATGTCTGCAGCCTTTATAAGTGCCATATGCATTTTGAGGCAAACTTTAAAATAATATATACTGATTCTTTATTACATTTGTATATATTCAGAGGCTTCTTATATGTGATTTATAGCTGTCTCAGAATGTATGAAACACACATGGGGGAAAACTTAGAGTAATACCTACGGAAAGTGAAAGTGTGATGAACTTTACTTGTATGCTAAAGTCCCCTAAGTACCAGTTATCTCTCTTAACTCCATCCTGAATTCCAGATCCTAACTATGATGCATATTGTATCTTATTGCTTAGTGCTAACATCTTCTGTATATTTCTCTGACCTACTGCCAAGTCACTGGGTTGGTTGTAAATTATTTTTTTAAAATGATGTAGGGTTCTGTCTTAGTGTCTAGAGTTTCAGAACTTTGGAATACCTTGGTGATATTTTAATAATTGTTTAAGAAAGCTCTTCAGAAGTAGTGTTGTTTTGAATCTCTAGAAAGCAATAACAATTTTTTATATAAGAAAGTGCATTCACATTTTTTAAAGTGAAATAATTGTTTTAAATCTGAAATGTCATGTTGTTCAGTTACTGAAATTGTCATGTATCCTGTAGAAAACATTTTTGTGCACTATGGTTACTTTTAATCTTCATGCTAGCCAAACCATGAGAAAATTGAGGGTTAGAATTTTTTTCAGAAAGTAATACACTATTTTGGACAAGAGTAGCTTAAAGCTAAGCTGAAATGTTTGTTTTTTTGTTTGGGGCTTTTATTTGCGGGGGTGGGGGTTGGTTGGTTGTTCGTTTATTTTTTGTTTTTTTTTAATTGTGATCTTCCAGATTACAAATGTATGTATTTTAGAACAAAAAAGTTGAAAGGAACTATGTCAAATCTAGAAATTTTTCAGAGTAGTTTCAGGTAATGCACACACCAGTTTTTATGGTTTTACAGCCATATTTTCATTTTAAAAATTCTCTCCCCATTGTTGAGACTGCAATGCCATCTCTAAGCACTGAAAAATGATGAGCCAAGTCCCCAAATGTAAGAGTCAAATTGGTTTAAAAATGATATTTAGATAAATAAATTGTTGTGTTTTGCTGGCTGTGGGTTTTTTCAACTCTGTGGGGAAGCCTCGCACCCCCAATTTGTACATGGTGATTTGAGGTTCAAAATTTAATCTAAATATATAATGGTTCCCGTTCGCCCTGTGCATACACCCTGGGCCTCTTTGTTTCCCTCTCCAAGGACATGTAGGGCTGTGTGGGCGATCTGCCCTCATTTCCTTGTCAGTCACCTTGGCTGAGATGGAGCATTAATGAGCCTTATTTTCTAAGTCTATTTAGCCTAGTTACCCTTCGTTATGATTTGATTTTTTTTCTTTAGTTATTTTATTTATTGTTATTTAGAAGTTTAGGGGGGGACTTTCTCTCAATCCCTTTCCCCTTTGTGGAAGGGGACATTCCGCTCTGAATACCAATGACCCTGTTTCTGCAAGGCTCTCCTGGCTTCAGGCAGAACATCTCTTGCTGGGAGGCCATCCCAGTCAGTGACAGGCATTCCCATTGTATCTGGTGCTTGGGAGAGTCCCATATCTCACAAATGTGTTCCCTCTGCTCCCCATTGAAAGGCAGAGTAAGGAAAAATTGGGAGCTAAAACTGAGTCTCTTAACGATGAAGCATTCCTTCTATCCGCCTCAGATCGAGACCAAGAGATCCCCCTGGACTTTGATTGCCGAGAGAACACAGTGCTCCATCAACTTTGGCATGTTCACCTTGATCTACCCAAGGTAAATCCATGGAGAAGACCCCTAGCAAAAGGAGTTATTCCGCACAGAAGGAGTAAATCTAAAAAAAAATCTTGGTCCCTGTGGAGCAAGACCATGGCAGTGACCTCTCATCCCATTCTGGTTATGGCTGAGGCTCCAGATACTCTTGATACAATCCTGTGTCCAGGGCTCTAGGCTCAGCAGAGAAAAATGACCACAAGCATGCCTCAGAATTGAGACCTTCAGTGCTGCACAAGCCAGTCACTGCATCATTGAAGCCTCCCACCTCTGTGAGAATGGTACCCACAACTCCTTCAGTACTGTCTACATTTAAATTGGTCACTAAGATAACCTTGGTAGCGGGAAGACACAGTCATTAGTACCATCTACTTAGACCAGAGTAGACCTGCCAGAGCAGCAGATAGCCTCAGTACTGACCACATAACAGAGCCCTGCTCTTCAAATCCACCTATTACTCCATGAGTTCAGATTCTCAAGGTGTCTAGTTTTGAAGGAACTAGAGTCTCCCTTGTTAGTTGGCACTGAACGTTATTAGTACCAAAACAAGCATGGTTGCTGAGGTCTGACCTTCTCCAAGTGCTGCTTAACTCTCCAACACCTTCAGAGAGCAATGGGGTCCACCTCTTGAAGAGGAGGAATTCCCCTCTGATTTGAATATTTCCATAAACAGTTCACTGGCACCTCAGACAAAAGGATTTCCATCCTGAGTCTTTTGACAAGAGCGGGGAGCTACACCAAAGATGGGTCTATGTTCCCCCAAGTTGGTTCAAGCACCAGTGGATACCACCCCCTATGAATTTTGGACCTCCCCAATGTCTGTACTGGTATCCTTGGGCTGCATAATGTCAGCAGTTTTCCGATTCCCCTAGTCTCTCCTGTGGGAATACAGGGAGAGATGCTCCCCTCCTCCAGTTGCTCTTCCTCTGCCACCTTCAGCACAAGAATCCTTTTGAGGAGCAGGAAGCCAGGGCAGATAGAGGTTACCAGATAAATATTTCTTAGTCTTCCCCATATGCAATGGTTATGCATCAGCTGTGGCTGATGATGCCTGCCACTTCCAAGCGTTAATGAAGCACATCATGGATTCTCACCAGATCCCCTTGGAAATGGTCAGGGAGTCACAACATAAGCTCTTGGAGATTTTCCAAAGAACTCCTTTTACCTGTGTTGCCCTACCTGTTAATGAGGCCCTGTTGGATCCTCCTAAATGTGTAAAAGTTCTGCCAATGTGTAAATGGAAATTTGTGCTGGGTTAAGACTTTGAATTTTTGTTCTCCCATCCAACACTGAACTCTCCCTGGCTGTGGAGGCAGTAAACCAATGTGGCAGACAACATAATGCAGAAGCTGCACCATATTATAAGGACCAAAAATGCCTGGATCTATTCATCAGAAAGACCTATTTATCCACGACTCTTCAATTTAGAACCGTGAAACTCTCCTGGTGAAATGCAATCCCTCAAATATGCTAAATTCACCACCTTTATTGGGCGCTTGCCAGCTGGTCTGAATGACCCATTTCAGGCTATTATTACGAAGGTCAGTTGTTAGCTAGAGCGTCACTACAGACCTCATTAGATGCAGCCAATGCTGGAGCTAGATCCAAGATGCCAAACTGCTCAAAGATCCCACTCCACTTAATTCTCAGAATTCCAGAGACCTTATGAACCACCCAGCAAAATGTCAAGATTCCAGAGTACAAGACAACTTGCTTCCTCTGCACCCAGTACTGAACTATCATCATCATCTGAGCATTAGTTTTGCCAGTCTGCTCGAAGGCCTGGAAATATCCAACAATATCAAGCTGCATATACAGTTTACTCACCTTCAATACTTTGGAGGCTCTCTCCCATGCGGAAAGAATGTGGGAGAAACAATCAGACTAGTGCATGCTGGAGGTTATATCAGGGTTCGCTATCCATTTTACCTCCCTTCTCTATATTCAGCCCCCTTCCCCATCCCTCTTTAGGGACTCCTCTCACAAGCATCTCTTAAAACAAAAAAGATGATTCACTTCTGCCAGTGGGTGCTGTACAAGGAGCTATTTAGCACAGAGGAAAGGGGTTGTACTTCAGCTATTTTCTGTACCCAAAGAAGAATGAAGACTCGAGATCAATTTTTAATCGATGACGAACAATTTTATCAAGTCACAAAAGTTCAGGATAGTGTGTCTCAGAGCTATAATTCCATCATTTTCAGTGGACCACTTGAAGTATCAAGTGCTTCCACTTGGTCTTTCATCTGTCCCAAGTGTGTACTCAAATGTGCTGGCGGTGGAGGCACAGCTGACCTCTGACATCTGGGGATAATCATTTTTCTATACCTTGATGACTACTCAATGGCCGATCTTACAACTAGGTTTCCAGTGCCACAAAGATGATGAGATCTCTGTTCTGCAATCTAGAGTGGCAGCTCAACATCAAGAAATCCCCATTTGAGCCTGGTATTTAAAAAAAAAAAAAAAAAAAAAAAAAAAAAAAGTACATAGGAGCCTCCTTAGATGCTGTATCAGCCAGGGATTATCTCCCCCCCCACACCCCAACAGATTCTCAACATTGGTAAATCTCATCTCAAAGATTCATATCAGGCCACAGACATCAATAAGACATTGTCTTCAATTACTCAGATACATGGCAGGCTGCCTTTGTAATGCCATGTTCCAGGCTCTGCCGTCAGTGTTTCCAGGGTTGATTCAGAACTGTTGGGTTTTTTTTCTGAACAAAGACAGCCTAAACAAGTTAGTGTTGGTCCCTCATCAGGTTCAAGACTTTCAGTTGCTGGAGGAACCCAGATAACGTCTGACCAGAGATTTGGTTTGTTCAGCTTCCTCCCTGTATCACCATAATGACAGATGCATCTCTGAGGGGCTGGGAGCACACTTGGAAAGACCCTTTGCCCTGGGTGCTGAGGGTCCCTAAGAGAGACAACTACATATTAGGCTCTTTGAGCTGAGGGCAGTCAGAAATGCCTGTATCCACTTCCTACCATTAATCAAGAGCAAGTCCATAAAAATCCTCATGAACAACATAGTTTGCATGTTCTATATCAGCCAACAAAAAGGGGCCAGGTCCCCCTTCCCTTTGTGATGAAGCAGTTAAGCTCTGGAACTGATGTATAGCCAATTGCATCTTTATTTCAGCAATTTACCAAAACAGGACAGGTTAGCAGACTGCCTCAGCAGGCATTTCTCACAGGAATATGAATGGGGTTTGGAACCTCTGATTTTTTTTCAATCAAATTTTTCTGATTTAGTGGTTCCAAAAATAGATCTTTGCCATTGTGACCAACAAAAAATGCAAACATTTTTCTCAAGGAAGGGGATTGGGTCCTTTCTCTTTGGGAGCTGGCATCCTTGTTCCATGAACAAAGAAGTCTCCTATATGGTTTTCCCCCCATGTCCCTGATTTTGAATGTAATGAACAAGATAAAGCATGACAAAGCCAGAATTGCATTAATAGTCCCAAAATGGCCCAGACAGATGTGGTATCCTTAACTGATTCACCTAGCCATCTGTCAGGCAATCAGCCATCTGCCCATTCCTCATCTTCTTTCCTAGGATGCCAGCCTTACTCTTCATCCCAACCTGAAGATACTCCATCTCAAAGGTTGGCTCCTTGATGGTTCATGGGACTAGAGTCAATTTATTCTAAGGAGGTACATCAGGTATTACTAAGAGTAGGAAAGATTCCATGAGATGCTTACCTCTAAAAGAGAGAAAGTTTCAGTCTGAGGTGTGTCCAGAGAAGTGTTCCACCTGTTGATTATTCCCTCTCAATCATACCTTGGTTACCTCCTAGACTAGAGCTAAAAAAGAGGACTATCCATGAGCTCTATCAGGGTCACTTGGTGGCTATAACAGCCTTCCATTCAGCGGTTGAGGGATTCTTAGTCTTCTCCCATCCTACAACTGTAAGGTTTCTGAGAGGATTGGGGAATCTTTTCGCCCAAGTTAAGAAACCTACTCTTATTTGGGATTTTGATTTAGTACTTTGATACCTTATGGGCTTTCCCCCCCTTGAGCCAATGACTACCTCTTCTCTTCTTAATTTATCTCCGATGGCAGCCTTTCTGGAGACCATCACCTCTGTTTCTAGGGTTGGAGAAATAGGAGTCCTAATGACAGATCCTCCATTTTACAGTATTTTTCAAGGACAAATTTTCATTACATCCCATGCCTAAAATTTTTACCGAAGGTGTCATCTGAGTTTCACATGAACCAAGTTTTCCACCTTCTGGTTATTTCACAAAGTCCAGAGAGGATGTCATTTTACACACTTCGATTGTTAGGAGGGCATTGGCTTTTTATGTGGACAGAACTAAGTCATTTAAGAAGTCACCCAGACTGTTCATGTCTATTGCAGGTAGCTTCAAAGGTGGAGACTCTTCAAGTGGATTTCTGTCTGTATCACATTTGCTATAAATTTACAGACATATGAACTCGTCCTAGGGTGTTGGCCCATTCCACAAAATCTCTATCTACATCTATGGCATTGCTCAAGAATGTTCCTATTCTGGATACGTGTAAGGCTACCATGTAGATTTCCATACATACCAGTTCTTCTTTGAGTGGCTGCTCATATCGATTCCAATTAGGTGTGTGCGCGCTGCGTGCATGATCGTCAGAGAATTTTTACCCTAGCAATACCCGATGGGTCGGTTGTGGAGCCCCCTGGAGTGGCTCCTTCATGGTGCTGGATATATACCCCAGCTGACCCAGTGCCCCCTCAGTTCCTTCTTACCGCCCGTGACAGTCATTGGAACTGTGGAGCGTGGCATAGCTCTCCACTGTCCCTAGCTTTTACTTCCCGGTTTAGATATGTTCTAGTTCTTAGTAGTTATATAGTTATAGATTTAGTGTAATACAGTAGTTGATAGTTATAGAATTAGTCTTATGAGTGAAGTTAGCAGGCTGGAAGGGGTCCCTCCCCCACTTCCTCCCGGCATGCCACCCGGGCTCATGCCCAGGGCTCTGGGCTTTAAGCTGTGCTCAGCCTGTTCGAAGCCTATGCCAATGGGAGATCCCCACAACTCTTGTTTAAAGTACCTCAGGGAGTCTCACCAGACCAGAAAGTGCAAGATCTGTAAGGCTTTCAGGCCTCAAACCAAAAAGGAGTGGGACTTTAGACTCAAACAGGCGCTTCCTTCGCTTTGTGGTAAACCACAAACATTACCAATTTGCCATCCTTCCCTTCGGGCTGTCCACGACTCCGAGAGTGTTCACCAAACGTATGGCCACCGTGGCAGCCTACTTTCATCGACAATGAATACAGGTGTTCCATATCTCGACGACTGGCTCATTCGGGGCCACAGCAGGTAAGAAGTGCAATCCCATGTCCAATTTATCCTAGGCATCTTCCACCAACTGGGCATCTTACTCAACAGAGAAGTCAACTCTGGAACCATCCCAGAGAATAGAGTTTATCGGGGCAGTCTTAGACTCCAGACTCGCCCGCGCTCTCCTGACAGACACTCATTTTCAGGCTATCGCAAACATCATCCGCAGCTTCCAAAGCTTTCCGACTTCCACGATAAGGACATGCCTCGGCCTTCTGGGGCATATGGCGTCATGCACTTACGTAACCAGACATGCCAGACTTTGGCTTCGCCCGCTTCAGGCCTGGGTATCAACAGTGTATCATCCGGGTTGGGACAGCCTGAACATGGTGATCACGGTTCCGGAATCGGTCTTGACCTCCCTCAGCTGTTGGCTGAACCACATGTCGGTGGGTGAAGGGGTACCATTTCACACCCCACAACCTTCCTTATACCTTGTCACAGATGCATCGTCTCTGGGCTGGGGCGCCCACCTCGGGGAACACCAGACACAGGGCATCCAAACTAACTTGCACATGAATGTTCGAGAACTGATGGCAGTACGCCTAGCATGTCAGGCATTTCGTGGTCTCCTACATGGCCATTGTGTGGGAATCCTCACAGACAACACCACGGCCTTGTTCTACATCAACAAGCAAGGGGGAGCCCGGTCGTTCCCCCTATGCTAGGAGGCCATTTGCCTTTGGGAGTTTTGCATAGTCCACTCAATACATCTGATGGCGTCGTTTCTTCCAGGAGTCCAGAACACGCTGGCAGACCGTCTCAGCGGGTCATTCCAAACTCACGAGTGGTCAATTCATCCAGATGTCATCCACTCCATCTTCCAGAGGTAGGGGTTTCCCCAGATCGACCCATTCACCTCGCGCATCAATTGGCACTTCCAAGTGTTCTGTTCTCTCCAAGGACGCTCTCAGGGCTCCCTATCAGACGCTTTCCTACTTCCGTGGACAGACCAGTTTTTCTGTGCCTTCCCTCCATTCCCCCTGGTCCATGGGGTCCTGCTCAAGCTGCGCAGGGAGAAGGCATGCATGATTCTGGTCACTCCAGCATGGCCAAGGCAGCACTGGTATACCACGCTCCTGGAGTTGTCAGTAGAGCCTCCGATCACGCTCCCACTATGGCCAGACCTGATCTCCCAGGACCATGGACGACTTTGTCACCCCGACCTGCAATCGCTCCACCTTTCAGCGTGGATGCTGTATGGCTGACTCGGGCAGAGTTACTGTGCTCACAATCCGTGCAGCAGGTTCTGTTAGGCAGCAGGAAACTCCACACGGACCATCTACTTAGCCAAATGGAAGCGCTTCTCGGTTGGTGCGAGCAGCACGCAATGCCCCCCTTTCAGGCGTCGATACCACTTATATTGGACTATCTCCTATCCCTAAAGCAGCAGGGCCTGGTATTATCATCTGTCAGGGCTCACCTGGCTGCTATCTCGGCGTTCCATCCAGGGGAACATGCTTCCTTGGTTTTTTCTAACCCGATGGTCGTTAGATTCCTAAAGGGCTTAGATCGCCTATACCCACAACTGCGTCAACAGGTTCTGGCATGGGACCTTAACCTGATCCTCTCCAGGCTCACGGGGCCCCCGTTCGAGCCAATGACTACATGCACACGCCTTTATCTATCATGGAAGACAGCCTTCCTTGTAGCCATCACTTCACAGCCATCACTTCTGAAATCAGAGCCCTCATGTCGGAACCTCCGTATAGTCTTCCATAAAGACAAGGCACAGCTTTGCCCCTACCGTGCCTTTCTCCCCAGTGTGGTATCAGCTTTTCGTGTGAACCAGGATATCTTCCTCCTGGTCTTCCATCCTAAGCCACATGCTAAGTGGCAAGATCAGCGTATGCACTCTCTGGATGTTTGCAGGGCCCTCGCATTCTATATCGAGCATTCAAAGCCGTTTAGGAAGACGACTCAACTCTTCATTGCAGTGGCTGACCAGATGAAAGGCCTACCAGTTTCCTTGCAACGTCCTTGGATCACGTCCTGTATTCGTGCTTGCTACGACTTGACCGGTGTCCCGATGCCATGCCTCACTGCCCACTCCACGAGAGCTCAAGCCTCCTCAACCGCTTTCCTGGCACAAATTCCAATCCATGAGATCTTAGAACGGCGGTTTGGTCATTCGTTCATACCTTTGCCACTCACTATGCGTTAGTACAGCAGTCTAGAGATGATGCCGCATTTGGCTCAGTGGTTCTGCACTCAGCGATGTCTCACTCCGACCTCACCCCTAGGTAAGGCTTTGGAGTCACCTAGTTGGAATCGATATTAGCAAGCACTCGAAGAAGAAAAGACGGTTACTCACCTTTGTAACTGTTGTTCTTTGAGATGTGTTGCTCATATCCATTCCAAACCCGCCCTTTTTCACCACTATCGAAGTAGCTGGCAAGAAGGAACTGGGGGGGTGCTGGGTTGGCTGGGGTATATATCCAGTGCCATGAAGGTGCCACTCCAGGGGGCTCCGCAGCCGACCAACCGGGTATTGCTAGGGTAAAAATTCTCCGATTGTGCGCGTGCACCTAATTAGAATGGATATGAGCAACATATCTCGAAGAGCAACAATTACAAAGGTGAGTAACCGTCTTTTTTCTAAATCAGATACTGCTGTTAAAAAGGTTGTATTGTCTTCAGTCATAGACTTGATGCTGAAACCCCGTCCTTCAGCTGGAGGTACTGCTTGGTAGTCACCTGAAGTGGAGTGCCCAAAGGGACACTACTGGAAGAAGGAGAGGTTAACTCACCTTATGCAGTAACTGGAGTTCTTCAAGATGTATGATCCTGTGGGTAATCCACTGTGTGTCCTCCTTACCCTCTACTTTAGAGTTTTCTCTGGGGACTTCATGGTAGAGAAGGAACTGTGGGCAGTTTGCCCACACAGCCTTATATAACTTTGGAGTGGGGCACAAAGTCCATGCACAGGCCAAATAGGCACTACTTCTAAAAATCTCTGAATAAAGGGTGCAAGGGGTATGAGCACACCTGAAGTGGAACACCCATAGGAGGACACAATTCAAAGAACTCCAGTTACTGCACAAGGTGTGAGTAAGCTCTCCTCCTTTCCCTCTATCTGTCTAGAAAAGATAGGCAGCTGCCCCACTCACATTCTCCATCATGCTTCCCCTAGTCGCCTATCATCCACTTCCGCCCTGTATTCACTATTCCTCCCCCCCATATTTCCATTCCTTTTTCTGTAATACAAAGAATAATAGAGGCCCCAACAGAGGTCAGGGCCTCATTCCATGTGGTGCTATTCATATGTAATAAAAGACAGACAGTGCCTGACCCAAAGAGCTTACAATCTAAACAGTAAAGATAGTGTGTGAAAAAGGAATTATTATCATCCCCATTTTATGTACAGGGAACCGAGCCTCACAAGAATAGTGATTTGACCATGATTACAGAAGAAGTCTTTGGCAGAACTGGGAATTGAACCCACTGCAGGACATTACACACTAGACCATTGTGTTTCAAAGAAATCTAGTTGTGTTTTATTGTGTTCTTTTGGTTGGAGTCTCATTATAAGGAAAAATAACATTTGCCAACGTAAAAAAACAAAACTGATTTTGTTTGTATGTGTTTTCAAATTTTAGGAGGGATTACAATTAAAGAGTAAAGAAAAAAAATCACTTTAGCTCTAAAAGGACTTTTTAAAATAAGGATAAACATATTCAAATTAAGAATAAAATATGTAAAATTGTTTCTTCTTTCTCTTAGTGCAAGGATTTAATATCTTTTTTGTTCAGCACTAATAATATACTCATGGTAGAAACTGCTTGCTTCTCAATGCTATGGGGTTTGATATTTCAGTAAACTGCACTGTAAGAAAGTGTCGAGGATTGCATCATCTTATATATTCTGAATTGATTTTTAATTTGTCTGTTGATGAATACTGAGTTAAATCTTTTTGGTGCAACTATAGATTTGCCAGTGGAAGTAGTGTGTGTGTGTGTGTCTGTGTGTGTGTGTGTGTGTGTGTGTGTGTGTAATTTATGACCTAGCTAAACTGAAATTGGTGTTCTAGTTGCTGCTAAATGTAGGAATTTTTGTAAAATGAATCAGTTACTAAACTTGTTAAATAAAGATTTTTAGAAATAGTATTATAATTCTTGAGGTAAATATTTTTCATTCAATTTCATTAACAACTTTCATAGAGTTTAGTATTAAAGTTTACACTTTAAAAATTGAACATACTTTTAATTGAATATGCTAAGGTTACTTTCCCAATATTTTCTGCAACCAGGTCTAAAAAACAATGTATATAATTTCTAATTTCCAAAAATAATTCTTAACTATTTCAACAGAAAATGTCTTGTCTGCTTGTATATTAGGTTGATCCACCATATTGAAATCTGAGAATAACGCCTAATTTACAAATATTTTAATATATATTTCAGATTTTATAGTTACATCAGTTCTAAGATGATAAGGACATGTAAACTGAAGTGTTTCTTTCTTTACTAGAGCACTTTCTTTCAAAGAGTGGAGGGGACTGCACTTTTATTCATCAGTTCATAGAGTGCCAGAGTGAGTACAGAGAATTCATCACATTGACTTTAAAACAAAAAAAACAAAATATCAAAAATGTTACTTGAAAAATACATTTGTCAGTACTACTTAATATTTCTGCAGTAGTGGAAATGTACTGTAAGTATAGAATTATGGCATTTTGAACTCCAGCAAAGCTGACTCTCTTTAAGAGTAGGAGATATCTTTGTTGCTTTTGTAAAGTGCTGAGCGCATGATCTGTGTTTAACACTTAATCTGTGATTACTTTCTATCAGCGAGAGAGTGTGAGTGCCACAATGTTGCCGTGTGCGTGTTAAGATTGACCTAATTTTGTAACATTGATGGGAAAATAAGAAAAGCTGGAAGCCTGACTAACATTGCCAGTTAAAACAAACATTGCAGGCTGCAGCAGACAGATAGGGATGAGGTAATGGTGCCTGTTGTCTCTTCTCTGTTTAGCATTATATATTTAATTTCTGATAATTTTAAAGTTTTATAATGCAGCTTGTGCTAGATAAAGTGTGACTGCAAGAACAAAACTATAAGAGACTGGTATTTTCATGTGGAAAGATAAGATTTTCCATAGGATGCAAAGAAATGGAGCATAAGTGCTTACCACTGATCTTGTAGGGAGGCAGATAATTTTTGTGCTTGAGGTGAAAAACTTGCTTTTCAAAGCAAATGACTTTGAGGATTATTAGTAGAGAAACAGTCATGTCTGCATGGAGCAAATTTTTAAGGAAAAATTCCATTTCTTCTTAGTTTGTTCTGTGAGCTGGGACAGGAGCACCAGTTGGGGAGAAACCTGAACGCTCTATGAAAGCATGGAATATGGAACTTTTTTTAATAACTTGGAGACCCCAGAAGGAACAATGCTTCCCTCCTCCCCCGCACTGCTGTTGCGCTAGGAAGGATTTTACAAAATTTGTTAGGTGTAACTCTAAACATTTAAATTAAATTATGAATTAATAGAGCTGAGAGAAGTGCTCAGAAACAGAAGAGAGGCAATAATTTTCTTTGACTACAAAAATCAATTGTTATGCATGTTGACCGCTGTTGAGTTTCTTAGATTCACTGCCAAAATGTAATGAACATCACATAGTATGACTTTATTGGTGTGTTTCTGCTTTTTAAGGCATGGAATACAATATTATAAATTTTATTTATATCCGAATACTCTCAATGCCCATTTCAGAAGACCTAAGAAAACTTATCAATAAACCAAAATACCAAAAAGTAAATACAGGTTAATTCCTTTTAAAAATGGCATGGGCTGTATCTGCCAAAAATTTTGGGACTGATCCAAAATTTCTCAAGTGGAGACTTAAAAAGAAAATTATCCTCAGTAGTTTTAAGCTTGGTAGAGATTCCTCAAGGCTCCTCTTTCTAACAGAGGGCATAATAAAAGTGAGCTTGCTGGTCTAATTGGTGAAGTCAACTTCATTTTCAGTGGTATGATGTATGCACTGTTTGTTCTTTTAGCTAATTAAAATTGTATATTAATTGACATCTTAGCACGAGATGTGCAAACTAAAGCTGATGGGCACTTCTGTCTATAAGTATACAAAAGTGATCATCTTGATTTAACTACAAGATTTCAACATGCCTTTGAAGTAAGCAAGAGAAGAAAATAAAAGATAAAACTTATTGGAAGTGGGGAGAATCTTATAGCTGAAAACACCAAACTTCAAGAACTTGGTCAAATAGAGGAGCCTAAGGGAATTTACAACAAAATCCCCATTCAATTACAATGGAAATTAGGCATCTAGTTCCCTTAAGCTCCTTTGAAAATCCCAGCCTCTGCTAGCCTTAAGATTTGGGTCACACTATCTGAAAAGTTTTTTGTGAAACCCTGTTTTGAATGGTCTGAGAGGAACACTAGCTTGATATATTTGTTGTTTGCTCCTCACCTATTCTCTCCATTTCTCATTGCTTTTTGCATTAACTCCTAGACTGCTTCGCTGTATTATAAGATGAAATCCTGGTCACTTTGAAGTCAGTGGTAAAACTCTCATTGATTTCAGTAGGGCCAGGATTTTAGTTTTTCAGCCTTTTGTTAGGTGTGTAGTGATACATTGCTGTTATTAATGTGGGACACTTAATTATACCAAATGTGGTGAAAACACTATGCAGATAAGAGGAAAGTGATGCAGCGTGCAATTTTCCCCGTTTTAAGCTTCGCCTCTTTTTTTCTCCCACTGGTATTTTAACCTTTGCTTCTGTGCTTTTTTTTTTAATAAAAGTGGGTATATTTTATATGTGACTAACTCTTGCCTTAAACTTTTAAGGAAGTTTTTTATTTTTAAAAGTGGATATTTCTTTTAATTATTTTAATGGTTATTTCTAATATTTTCATAAATAACATATGGGACATATTAAAGGTGACCTACAAAGGGGAAAATTGGGCTAATGTCCTTTTGCTTCTTTCTGATTTATTAAATGTGCTTAAAGTTTTGTCTACCCTGGAAGACTCTCTAATGCTTTGACTGAATATTAATAAAATGATGATGCTTTAAGAGTTACTTGTGAGCAATTAAGAGGGGAAAGGGTTTTTAGTCAGACTGCAAACATGCGGGATAATTTTTTAACTCCTATGTAACTTCAGACACTGACATTTTGGATAAAAGGTGTTCTTGTTAAATCGAACACGTTTATTGTGAGCTGTTGCATCTGAACTGTTCTGAACAACAGAAGACTACTTACTAGTAGCAGTAGTAATAATTACAGGGCACTATTGTGCTGTATGCTGTATGAACACAGTGCCTTGCACAGTGGGGTCCTAGTCCACGATTAGGTATGATTATTACAGTAATACAGATAATAAGACAGTCCCTGTCCCAAAGATTTTAAAAAGACAAAGGGTAATTCTAAGGTAGAAAAACAAGCAGAAAACCATAAAAAAGCCCCTCAAAACCCTTCAGACCACATTCATTCATCATAAAGAAGCAAACAAAAGTGCAATCTAACTTTAAAATAATTTCCACTTTACCTCTGAAGTACACAGTCTCAGTAAATAATTCTTACAATAAACTAGAATACTGTACTAGTGTGCCAGCTTCTTGAGGAGCAGTCACTGGAGAATATCAATGACTGTCCTACCATTTGTCCATCTCAACATCTTCATTTCTGTAGAGGACAGCGTACTGAAATCTTTTCTAGTGGCTGGCCTAGTCACTGTCCTGTATATTAGGATGGCTCAAATTAGTTTTATACACTCTACCTTTTAACATTATTGGCATCTTCTTGTCACAAGGAACTGGAGTCAGTTCCCTCCATTTGAACTTGTCATAGCCTCGATTTTTACCAAGATTGACTCTAAGTCCAGCCTGCTCAAAACTCTGTTGCCACATTCCAGCGTTGGCTTGCAGGGTCTCAAAATCTTCTACATATGTCACCAAGTCCTGTGTATTTATTATTATAAATAAATATGGCCAAGTCAAAACAAACTTTTCCATTTGCTTTGAACTCTGTTGATACTTCATGGCATCTTGCATACTGTTGTTAAATTGTTGTACAGTATAAAAATGGAAAACATCAATAGCAGCTTTTAATCAATCAGTTGTATTCATGTGTGATGTAGGGTTTACTGAAGAAGTTATGCCAAAAATCAAATTGTGGTCTGCAAAGCCTATATTAAACTTATAAACTATCTCCACATACATGAACACACTATGAATCACTGTGGTGGAGGAAATGTTAAAAATTAGGCTTTTTCATCAGAATTCTTAATAAAAAACATGCAGAAAATACACTGCTGAAAGCAGTTTGAGTTGGCCAGGAAACTAGACCAAGGTCAAGAAAGACGACCACCTTTTTTTACACTAATTGTAGACTGCTTTTAGTTTTGACCATGCATGGATTTGTGCAGAGTCCAAAATCTGCAACACATTTTGCTGCCATAAACTAGTTACACGCCCATTCTAACTAATTGTTTTATGATGTGGCTGCCACCATTATGAATGGAGTCGTTCTCATCTATAAATCAGGCAGGTGGGTAGCTAATGTGGATGCAGGATTCTTATGTTCAGCTCCTTCTCCAGGGGTGCAGGCAGACTTCCTCAGGTGCTTTTTTGCCTTGCTAGAAGAAACTATGGCTTCTTTCCTGTGAAATCCAGTGGTCTTTCCTTACCTCTGTAGATTTCTGTAACAACATGGAACAAGGAAAGACAGGACACTTCTTTTCTGCCCTGCTCCTCCTTTCCTCCCCCCCCCCCCCAAGCCACAAAGAAGGGTTGAAAATGCTTCAGGCAGTGGATCCATTGTGCCCCCCATATTCCCCCCCCTCTCCACAAAATCTACCCACCATGGCTTCATACAACTGCTGTAGCTCGGTCTGAATGATCGGTGCGGGGAAAACTAGTTGTGAATTGGCAAAAACTTGTGCTAAATGCCAGCTGTCCAAGCCCATGCTCATCATTTCACTCTTTTTTTTATGTAAATGGCTTTTCTCATGGCCATCTATGTGAGCATCTGATCACAGAACTAGAAGTGGAGATCTGGGGAGGCTATAAATTCAGAAACTCCACTTTCTGATAAATCTAGTTTTTTCTAAGAAGCTGGTAAATGCTAATTGTTCTCAGTTTGACTTTTTAGTCATATATAAAAAACCTGTAGAATAACTTTACAAAGTAAAATTAATCCTTCATTAACTAGCTGAAGTATTTAAGAATGGATATTATTAAATAGCAAAAGCAAATACTTAACATAATTTCTGCTGTCTTCATTATGCTTTGCATTATAGCAAAGTTATAGTTAACTGGGTGATCATCTGCGTAATTTCCCATGCCAGAATCAAATTTTTGTTCAAGCAGGGATATGGAGTAATACTGTCCTCTTTAAATTTGGTCATGGAATGTGAATGACATAGACGTGCACAGGGAAATGCTTGCTGAATTTGGACTTGGATAGTAACGTTTATTTTGTTTGGCAGACAAGTTCATAGACGAAGGACATCTAACCAAAGTGGAAGAAACAAAGCTTTTGAGAGGTTAGATTTCTGATTTATATAACTCCTTTTGAAGCATGTTTTATTAGCGGGTGTATTTAAAATGTTTCTGATTTAAACCAATAACAATAATTTTTTTGTTAAATATTGGAAATATAAGGTAATTTTTTTAACAAGTCCACAAAGAGAGTAAATGTAGCTAGTGTCCATTGATACATCACTATATAACTATTTTATGGGGAGGAATCATAAGCAAACTACTTTGAGGAATGGAGGGGTGTGGAGGACTGGTCTTGACTGACTTCTCACCTGTGTATTTCTCATCCAAAGGTTTTTTAAAAAGGAATTTTTTGTAAGCTTGTTTAAAATCTCTCACTACTAAATAAAGTTCAGATTGAGTTTTTTCACTGAGCAGAACCAGAATATATTAGTTAGTCTTAGTTAACAGCTAAGAGGAAAAAGGTGTGGGTTTTTGTAAATAATCTAGAAATATCCTAACACTGTTCAAATGAACCCTAATCTTAAACCTGCTTTTTTAAAGATAAAACATGAATGTGCAACCTTTTAAAGTTTGTCACTTTCTTATTTCATGATCTTTTTATAAGGAAAACTAAAATACAAATATTTATTTATGGGCAACTTAAGTCCCTTAATAGTAATGAGCCTCATGTTGCAGAGCCAAAATCAGGAGTGCTACAGATGTTAGTAATTTATGATAGTCCCAACATTGAGCACAATATTAACATTTTAATATTTTGTTTGTTCAGTGGATATAGTGGTAAAATGCTGACATTTAACAATTTTTTCCATCCTTTTCATTAATGTTTCTTAATATATCAGAGTATTGATTTCTGCTCATCTGTCATCATAGATATTGTTACATTTAAACATATTTTGATCATTCTGGATTCCAACTTTGTTTTTAGAATTACTTCATCTTCTCTGTGCAGCTCCATTTTAGCTTGTTACCAAGCTTGTATAAACTCCAGACAACATGCCATGTTTGGCAAAAGAATGCATACAATAAGCCTAACTGAAATTTAACACTTGCATGCCAATGTTATCTTGCAAAATGATGAGCTATTTTTAGTATTTATTAATACTGCAATGAGAATGGTGTCAACAAATTTTAAAATAGACTTTATTTTATTGTCCCATGCATTAAAGTAACTCACTTTTACTATTGAAAGTGTGAAAAAATTGAAATGGAAAAAAAAAATTCCAGGAAAGAGCTTTGTTACCAAACTGTGGTGTATAAAAATTAGTCAAATTTTTCATTAAAGTGCAATACCTGCAGATTTTGGAAAAGTGAGCTTAGTATACATGAAAGTAGGGGACTACACTAAATAGTTGTACAGTTAGCTATTGGGCCAGATTTTGATCACAGTTACATTGGGGTAAACTCTGAGTAACTGAGATCAGAATTGGACTACTGAATGAATTTCTGTCCTTGAGTCTGCCACTGCTCCTCCTGAAAATACCCCTATTATTTTTAATATTTGTTTTAGGCTTCTTAACCAAGGGTGACCAAAAAAACTACCTGAACTTTGTGGCATTAGACCCAGGCAAATGTCCGTAAGAAAGTAGGATGAGACCACTAAAGTAATATGTACTTGTTGAATTCTGGTTTCCAGAATAGAAATCTAGTTCCTCAACCTACCAAGCTAGTTGGGGCTTGCCACACAGTAACTCACCACGTAGATGAGCCAGGGTGTGACTCTGTAGTTTACCAGCTTGCCATGCAGTAATTTACTGTGTGGACCTGCTGTGAAAGTCCTGGAGCAGTTTAGCATTCTGTGTTTTCAAGCTGCAGTATGCTAATCCACATTCCAAGACTTTCACTGAGTTAATGAGCAGCAACCTGGTGTGTGGTAAATTCACATCCTGGCTTGTTGCGCAAGAATTCACCATCTAGGCAAGTCCTTAGTCACTTTGACTTCTACCATTTCAGATGCACAAGCCTGCGCATGATGTCTCCTAAAATCCAGTAAAGTCTAACTCTGATTATGGATCCTGTGTGTGTGATGGAATCCAGGGTCTAGAACTTGTATCTTTTATCCTATTTTGCATAGAGCAAATACTAGATATGCATATATATGGAAATGGAGTTACCTGATATAAAACTTGCTCATCTTAATATTTCTGGAATAGCCACTGACATAAACAACATGGGAGAAACTTTTAGAGCCTAAATTTGACAGTGCTAGTCTAGCCACCTAGGTTTTAAAGCAAATATGTTATTTTGGTTAATGCTTGTCAGAGCTCCAAAGACAATTTTATGGACTGGATAATAATTATTTGGTAGTTACTATGTGCCTTCTATCCAAGTACCATGAAGTGCTTTAAAAAGATTAATGAATGAAATCTCTTATCCCTGTAAGGTAGGGAAGTACTTCTCTCACTTTACAGACAGGGAAAGTTAGACACTGAGGTTAAGTAACTTGTCCGTGATAAGTGTGAAGCAGAGCAAGGAAATAGCTGCCAGAACTCACGAACCATTAGTCTTAGGGGAAGGCATATGTTGATGGCTACCACCTTCTTTCTTGACTGACATGTTAACAAAAATGAGGTACCTTGTTTGTTTGTTGTTTATCTTCTGTTGTGACTCACACATCTGGATGTTCCTCTGACATGATGACCTGGTACAATCTTTTTTACCTTGTCCTGTATGAAAGGGAAAAGCGTATTCTGTTAACCTATCTGTGTCTTACCCTTTGACCACTTGTCTGTTCCCCAGAGCAAGGCCGTTAGTTTCTGTTGAATTTGTTTTTGCTTTTCAGTTCCACCGAGTCTTTGTCTGACAAGAAATAACGAGTTCACAATGTCTGATAACTTTCTTTTACATAATTCTGATAGGTTTCCCATGCACTTATTTGTCTATAACTTTATATCCTTTCTTCCCTCTTCTGCTAGATGGTTTTTGTTTTTTTGAGGGGGGGGGGCACATGCATTAAATATCAGCAGGTGAAGACAGGATTTGTGTTGACAGTGCTTCATGCTGATGTGGAAGGAAAGACTATACTGGGAGCATTATAATAGCTATCTATGTATCTAACTCCTTCATTTCTTGGCACTTGTGCCCGAGGAGAAGGGTCCACCAATTTGTGGGTAGACAACGGTGCTATCCAAACAAGCCAGAGTGCAATGAGCCAAGAATACTTTTATTATATGTGTCCTCAAGCCTTGATGATGAGGGCATGATTCATAATTCTTGTCTTTTGGTCCACCGCCATTGTGTCTGTGTGCATCCATCTGAGCTAAATTGAAGTTCAGAAATAAAATTAAGCTATTACAGGCACATAAAGTGAGTCTTTGGCCTTGTTGAGTCAAGCGGACTGTTGCATGGGAAAAGGATGAATTAGGATAATGAAGTCTACTTCCCTTCCCATTTTCTCTCCTTGTGAGGCCTCTAGACCTAGCCAAAAAACTGCTTCCATGGTTCCACTAAACTTCATGTAACTATCTAGAGGACAGATTACAGAAGGCTGATGATCCATAAGCCCTTTCAGAGGTGCTTTTCTGCAAGCATTTAGACCATTTCCTATTAACATAACCTAAACGTAAAACTATTTTAAAAAAACTAATTAAAATACTGATGATTCGCATTACTAAGATTAATCTTTATTCATATTTCATTTCAAATTTATATTACAACACAATGCACATAGGCATCTATTGCTGTTCTTTTACGTATTCAAAACACTGTAAAATCAAGTTTTGTTCTCAACAGCATTTTCTTTCCATCATGATACAAAATCTGTATTGTTCTGGAAATGTTGCTGCTGTTTTTTCTGATTTGTTCCCAGAAAGACTGAACAAAACAACCAGCTTTTACACTGGGTTCCAACTGGCAAGAGTACAGCTTTAAACAAAAGCCGAGGCTATCTATGAGGCAGTTACCATCTCATGTTAGACTGTAACATTAAATATTTGATCCTATGGCTGTTTAATTCATTTTGGAGTGGAATTTTAAAGACACAAGAAAAACACTGGCTTTTATTAAAGCACAAGTGTAACAGTTTTCTTCAGTTCTACACTTTAAGCAGCTTCTAGCAGTAGATCTAGAATTTATACTAAGGGGGGAGAAAAAGCCATAGGAAACACACACATTTTAATTGAGGTTCTCCTTTTCTCTTACAGAAAACCAAGCAAGAGCAAAAGAATCTGATTTGTCAGATACTCTTAGTCCAAGCAAGGAGAAAAGCAGTGACGACACTACAGGTAAATTTTGGTGTAAATTTCTGCAAAATGGCTTTGGTGTTCGTAAGTATGTTACCGTTTGCTATTAGAATCTAGAATATAAGCTACATTTCATATTTAGCTCAGCCAAATAAAGTGCAATTAAAGAACAATATGAGATACAGTATTTTGCTATCTTGTAACCAGTTTGGGGATGGGGGAGAGAGAGGACAGTAAAGGTTTCTCTGATCTGTTTGTAGAACTTGACTCTAGTCTACCTGTTTTTAAAGCAATTTAACTTTTTTGTGTTAGATGCCCAAATGGACGAACAAGAACTAAATGAACCTATTGCTAAAGTATCTCTTTTAAAAGGTAAACAAATTTACATATTTTTTAACTTTAAGATGTAGTGTGACATCCACATTCTGAATAATACATGCGTGTTTTATTCTAGGACTCTGTATTTCTGTCAGATGAATATTTGTAGTTAAGTGAGACGTGCTCCAGTTTAAATATTAAATTACTTTATTAAGGAAGTATGTTTGAAAAGAAATTGTGATTCATTCATCTGGAATAAAATAATGTAGCCAAGTGATAGTGTAGAGATGTGACATTTTAAAATTAGAGTACTCTTTTTTTTTTTCTCCGGTTCACACCAGTGCTGCTAAAATAAATCTTCATGTGTAACTTAAAGCACAAGTCAAGAAAATAATAGTTTTTCTTCATGTTCTGTTTCTTGGTTGTTAATCTGTGTATCTCTTCTGGTCATTGTTACCCAATAATGCTTAAAATGGCTATTATCTGTGTAAATTGTTTCCATTGGTGATGAAAAAGTCTCTTTAGTTTGTAATTTGGTATTATTTGTATTTAAAGAACTGTTAAATCTTCAATTATAAATATATTTATGGTTTATCATAGATGTTATATTAGATTTTTCAGGATTTGCTAAACAAAACAGCCTGTATTGGATATATTAACTTTGAACATTGAAGTTAGAATATCAGATTCTTCTGCAGGAGACCTTCATACTGCAGTCAGACCTAAAAATGTATTTACTGTTTAACAGAAAACTTACTGTGTTCAGCAAATTAATTTTTTCAAATTGATCACATGAAAAATAGTTTAAATACAAGTAATAAAATATTAATATACCATTATATTTAACATGTTGAAAGGTAAACTTTTGCTTCACTTCTGTAATTATTGACTTTTTTCTTTTATGGTCAGCAATGATACAGTTCTTATGCTGGGTTACAAATGAAAGGAACACTATTAATCTTCTTTGCTCAAAAACTTGGAAACCATAAAGAAACTAACATAAGATCACTTCCTCAGTTGTATATATTTTCCCAAATTTTTACTGGAAAAGATGAGAGATTTTTATATCTGAAGTACTTCAGAGCAATTACAAAATGTTCAGTGAAATAGCTAACCAACAAAAATATATGGAGTATAGCTTATTTTGGCAGATTAGAGTCTGGTGAAACAGTTTAAGAATTCAAGTGTTTGCAAAGTCGAGGACATATCAGTAAGTTTGGTTTGGTAACTGTAATTAATGCCATTAATGGGAACGTAGATGTATGCACTGACTTCATCTGCCAATAGATAAAATTTAATACTGTCTCGTTCCATAAGTTAACATAATTACTTTAATATTTTTAGTAGTAAATTTCAATATGTGGGATGTGTTGCTTCTTTCGAAGAAAAGCTACATGAATATTACTGGTTGTGCATTTTATCATAATATGTTGTTGAAGCAGACAAACCTTGAAGTACAAAATATGTGTGTGCACTTCAGAATGTGTGTTTGTCTGCAGTTCTTCTTATGCAGGACAGAAAGCCAAGAAATAATTTGCAGTAGCAAATAATAGTACAATAGCAAATCCCTGTTCACCCACATTTCAAATTAATATATGTATGTAATAAATATATTTATTTTAACCAGAAACTAATTTCTAATGTTGAAATATAATTCATTAATCCCTTTGTATTTAATGTATTAAATATTGTCTTAAGTTTGAAGTATTATAATTCAACTATGTAAATGAGTTCAAGGCTGAAATTTGTAAAACAGGGTATCAGACTACAAAAGAATTCACTTATTTAAAAATCAGTTTGTCTGCCTTTTAAGATATGCATGCTGTACTGTAGGCAAAAAATACTTTATTACAAAAGTATTATTTTTACCATTCTAAAACAGTTTATTTTTTTAAGAGCAATTCTGGAAGTCAACATGATTTTAATCATGTTTTTAGTGAGGGGAAAAAAAAGTAATGGTGGAAAAGAGCTGGCAGACCATCTAGTTCCCTTTCCTATAATATGCAAGTGGGTTCCTATTGATTTGTTCATGAATGCTTTAGCTACTCTCTATCTGCTTATGTCATGTGAGAAGAGAAGATTTTGGCCAATCAGATCCCAGCAAAATCAAACATTAGTTCTCTCAAACAGCACTAAAACCAGAGATCTCAAATCAGTCACATTACTTTACTTAGGCCACTCCTTCAAACAGGGATAATTATTCACACCTGTGAATTATTTATACGGTCTATAACAACCTTTCCACAATTGAAAATCCAAGCAGTCATCAGTACTGAACTTCCAAATTATTTCCATCAGGAAAGCAATTTCATTTTTTACATTTTAGTATTTTGTCTTCCATACAAGAGAAATAATACTGCTGTTGAATTACACATTTAATAAATTACTTTAAAAGTTGACCAACCTCATTGATTTGCATGCTGAAATTGTTTATTGCTCCTTACAGTCCATTATTATGAAATATCTCTTAAATATCTTCAGCAATAAATCATTAACTTCTATTAAGTATCAGAGGGGTAGCTGTGTTAGACTGGATATTTAAAAAGCAACAAAGAGTCCTGTGGCACCTTATCGACTAACAGACGTATTGGAGCATAAGCTTTTGTGGGTGAAAATGTGTATGGGCTGTGTCTGATGAAGTGGGTATTCACCCACGAAAGCTTATGCTCCAATATGTCTGTTAGTCTATAAGGTGCCACAGGACTCTCTTGTTGCTTTTTAACTTCTATTATAATAATTTCACACACAGCCTGTAAGCCAGCAATTTTATTCAACAAACTTTTCAGAGTGCTGCATTAGGCATCTCGCTTCTCTCCCTACTAAAGAGAGTCTTACTTGTTAGAGTAGGACTTATTTGGCTTAGCTATGCATTAGTAGAGCCATGGGAAGACAAAAGTTTTCTGAACTAGAAGCTGTTCCTGGGGCTTCTAGGAAAATGCAGAAGTGTCAGATGGAAAACTAGTGTTTCAGTTTGTTCGATTATTTACTGGAATGTAGAAAACAACCTCAGAAGTTACTGTAATTCATGGAACAAGAGGATGGTGATATGTTTAATTCTGCTTCTGTTTTTCATGTGTGTTTTCTATCATTAAACTTGAAATTTATTAATACTGTTTCTACTTTATACAAGCCGAAGTGTGGGGGGAAAAAAATCCATAATACTTTTGTGCATTTACCAGACTTTGTTTTGTTGATGAGGTAATGTATTTATCAGCCACTAATAGAGGTTTCTTGAAATTTGCCTTTTAAAGACAGGCTAAGTCTGTCAGTAGCTGATAATTACAAAGAAAAGTTGAAGAATTAAAAATAGGTGTCTGTGTCCAACAAATACAGCACCAGGAAACAATCAAGGCAGCTAGCACTGATAGTTCTTATCATCAACTTCCTAATGTTTCTTTAGATTACAAATGATGCATTCAGTTGTTACGTAATACAGTTTGCACACTCAGTGTTTCAGGAATTTGACAAAAATGTGTGTGTTTAATCTAATTTATTTGATTTCAGTAGAACAATGCTTTTCCCCAGAGTGAGGCTCACATTGGATAAGGTCCTTCAAGAGCTCTGGAAATGAGCTAGAGGTGCCTCAAATGAGAGCTGGACAAATGTCTTACTTCATGAAATTGCTTCCACAGATTCTGACTCTTACGGATGCACATAGATATAGGACAACTAAAAGGCAGAGCCTTTCAGGGTTCTGTGCTTGTATATGTACAGTAAGACCACTTCTGTAAAGGCAACCATATAGATGGAGTTCTCTTGGTGCCTTTTTTTCCTGCCTGCCATCAGATTTGGCAGTGTTGGTCTATTTTTCCTGTAATGACTTTCTAGAGTCTTAACATTTATTTGATGGCAGATTCTGACATTAGACAGATAATTTCAGTGGTGTGGAAAATGTTTCCACAAGTTGTCTCTCGCAGACCATCATAGGATATGTCTCACATGTTTGTGACATGGCTCACAGCCTTAAGAAGAATATCCATGTTCAGACATCTTGCCTCGAACCGGATTGGTGAAGGAACAAGTGTCTCGTGCGTTGGCTCAAATTATGCTAACTTTTAACACAGCAGTTCTAACACTATCCATGGAGACAAACATAGAAGAAGTCCTTGATATTTAAGGGAGTGATTAACTTATTCTTTCAGTGCATTGATACTTTGATGTGAGGCACAGGCTTTAAGGGTTGGCAGATATATTGGAGCCAGCATTGACTTCTGTGCCCCTGACATTCTGATGATCTTAAATACAGGTAATTGAATGTTGCCATTTGCACCCTTTTATGGTTTTCAGTATATAGCAAGTTAGCCTGCCGGATATCAGTGAAGGCTTTCTAATACTTAAGAGTGTAGTCCTTTCCTCTAGAGTGTTTTGGCAGTTGGATGCTTTCGTATATTCATGATGGTGATTTTATTCTTCCTTTTTGGATTTGCGTTGATTATGATGGTAAGGATAATGTTGTTGGGCAAACTACTCATTTCTCACTTTTTCAGAACTCTCATCCTTTGCCACTCTTCAAAGAGATGGTTGTTATATAAACTAGAAAATTGATTGCCCTTTCTTTTCCCTCTCACACTCACTTTGTGTCGATGTCGTTGCTTTTGGGGTGGAGGGTTTGTCCTATTTTTATCTTTTGCCTTATTAATTGCTGTTATCTAGGTCAAACTAATTTGTGAGATCAGAATTATTGATTTGATGAAGAACTTAGTCTAGATAATGATTCTAAAATATTTTGTTTGTTCCTTTCACTTTTTTCCCCACATGAGATCATAGGACTCTGACTGGAAGGGACTCGGAGGAGGTCATCGAGTCCAGTTCCCCTGCCTTCTGGCAGGACAAATACTGTTTAGGTCATCCCTGATAGAATTTATTAACCTACTCTTACATATCAGAGAGCGTGAGATTCCACAAGCCTCCCTAGGCAATTTATTCCAGTGTTTAACTCCTTGACAGTTAGGAACTTTTTCCTAATGTCCAACCCTAAATCTCCCGCCTGCTGCACTTTAGAGCCATTCTTCTTGTTTCTATTCATTTAGAGGGCTAGGTGAACAAGTATTTTCTCCCTCCTCCTGATTGACCCCGTTGGATACTGAACTGCTATCATGTCCCTCTCAGTCTTCTCTTTTCCAAACTAAATAAACCCAATTCTTTCAGCCTTCCTTCATAGTCATGTTTCAAGACCTTAATCATTCTTGTTGCTCTTCTCTGGAACCCGCCTCTCAGATTCTCCACATCTTTCTTGAAATGCGGTGCCCAGAACTGGACACAATTGCTCCAGTGAGGCCCTAACCAGCGCAGAGATAGAGCGGAAAAGAATGACTTCTCGTGTTCTATGTTTACAACACCACCTGTTAATGCATCCAGAATCACATTTTCGTTTTTTGTGCAAACAGTATCAGACTGTTTGACTCATATTTAGCTTGTGGTTCCACTGTGACCCCTAGATTCTTCTTTTTGCCATACTCCTTCCTAGACGTCTCTTCTATTCTGTAGGTGAAACTGATTGTTCCTTCCTAGAAGTGGGCACTTTGCATTTTGTCTTTATTGAACTTCATCGATTTACTCAGACCATTTCTCCAATTTGTCCAGATCATTTTGAATTTTGACCCTGTCCTCGAAAGCAGTTGCAATCCCTCCCAGTTTGGTATTGTCCACATGAAATATTAACTCTTAAAGACTGAAGTGGTTTACCGCTAAGCAGTCTTCAAATACTTTTTATAACTCTCATATCACTGATAAGTTTACATGAATTCCTTCTGCAAATCTTTGTGTGGCAATTAGAGGGAAAATTGTGCAATATTCATTTTGGGATGAGCATACTCTAGTACAATTTAGACTTAAGAAAATATCTTGTGCTATTCTAGATGTGGAAATACACATTCCACAAATTTTAATAGAAACCCTTAATTAAAGCTAGAATGGCCAAAACATTAAGCCCAGCCTTTTAGAATTGCTTATTGCAATTTTGCATGCAAGGGAAAGAGCAAGTAGACTGTGTGTTCTAATTCTGATTCAAGTTGTTTTGAAGAACAATTTGCAAAATTATACATTTACAAACTAATTGCCACACAGTTCAGTAATCTTTGATCATTGTGTAGAGTTGGTTGATAACTTTTTGATGAAATTTTCTTTGTTGGACAATATTGATTCATAAAAACTGAAACTGTTTGAGACATACTGGGCTTGAAGAAACTATGTTGAGAGGTTTCTCAGGTTCCGGATGGAATTTCTGGTCAAAATAAGAGCATCTGACCCCCTGAAGAGCCTGGAAGGTAGGGCAGTCATTTGGAATGTGGGAGAGTCAGGCTCAAGTCCTTGTTCTACCTGATTTCAAGCAGGTACTTGAACCCAGGAGTCCCAAATTCCAGGTGAGTACCCCTAGTCATTGGGCTGTAGAGTCAATTTCTCTCTCTTTCTGACCCAGTTAATATTTATTTATATGAAGTGGAACAGCTCAAACAGGAGAGAGATCTGAGTTCAAGCCTCTGCTCAGGATCAATTTCTCCTGTTTGAGCTGTTTCGCTTTATATAAATAAATATTCGTTTGGTCCGAGGAGGGTGGGAGAAAGATAATAACCCCAAAAGTATGGCTTTTGCCTTCTCCCACTCTGTGGACCTGTCTGATAACTTGAATAGTTTTCCAGCTCCTAAGGAACAGCGTTACTGTTAAAATGGAATCTACAGTTGATGGGAGAGAAGCTGTTCTCCAGAGATTTTAGCTGAGATTTCTGCTCTATCTATCGGTGGGGCACTACTTCTTTACCATACCTGACCTGAACACAACTTGTTTTCAGTACATGAATGAAAAGGTTGATAATCTCATTAGGCAAGAAAAAATGTCCAACTACACAGGCATTTATCTCTGAGAGACTGAGAACAATACCTCTGTAATAAAAAAAAACCTGTGGTTAGAAACTCCAGTTGATCACAGAAGAAAATATTGTGTTCAATTTTTTCAGTTTTCCCATTTTGTCCTTTTTTATAAACCCAGTATGTAAAAATCTAAACATTAAAAATGTGTTTTTTAAAGAAGCTGGTATCATTACTTCCCCATCCACAAGGCGATTGCTGTGGAAATTAATTGTAGCACTTAATTTTTATACCCTTGTAATGATCAAAAAAGCTATTCTGTTACATTTCTCATCTCTGCTGGAGATGTTGTAATGGACATCTTTCCTATATTTTGAGGATATAATAAGACACAAACTTGTGGACACACACAACATGAAATATATATTAATATTCAGTTTGACAAAAATCCAATTTGTTATATTTTAGGGGAGACACCTGCAACAGTGGTCAGCCACAAAGAAAGATCCATGTTCAGGATATTAACTACCACAGCATGGAAATGTATAATGCTACTTTGGCGTTCAAAGGGAAAATCCACTAATATATGGTTAAAGAAACTGCATGAGATCCAAGACATGGAGTTTATTACTGCACAAATAAGACAAGCACAAGATATTTTTCTGGAGAGATGTGATATGATAAGTACTTTGTGGTGGTATGGTGAAATAACTAGCTTATTCAAGAAAAATAATAATTTGAGACAAGGAACTAACTAGAACAGTTATTGCCTTGATCTAATATAAAGCTAATTAAATAAACAAGTATAAACAATTTATAGCAAAAGTAAAAACTTAATAATGAATAATCATTAGTAGTTTGTCTGGACTCTCCAGCAAAAGTATCTCTGGGTCTTGACTAGGGTTTTTCTTCTGCACAATATAAATTAATTTCAGTTCTGTATGGATTTTGGGATTGTCAGTTTATTAACCATAAGCTATGTAATACATGCTGCTTTTGTTTCTCATGTCTGATAGCTGGACTGTCTTGTTCTCTCTATTTTTCTGCAACCAGACAATTGACTTGAATTCCTTGACAGTTTCTACCTTACATATATTACATCAATGGAGTTTGACATTATTGTCTGTTTCCCTATAAGGGCCTGATTCTACAAACCCTTACGTGAATAACACTTAAAAGAGAAATGTTAAATGCGTAAGAGTTTCAAGGATCACATCCTAAGACTGAAAATTCCTTGGAGCTAGAACTGTCTTTGTCCTGTAGTCCGCCAAGTCATACTACTGGTACTCAGTTATTAATAAACAATGGGAACGATATGCTGTTAAGGTTTTTACACATCTGTTTATATGTTTCTCTTTTCTGCTATTTGAGTATTAAATAAATTTAAGTTGAAAAAATATTTTGTATTTATTCTAGTCCTTTGGCACAGATTATTTCTTTTTGTTCCCTGAGGTCTTTTATTTGTGCAATTTAATAAATAATACAAAAACTTTGAGATGGGGAAGATCAGATTTGAAAAGTTTTATGTATTGTAATTCATATACTTACCATTATTTGAGCTAAAAATACATCCTTAGACATGATCTCAGATTAAAGGAACTTTTAATATTTTCAGAGTAATATCACAGTGAAGCTAGGGTTTTTTTAAGGCCAAAACTTGGCTGGACTTTCAGTTGGGCCTAACATCTGCTTTTCATGTTGACTTCAAATGGCTTGCTTAGAGTTTCTGTAAAATCAGGGTGCTTTCATGTAAGTGCCTACCTTTAGACACCCAAGTTCAAACATTTTAGCCCAGGTATGGCATTATAAATAATGTTGTGTTTTATCATTGTTGAAATGACATACTGAATTCTTTGTGCTAGCAACTTGTGAAGTTGACTTTCAAAGAAACAGTGTACATTCTTTATAAATTACTTTATATGCACAAAAAGAACTTTTTTAATGAAATATCAGCAACATAAGGCTTCATGAATGTAATCCTGAGAGATGCCAATTCTATACAATATTTAAAAAAAAAGTTTAAATTTCACTAAGTGTTATGTAAACTGGGATTCATTATATATGTGTTATGGTTTTTTGCATGTTGGATTTAACTATGATTGTTTATTTTCATTTCCCTCAAGATTAAAACAAACTGATAGCAAAAAATATTAATTTATTTAACTTCTACCTAACCCAATGATAACTATTGTGGCTAATGTTGCATGATTGAAGCCAAAAACATTGCCTGTCTTTATGTGGCAGTACAAATAAAATTGCTATGTAAACTTATGCTTTAAAAGAAAAATGTTCTTTTATCAGATGAATTGCAGGGTGCACAATCAGAAACAGAGACTAAACAAGAAATTCAGCAGCTGCACAAGGAGCTGATTGAAGCCCAAGAGCTAGCTAGAACAAGTAAACAAAAATGCTTTGAACTTCAAGGTGAGATGGAGATAAACAAAATTTGAATGACCACCCTGCAGAATCAAATTTAAATGCAAATCCAATTAATTGTTCTTAAATAAATATATCAGTTAATCTTAAAAGGGGATGCTTAAACCAATTTTGTCTAATACAGTATATGTTTTGTTTTACTGCCCATATGTAGAAAAAGGTATCTTTAACCTGCCAGTGTCTCTAGCTTATAAGTAATCTTTTATACAAAACCTAAATTTTGGGCCAAAATTGACGTGATAGTCTGCTTTGAGCAGTACCACAACTTTTAAGTGAGTTAATGAAATGCAAAATTTATTTATCTGTATGTATTCTTTGATTCATCTATTTTAATTGGATAATAAAGGTAGTTAAATGAGTTCACTGATAGCTAGATCATTTTTTGGACTCCCCATCCATACATCCTGTTATAATCGTAGCAGTGCAAATAGTAAAAGTGTTGGTTTGTTTTTGCAGAAAACTGTGTAATGTAGCTCAAACTCATTGTAGTCAACATTCTTTTGGGAAATCTCTACAAATTTCGTTCTATATGTTTCTCCCTCACACACAATACAGTTGCATTTCCAAGACAAAACGACTGGCAATATTAATTGTTTACAATCTAAACTAATTATACTACTACCAAAAATCATTTGAAAATATTAACTTTTTATTAAACTACTCACATATGTATTAGCTTTGATGATTTGTTGAAATAATCTGATTATCTTAATCTTTCAAAATCCATTTTGGGGGAAATAATTTGATTTTGAGATTAACTTTTATATTAACTATACAGCTGAACATTTTTTTTAATTTTTAACTAATTACAACTTCAGGCACATTTCCACTTTCATTTATAGCACTACTGGAAGAAGAGAGAAAAGCATACCGGCTGCAGGTTGAGGAGTCCACCAAGCAAATACAGTTTCTGCAAGGTATGAAGTAATTGATTTTTCTCTTCATTCTTTATACCTCGGGCATAAAAGAAAATACTTCAATCACTTTTGGTGGCATCGGGCAACTTTTAGAAAAGGAAAATAATTATCTATGAATCTTAGTCTCATTTCTCTTCTTAAGAGTTGAACTGTGTCAATTTATGCCTCTCAGTGATTCATACACTTCTGATTCATTGTATTTTCTAGGTTTTATCAGGAAATAATCTCTAGTGTACTTTTTTCTCTCTCCCTTTCATGTTTAGATTCTCCAAAAACGCCTGTTGTGCTACAATACATTGTCTTTTGACAGTCATTCTGAACTTGACAGGCATGCTCAATTCTTAGTGTTTTAGCGTTTATGCCCTGGTCAGTTTCTTTCCTTATTGGTAAAACTTCCCTAAATAAGTTGTTCTTCTGTCCATTCCAAAGTAACTTTCAAATTCAGAATCTGAAATAATAAAAATTTTAGTGGAACCACTGCCTATACTTTTATGAAGGAATGGCATTACTAGCTGTTTCCACCTGAGGTAAATAAGCAAACCATGAGTTTTCCAGCCCAAAACAGATAAAGCAAAATGGAATCCAATGCTTACATCACTTTTACATTTACACTTGTGAATCTGGAAGCAACCATCACCAAGCTAAGGAAGAACAACTTCTATAAAAAAAAAAAAATAGCTACAGCAAATGAGTTTACAGGTGATAATTTCAGTAATATACCACTCACACTGAAAAGTGTATAGAGTACTGCAGATACCTTCCAACAGAAATATTTAGGTCTTTCTCAGGATAATGCCCTTCTGCAGAAAAATCTGAGCAGTAATCTGTTTTGAGCCGGCTGCTCTGTTAACAGCCTAGCTGAAAACTGTCTCCAACCAAAGCAGTAGCAAAAGTGGGAAAACTGATTCTGGAGGAGGAGAAATCTCAACAAGGATCCCCTCAAGTTATTTCTTTACTTATCTTTTGTAGAGTGGGGAAGGTTTGCAACTGGCAAAAAATAAGCCACAGACCCTGCCCACAAACCTGGTAGACCCACGCTGAGGCTCCGTGTCTCTGCTTTAACTCTTTTCTTCGCTGTCTCCCTAGCTCCTTGCCGGTTATGCTTTACAGTAAACTCTCTGGTTTCACTATCCCCAGTGACTCATGGAAGATGTTCTAGTATATTTTCTAGAAAATCTGCATGGGGTTAGGAGAGTGGACAGTGGTCAGACTCATCACACCTCTGGCCCTCCACTCTTCCTTGATCCCCATCTGTGATGTCCAGAGAAGAGTAGGGGATGAGAATGGATAGTTCCACAGAAGCAGCTGAATCCCTGCATTCACAAGAGTAGTGCTCCCTCCATCCATGGACAGGAAGAATAGGGAGACTGTAAGGGCCCATGTAATTAGTCATTGTACAATTAAAGGGTTCGGCTCAGATGAGGTAATGGTTTTTGTGTATTGCCTAAATAAGAAAAGGTGTCATGGAAACTTCATTTGATAGCTCTCCAAATTACACCCACTGTTTCAGAAACCTTTCTCACAGCTATTGTTACAATGAAGATTACCCTACAACATGATCATTTTTTCAAATGCTAATAACTTTCTGAAAAAATATTCGCTGGATATGAATCTTCCCCTATTTGACCCCAGCCCAAAGGATTCTGAGACCTTTTTATTCATTAATAACTGAGACTGCACTAAAATTCAAAATTTTTCAAGAAAAAATATTCCTTGCTGAAGGAATATTTATTGGTCCTTTGCCAGGTTTGATGAGGGAATAAAAACTAAAAAGTTATGCTAAATTTATCAAAAAGATTTTCACCAGAGAGAAATCCCAGAATAGCCAATAGCCTAGTGATTGGGGCATTCACTTGGGATGTGGAAGACCCAGGTTTGAGTCCCTACTTCACTGAATATTTTTACAGAGTGGAACAACTCCAACAGGAGAGATTGGGAGAGACCAACCCTATAATAACAAATAGCCTGATAGGGATGTAGACAGTGGCAGAGCAGGGACTTGAATCTGAATCTCGCAGGTGAGTACCCTAGCAACTGGGATATTGGCTATTCTGGTGTTGGAGAAGGGGTATTTCTGACCCATTCTTACTTAGACCAGAAAATCCATCCTGGACCGGAGAAACCATTCCCATCCAAGGTTTAATCCCAACTATAAAATTAAATCTGGAACTGAGGTGCTAGAGGTGTCATCATTAATTTACTTAGAATATAGTGCTAACAGAGAGAAATCACCACTTGTACTTTTAAGAGCATAATATTTGTGAACGTAACTATTTGAATCACATTTTTGTTTTTTAATCCATTGAGCTTCAGTTGGTTAAAGAAGGAGTTTTTTCCCTCTAGGTTTTCTTCAAATGTAATAAATATAGCTCAGAAAAATCTATACTGTACTTGTATACATTACTTTCCAGCCCAGCTGCATAGGTTGCAGGAAGATATTGAGCATCTTCGTGAGGAAAAGGATAATGAAATTTCAAGCACTCGAGATGAATTGCTAAGTGCTCAAGATGAGATTCTGCTACTTCAACAAGGGGCAGAAAAAGCTGCATCAGAACGAGACACTGATATTGCTGCTTTGCAAGAAGAGCTGCAGGAGGTGCGGGCTGAACTTGAACGTTGGCGAAAAGAAGCCTCAGAATACGAAAAAGAAATTGTCAATCTTCAAGCCAGTTTCCAGCTGCGGTGTCAGCAGTGTGAGGATCAGCAGAGAGAGGAAGCTACTCGTTTACAAGGTAAGAAACTCATGGCTCATCCTGATGGGAACTGTCACAATCACTTGGAGATGTCTGAGTGGCAAATATTTAGAATTAAATTACTCAGACCATTATTATTCTATATTTTCTTTACTATCAAAATCCCTAGTGTAAACAAACAAATCTGAAATTTAACTAGAAACTTTGCATGAATACACTACAGAATAATTCTACACTGCTTTCTGTCTCTTAAATAGCAGTTTAAATTTTGTCTAATTATTCCTATAAGATATTAGTTATAAATTTAGATATGCTTTTCATTGAAATAAGAGTATAGTGGCAATAGCTGAAAAGAATGGCAAACTCCACATATTATAGGAATATACATTACCACAGGAGTTGCAAAGTGCTCAGCAAACCTCCGTAGCCATAATCTTCTAGACATTTGGCTAAGAGGCCTGGACAATCCACTGACTTCCAGTTCACTTTTGCTGCCAGTTCAAGGAATCGATCCTTTCAGTGCAGTCTGTCAGCTGTCAAGACAATTGCATTCATATTCAGCAATACAGGTTGCAAACCATGATAATGTGAGAGCAGGCAACAAGGTGTTTCTCAGAGAAGGGAATCGAGCTAGGGAACAAATTCCCAGGAGAGAGAAAACTAATCTGGAGTCTGGCACATTTAGGCCATACTTCAAGATCTATCTCTTTCACAAAAGCTTTTCCACAATAACCAGAGTGACACAACTACTTCTCCCACCAATCTCTCTCACTGCAAGAGGATTTTCCGTTGATCAAAGAAAAATTAAGAGAGCCAGAGACTCCAGAAGTTCACTAGGGATCTTGTGCCAATCTGCTAACCTACGAGATGCTCAGATACTACAATGATGGGCACCAATACAGAAACAATATAGATGTTGAATGGAACTGCATCCTACAGTACTGCATTCCAGTAGCATCTTCCAGCGTCAACTCTAATTATGGTGTTTATCTTGAACCTATGTTAGAGTGATACAAACTTCCTATATTGACATCTACATTAAGAACTTCAAGGAGCTCAGGATACAGATTACAATATACAGTAAGAGTAGTATAAATTATACTTATACTGACATTTCTTCAGTGGTGTGTAGATGGAAGTTGGTACATACACAAGATTTAGAATTCTGCATTAATTACATTTTGTGAAAGTCTCAGAGGTATGTCTACACTGCAATTAAAAACCTATGACTGGCCCATGCCAGCTGACTCAGGCTCAAGCTGCGAGGTTGTTTATTTGCAGTGTAGATGTCCTGGCTTGGGCTGCAATTCAACAGTTCCGCAGCCCAAGTCAGCTGGCATGGGCCAGACATGAGTGTCTAATTGCAGTATAGACATATCCTGAGAGAGCTTTGCCTAATCCAGTCTTTCTTTCACTACATCCCCAAGAGTTCCTCTACTAGTTGCACTGGTTGCTGATTTTCACAGATTTGATTTCAAGCTTCCAGTGTTTGCTTTAAATACTTTGTTACATGACTCTAGGACATGTATGGCATCTAGTAACTTCTGATTCTCCTGAACTGTACTAGTGCTAATAATTTTGTAGTTAGATGTCAGTGGCTGGAAAGCAGATGTTTCAAATAAACTTTTCCATAACTTTTTCAGTTTTCAAATCCTAGTACTAGACCTCTAAAGACTTTTTTTTTTTTAACTGTCTTGACTTTTTATAAGTGGCAGCACTAAGAAATAGTGGCAAAATTGCAGTTCTGCAAAAAGGATCTGGGATTATAGTGGACAAGAAGCTGGATATGAGTCAGCAGTTTGCCCTTGTTGCCTATTGGGCAGCATTAGTAGGAGCCTTGCCAGCAGATCAAGGGAAGTGACTATTCCCTTCTATTCGGCACTGATCATGTCACATCTGGAGTACTGCATCCAGTTTTGGGCCCCCCACTACAGAAAGGATGTGGACAAATTGAAGAGAGTCCAGTCGAGGGCAACAAAAATGATTAAAGGGCTGGGGCACGTGATTTATGAGGAGAGGCTGAGGGAACTGGGCTTATTTAGTCTGCAGAAGAGAAGAGAGAAGGAGGATTTGATAGTATCCTTCAACTAGCTGAAGGGGGGTTCCAAAGAGGATGGAGCTCGGGTGTTCTCAGTAGTGACAGATGACAGAACAAGGAGCAGTGGTTTCAAGTTGCAGTAGGAGGTCTTGGTTGGATATTAGGAAGAAGTATTTCACTAGGAGGCTGGTGAAGCACTGGAATGGGTTCCCTAGGGAGGTGATGGAATCTCCATCCTTGAGGATTTTTAAGGCCCGCTTGACAAAGCCTGGCTGGGATGATTTAGTTGAGGTTGGTCCTGCTTTGAGCAGGGGATTGGACTAGATGACCTCCTGAGGTCTCTTCCAACGTTAATCTTCTGTGATTCTAATCTAAGTGTTTGTGTCTCAAACTATTAATGTTGGTTTGTAATTTGATATATGATATATACCAGTTCTGTGCCACAAAACTTATACAGCATAATAATCAACTTGACAAGTTACAGTTTTTACAAGTCGTCTCAGATTTTTCCTTCTTACTTTTTGAGGGCTCGTGAAACATTATTTCTTTGACTGTTTTACTCAGAGTCATATTACATTGTTTACAGGTGAACTTAAAAAGTTGAGAAAGGAGTGGAGTGATCTAGAAGCTGAATGCCTCTCCTTAAAGAATGAGAATACTTTGCTTGCATCTGAACTTCAGCGACAAGAGAAGGAGCTTCATAGGTAAGAGCTACTGACTTTAAAGGTTACAAATGGCCTTAGCTCAAAAGGTTTCTATAACAGCTAAAAAGGACTTTAAAAATTAGGGGTCAATTATATTTTTTGTTTTGTTTTTTAAATAGCTTGTACACAAGAGAACTGGAACGTATATTATGCATTTTATTAGCTTTTGATTTACAGTTAGTTTTGATCAAAGAACACTTCACATTTACAATTAGTTACATTTATACATTTTGTGCTCTATTTTTTTAAATATTTGTATATTACTAATGAACATAAAATATGCTTCAGATGAGACATCATATATTAAATTAAATTTTGACTCTTTAATAGGGACTTAGTAAAGGTTGTCTTCCTTTACTGCTCAAAAGAAAAAAAAAATGTATAAAAACTTGGATTAGAAAATGCTTAACATTTGGAGCTTGCAAATAACATTGAAATAGGATTGCAGGATCCTCTATTCTGTCACATCACTAATGTTCATGGTTAAGGCTACGATTTTGTCAGAGGTTGTAGAAGTCACAGAATCCATGACTTCCAAAGACCTCCATGACTTTAGCCCCGTCAGCTGGAAGATGCAGGGTCCCACCACCTCCCGCAGTGGCAGAGAACTGTGAATTACCCCCACCACCTGAGGCAGCGGACCCCTAAGCTCCCAGCCATTGCAGGCAGGGGGGGTACCCCGCAGCTCCTGGCTACTGTGGGTGACAGGGACACTACCAGCTGCCATGGGGGGGACAGGAAGGCCCCCACAGCTCCCCACTCCAGTGGCAGCAGGGGAATTCCTGCAGCTCCCCGCCACTGGGGAAAGGGCAGGGGGATCCCGGAGCTCTGAGCCCCCACTAGTGGTGAGGGACCCAGGTTTGTAAAGTTCTTAGGGCTAAAAATTTCTTCATAAATCATATAAATGTTTTATTTTAAAATGTGAAGCATGAATTGAATATTGTTTTGCAGTTCTCAGAAACAGAGTTTAGCGCTAACCAGTGATCTAAGTGTTCTTGAAATGACCCGAAAGCAACTTGAAAATCAAGTGGGATCTTTGAAGGAACAACATCAACGCGATGCAGCTAGTCTAAAAACTCTACTCAGTGAAGCTGAGAATCAAGCAAAGGATGTTCAGAAAGAGGTAAAAGGAAAGACATTAATTCCTGTTACGATTGCATCCTGTGACCAGCAACTGATATTTTTGCTAGCTAGATGGAAATACAGTGAAAATAGCTATGACCTCAAAACTTCTGAAAATTGTTATTAATAAAAGTGGTTCTGTGTGAGTGGGACTTGATGCATGAATGAGAAATTTATGAACCTAAAAGGGAAGCTCAAGTAAGTTGTGTGTGTGTTTGGAAACTTTCTAAATATTTGCTTTGCAAGCAAAATGCACTGGTTTTCATGCTGTTCATGGGCAGCTTTCACTTATGACTACCATTGAGATGGCAGATAGGCAGTCATCTTCTTAACCACAGCATTAATTTCTCAGTAACCTATATAAATAGTTATTAACTGTTCTGAGACAATGCGTGTACTATATTAGACACACCCATTTTTCCTAAGCATTAGGAATTCACATCCTCTGCAAAGATGAGTGTCCTTCCTATTTAATAGAGCCTCGCTTGGATCCCCAGGACTTTTGAAGGTGATTAAGAAGTGCATATGATAAAGTTAAAACCCTTCAGATGAGGCTGCTGAAGCACATACTCTATGGGGGAAAAGCTGCAATAGTTAGTTCCTTTTCTCATGAACACAATTAGAAAAGCTTTATCCAGTCACTGGTGGATTTCTCATTATCGTTTTTGTAATACTTTTCCTTGATTTGTCATAAATTAATCACCATGATGTTATATACCATTTTCATATTGCAGAAAAAAATGTAAATTAATGTTAACATGTAACTTTATAACTATAGAAGTTCTATATCCATAAAGGAGCTGCTACTTTTAGCTCAAATGGTAGAGACTTCTGTTTTAATGCTTAACACTATGGTTTCTAGCCCCCCTCATGATCTGTTGTGAGGGTTGCCTTGTAGCCTGTAAAATAATTTGAATACCTATAGACCTTGAATGATAGGGACAAGCTTCCCTTGACAGAGGAATGTTTGACACATTGCCTAAGCATTTTTAATCACATTGTTAAACAATAGAATACCAATTGAAATGTATTCAGTATTTTTGGATGTTTTTCTACATTTTCAAATATATTAATTTCAGTTACAACACAGAATATGAAGTGTACAGTGCTCATTTTATATTATTTTTATTACAAATATTTGCACTATAAAAATGATAAAAAATAGTATTTTTCAATTTACCTTATATAAGTATTGTAGTGCAATCTCTTTATCGTGAAAGTACAACTTACAAGTGTAGATTTTTTTTTGTTACATAACTGCACTCAGAACCAAAACAATGTAAACCTTTAGAGCCTACAAGTCCACTCAGTTCTACTTGTGCAGCCAGTTGTTCAGACAAACAAGTTTATTTACATTTATGGGAGATACTGCTGCCCACTTATTTTTTACAATGTCACCTGAAAGTGAGAACAGGTATTCTCATGGCACTTTTGTACCCGGCATTGCAAGGTATTTACATGCCAGATATGCTGAACATTTGTATGCCCCTTCATGCTTCAGCCACCATTCCAGAGGACATGGTTCCATGCTGAAGATGCTCATTTTAAAAAAATGCATTAATTAAATTTTGACTGAACTCCTTGGGGGGAAAATTACATGTCTCCTGCTGTTTTACCCACATTCTACCATATATTTCATGTTATAGCAGTCTTGGATGATGACCCAGCACATGTTGTTCATTTTAAGAACACTTTCACTCCAGATTTGACAAAACAGAAAGATGGTACCAATGTGAGATTTCTAAAGATAGCTATAGCACTCGAACCAAGGTTTAAGAATCTGAAGTGTCTTCCAAAATCTGAGAGGGATGAGATGTGGAACATGCTTTAAGAAAGGTTAAAAGAGCAACATTCAGATGCAGAAACTATAGAACCCGAACCACCAATAAAGAAAATCAACCTTCTGCTGGTGGCATCTGATTTAGATGATGAAAATGAACATGCATCAGTTCGCACTGCTTTGGATCTTTTCAAGCAGAACCAGTCATCGGAATGAACACATGTCCTCTGGAATGGTGGTTGAAGCATGAAGGCACATATGAATCTTTAGTAAATCTGGCACATAAACATCTTACAACGCCAGCTACAACAATGCCATGCGAACACCTGTTCTTACTTTCAGGTGACACTGTAAACAAGAAGCGGGCAGGATGATCACGCGATTAATTACGATTAATTTTTTTTAATCGTTTGACAGCCCTAATTATTGTCCATCTAGATTAATAAGGGACACTGTAAGCATGTTGTGTTTGGTGTGACACGTAAGTTGAATATGTTCAGGCACTGCTGTCAATGTAGTTGGCCACCAGCACACTGTAGTTTCACATGACACACTATAGTGAATTCACCCCACTTGAGAAGTGTATAATTCCTCGCCCCCCCATCTATGAAAATATTTTTGTTTGTCTGTGTAAATAAATGATAAACTCCAGAATTAGTGGACTATCTCAGAATATCCTAGGCAACTAAAATCATTCTAATGAAGAATCACTGCTGATTATATCACAAAGAAAGCAGGGTCTGATCTGATTAGCAAATGGATGGAAAACCTACAAAGGAAAACTCTGAGTGTTCTAGGAAGTAGATTGAGTTATTTAGTGGAGAAATACTTCTTTGAGTCTGTTCTGAACTAATGCCCTGGTATGTCCATAGGGGACATACTGTGGTTGGATGTGCTATCTTTTGAATAAAATGTAAGAGAGTTACTGAAGTTGTCATTAAAGTTTGCATATCACTTTATATTAATGTTAGGGGAGGGTAGCCTCAATTTCTAGGCAAAATTCTGATTTGTGGTGTTATATTCTGCCTTCTTAAATTCCCCAGGCAGTTTCATTTGGGTAATGGTGGTCCTTACTTACTTTTTTAAAATGTAGTGCAGTAGTGTACACTAGTAGTTGCTGCCTTCTATCCAAGAACAAGGCTGCATTCTAGTGGTAGGTGAAGTAATTTATGAATATAGCCTATGTTTATTTAGTAAAGATGTTGGTATCATGCAAAATAAGGCACTATATAAATAAGACTTTGTTCTCCATTAGTTATACCTGCAGTAGGATATTATGAGCCTCTTTGCTATCAAAAAGGCATATATGCAACTAGTCTAAGCCTTCAACACAAGAGGGAGAAATCCATAGTAAAAAGAAAACTTAGAAGACTGTTTCAGTAAGAATGGCAAAAAGGTTCTTTGTTGTAGTTTTTCTTTGGGATATAAGATGGTTTATTTATCATCCAAACAGATCTCTCATCTGCTGTTTTTATATGGAACTGCTAGTTCTGACCAAATTATCTTGAAACGTGATCGATAAGGACCGTTTTGTTTCTGAAGCTTCATTGACTTACTTTAAGAGAATTTAACACCTAATGTCCAATTTAAGATGAATCTGTAGATTATTTTTTCTTTGCTTTTAGTATGAAAAGACACAGACTGTACTCTCAGAGCTGAAGTTGAAGTTTGCGATGACTGAGCAAGAAAAGCAATCTCTCACAGATGAGCTCAAACAATGTAAAGACAACCTGAAGCTGCTACAAGAAAAAGAAAACAATGTAAGTCTGTACAAATTATGTGGGGGCCTCTATGTTGGCAAGTCTCTTGTTGATTGTGACAACATCTGAGTGTTAAATGGTAAAGACCAGATTTTCAAAAGGGATGTGTACAAAAATCCACTTGCAATTGCATACCTAATGTGTGCTGCACTACTGTCTTTGTACATGCAAGTAACCATTTAGATTCCTGTGTATTTGCATGCACAAATATGCAGATTGAATACACAATTGCAGTAATTGTGCTCATAAATTAGATGCATAACTGCATACACTCTTTTACACATGTCACTGTCCTTCTGCTTTCTTTAAAAATCTGGATTAATGACTAGCAAACAGAGCCAGGTAAAACATTTTCACTTCACAAAAAAATGCAAAAAATCCTCTCTGAAAATCTTCTGCACAGAAGCCAAAAGACCTGGACACAAACAATTTTATTAAAAATAACAGGAAAAACAGATCTTTCCCAGGATATTTTCCTTCTGTGTGGTGGTCCGTTCAGTAAATGTTATCCTCTGTCTCCTGGTCTTCCCTCTTAAGGACAAAGGTCCCTGATGGGCTATTGCTGCACACATTGAGAACAGTGTTCCCTCTAACTTTTCCCACCCGTGTGCAGAATGAATTTTGTTATATGCACCAATATGGAGATGGTGTGTGACACATGACCTTCATATTGGTGCACATAACAAAATTCATGTGGTGGGGGGTGGGGCTGAGGGGTTTGGAGTGAGGGAGGGGGCTCAGGGCTGAGGTAGAGGCAGAAGTGAAAGTAAGCTGGTACAGTCCAGTATGGCATAACCATAAAAGCCAGTATGCCATGCCGGACTGGACCGGCTTCTGCGGCGGTGATTTAAACGGCCTGGTGCTTCTGCTGCTGCGGGGAGCCCTGGGCCCTTTAAATCCCCGCCAGAGCTCTAGCAGCTGGGCTTGGGCGGGGTTTTAAAGGGCCCGGGGCTCCAGCCACTGCGGGGAGCCCCAGGCCCTTTAAAGCGCCGCCAGAGCTCCAGCAGCCGGGCTCAGGTGGGGATTTAAAGGGCCTGGGCTCTGGCCGTTGATGGGCCCTTTAAATCCCTGCCGGAGCTCTGGCAGCCGGGCTCCCATGGTGATTTAAAGGGCCTGGAGCTCCGCGGTGGCTGGAGCCCAGGGCCCTTTAATTCACCCCTGAGCCCCAGGGCTCCCAGCTGCCTCTGCAGCTGGTAGCTCTGGAGTGATTTAAAGGCCCTGGGACTCACAGCCTCAGCCGGAGCGCCACGGCCTTTAAATCTTGAAAGGCCCTGCCTCTTCTGGTTGAGGCCACGCCCCCGCTCAGGACTTCGGCATACCGGTAAGTCCTTTAAGTTACTTTCACCCCTGGGTAGAGGGTTGGCGTGCAGGGGATGAGGGCTCAGGGCTGGGGCAGAGGGTTGGGGTGCAGGCTCAGGGCTGGGGCCGGAGATGAGGGCTGAGGGTTGGGGTGCAGGGGGTGAGGGCTCCAGCTGGGGATGCGGGCTCAGGGATGGGGCCGGGGATGAGGGGCTCAGGGCTGGGGCAGAGGGTTGGGGTGCAGGGGGTGAGGGCTCCAGCTGGGGGTGCGGGCTCAGGGGTGGGGCCGGGGATGAGGGGCTCAGGGATGGGGCAGAGGATTGTAGTGCAGGGGGTGAGGGCTCCAGCTGGGGGTGCAGGCTCAGGAGTGGAGCCGGAGATGGGGGCTCAGAGCTGGGGCAGAGGGTTGGGGTGTGGGCTCTGGGGTGAGGCCAAGGATGAGGGGTTTGGAGTGCAGGAGGGTGCTCAGGGGCTATGGTAGAGAGAGAGGACTCCCCGAAGCTCTGTTTCCCCGCAGCAACACCTCAGCTCCAGGGAAGGGGCACTTCTCCTGGCTGCAGCACCTCTGGGGCTGCAACTGCAGGATAGGCACCCCTCCCCCAGCCCCAGCAGGTCTGGGCTGGCGGAGGGCTGCCCTGGCTAGGTCCGGGCAGGGGGAAAGCTGGCCGCAGCCAGCCTTGTGCCACTCCGGCCACGATGCCCCAGCAGGTCTGGGCTGCTCCAGCTGTGCCTGGTGTGGTCCCTGGCTATTCTGCCCCGCCTCATCCATGGCTGGGCCCGATTCAGCCATGCCACCCCAGCAGGTCCAAGCGCGGCAGGTTGGGGGCTGGGCTATGTGGCAGGGGAGGGTCACCCCTCCCTCGGCTGCGGCAGGTCCCTGGGCGAGTTCCTTAAGCGCCTGCATGGCACTAAATAGGCTGCTGCTGAGCTGCGAACTTGCTGGGAACTTAGGTTGGGAAGTATAGCTCAAATGCACTACGCTTTCCAGCCTGAGTAACTGGAATGATATTTTTCTGTAGTAGTTAATTTTAAATACATTACAGGATTGAGTGTACTGCCGGAGACAGCTTTTGGTGCCTACAACACTGACTGAATGCCACCAACACTGTTAGAGCGAATATAACTACCCCACTCCCCTGTAGACCTCTTAACATGCAGCAGAATTGGGAGAGGAGGAAAGAAAAGGGGAGACCATATTCACACTCTTCTCGTTGCTTTATGTGCTGTTTGTGGTAATCTCACACCAGTTTATTTCCTGCTTGGAATCCTTCCCCAAATTTTTAATGACAGACCACACTCTGGTGGTCCCTTTTGGCTTTAAGCACTATGAGTGAGAGGGAACAGGAAAAAGTATTCCCTGATGAATCAGGCCCATTAGGGGTATGTCTGCACTGCATTATAAACCCAGGTCTGTGGCACCCACATTCGTGGACTAGGTGTTTCCAAGCCCATGCTTGAGCGATCACACTGCATTCAAAACTTTGGTTTACAATTGCTGGGCCCCCCAGGTCTCACAACAATCCTAACACACCCATGCTGCACTATGCAGACCTTCTGACTTGGGTCTATAGCTTGATCTGTGTCCGAACTGCAAGCTAACAGAGCTAGGACCGAAGTCTCAACAGGACTTGGGCTCAGACCCATCCCCCTGATTGGGTCCTAGAATTTGGGTCCAGAAGTGCTTGCTGACCTAAGTCAGATAGATTTATGTGTGGATGGTAGGGGGGGCTGGGCTCAAACCTGAGTCTGAGCCTGAGTTTATAATTCAGTGTAGACATCCCCTGAGTGGCTGGTGGTAAGTAGTAGACTCCTTACACTTAACCTTTTAGGAACCTGGACCTCAGGAAGCAAACTAAGTATGTCAACGAGAAACTAGGAGGAAGGACTGAGGGGAAACAGAGAATGGGGAGGCTGGAGGAGGACAAAATAAGATGAGCAAAAGCAAGAGTGTATGGAGGGAGGGACTCCTGCGAGGAGCCTCAATTCAATTCTCATGGGGTGACATTTTTAAAACTTTGAAAATTCAGTTAATTTTGCTAGGTGACTCAAAAAATCCTGGAGCTTCCAAGGGACTAGAAATGTTTTCCAAGTACCATTAATCTCTTCTTGTGGCTGAAGCCATCATCTTTCACTTCACTCTTGGCTAAGATTTTTGGGAAGAGAGGATGTCAGCTGTGGAACTTCCTCCCTTTTGTGGCCTGCCACAGCCTGAGTTTACAGATCTTCGATCATAGTATTAGGGGCGCATGTTTTTAATCAGGCATTGGTTTGACAGGAGTACAGCAATGAAGAAACTTTCATTACATTTCAGGGTGGTATGGGGAGAGAATAAAAAGGTTGTCTTGTCTTTTTGTGGGCAAGTACATTTAATGTGGTGATTGCTTTTAATGTGTGTCATGCATGTTGTATGGGTGCATATAATGATAGCTAAAATAAAATGCAGTAGACCATTCTATGTGCTATAAATGCTAGAGGAGAGAGAATTCCTTTACTCCATTTGCAGACTCATATTGGAAATCCACAGGATTTTTGTGTTCCTCTTTCTTTTGAAGGGGTGAATAATTAATTTTAAAAAGCAATGTTATTTTCTAAAAGCATAGACCTATGGAGCTACATGTATTTGCATGTTTGTAGTTTGTTGATGATTTCCTGAGACTTTAAGTGATGGACTTATCCATGTGAATGGTTCTGAGCATGTAAGGTGCTTTGATGAATTTGAAATCTTTTGGCACTTTTTTGACACTGCATTGATTATTTCTACCACCATGCTTCTTGTGGGAAGATGGCATTCAGATTTACAGCACAAATGAAAATGCCTTGATTATAATTACACGTAACTTGCCTATTGGATATTGCTTTGATTGAAACAAATTTAAATTAGCATAAATTCAAGGCATGTATTGCACAGGGTAGAACACCTTCTAAATTTCATATATACTGACCTTTATTTGAAGTTATGCTTGAAATGCGTGTATTACCTTTTTTTAGAAAAATATTATTAGTAACTTATTCTATGAAGTCTATAAACATGAGTTTAACTCATATAGCTGACTATATGAAATCAACATGGCTTCAGCACAAAAAAGCACTAAAAAGACATCTAGCATGATCTGAACTTACTCCTTAGTATGTGTGTACACAAACACATAGCCAGAGAAACAGAAAAAGCAGGAGTCGTCTAAGGATAGTTTAAAAAATGAACTTAGTTACCAATTCACATCACCTATGTCAGTCTCTCCTTTTAAATTGAATTGACCAATTCCTGACACAGGATAGAGGTTACCCAGCCAAAGTTCGAAATAAAGAGGTGTATTAGTGTCTATTAAAACGAATTGAACAAGTTTGTGTGCAATTAAAACATTGAGACAACAAGGTATGTGTTGTGCTGATGGCCTGAAATTTGTCTAAAAACACAACATTGTCATAACATGAGATCAAGACGTAAGTCCAACTTTCATATTTTAGCAATTTGAGCTATCAGAAGCTGATGACCTGGTGGAGATTTTCATCTCCCAGGGTCCCCTGATGGATATGTACTCCATCATTGTGGTACACTTCATTGCTAATGTTGAATAATGTTGCAGTCTCATAAAAGTGTCCTGACCACAGGATTTGCATTGTGATATAATTGTAGGCTATTCATAGGAAGAGAATTTTTCCTTGTGGGCAGGAGGTTGAAAATTGCTGAGTGTGAAGAAATGGATGAAGAATACATAGTGCTTCTTGGACTTTTATATTTTTGATATTAAAATACTCTCTGGGAGCCCTTTTCATAAGCCCCCATCAGAATTAATATATTTTCAAAAATGAAAACATTTAACATTGGTTTTTGAGTTGAAATGCTGATGCAGCCATTGATTGTTTTCTTTTCTTCAGGATCTTAAATATCACGTCAATATAGTATCATTGATTCAGAATATGCAGAGTCTACTGCCTAGGGATGCCTGGATGAGGTTTTATTGTGTAAAGGAAAACCCATGCTCAGTCTCCCCCCCTTCCCCTCCCGCCTTTGAAAAGGAAGACACTAATATGATAGATTGATGTCAGTCTAAGCCTCATTTTGACCTGAAATCCTAAATTCTAAGTGGTGACAAAAGGCTTCCTTAGAATATTTTTCTGCTTACTTCATCTTATTTTTAAATATCCATGTTCATTTGAGCAGAGTGGTGTACTAACTTTGTATACCGAATTAGATCATGCTGTATCGTGTTAGATGTCTTTAATACGTTTCGATTAAAACAAAACTCACTCTTCGACTTATTTTTCCCCATCTAAATCATCTTTCCCTTATTGATTTTATAGCAAAAAATGATTTTTAATATCCCTTCCCTTCTTTAGCCTTCCATATTACAACCCGTCCCAGCCGTATTCATCGGCCTAATCCTGGCTTTCCTGTATTGGTGTTACGGCCCATTGTGGTAGAGAAAGGTACAAGCACTCCTGTTCAGTCAATGTATGTTTGTCCCTGTTGCCTGTTTGTGCCATTTTTGTAAAATAGTGCATGGTGAACTGCTCACGGATATTTATTTACCTGAAGCAAACCCTTCATTTAATATGCCATAGTGGTGATACTGTCAAGCTGAACAATCAACTAATCATTTTAACATCTGTGTGGTTTCTTTGTGATGTTTCTAACTATGAATTAATTCTAACCTAACCAGTTTTGCATGTCTCTCTTCTAACTTGGTCTCAGTTTGTCTTTAGCAAAATGGGGCAAATTTTGTGAAATACTGCAGTGACAAGACCTGAAAGAAAACCTAGTTACTTAATCAAATGTGGAAAATGAAGAGTTTGTCTGTTTAAATTGAAATTTGGTCCTTTATTTCTTATTTGTGGATTTAGAATTTCCTCTCTGGCTTTGAACACTTTTTCACTTTTCTCACTACTGCTGTGAAGAAGGTGGAAAAAGGTTGAGATGGGAATAAAAAATATGTGGTGGGTTTGCATTCTTAACTCAAAGCTTGCACGACATTTACAGTGTCTCCCAGTATGTCCAGTGTAAAATAAATTGTTACCCTTGATGTAAAATAATAATAAAAATTACCTTGATAGGATCCACTTAGAACTAATATCTCAGATCTGGCTTAAACACACAAAGCAAAGAAGTTAGATGCTGTTATTGCATAGCATAGGTCTAGCAATACTTTTGCACAAACAATATTATAAACATCTTAATCCCTCAAAGGTTTAATAGAAGATATAATCCTAGGTGCACATTGTAACAAAATTGGAAATACAGTACGACTAAAGAGACTCATGGTGACATGCCATTGTGATGACTACGTCTCTTGGAGTTCCTTGTGGAAGGCCAAATATGGTTTAACCCCTTGGCATCAGGATTTCCCAACAGTAAGGGTTCATGGGAAACATATTAGTGATGTTTATCAACAGGTGCTCAGGACTTATTGGAACCAAGGGGTAAACTAAGTAGTGTAAACTAGAACAGATATGATATTGATTTTTTTTTCTCTCCATACAGAGACAATGGCCTTGGATGCCTCTGATGGCAGCTTTGGTTGCTGTAACAGCTGTGGTGCTGTACTCAGGCCTAACCAGAGCTACTCCATGAGAACTGTTGTTGAATCCATTCACCGTCCTCCCTTTAGAAGCTGGCATCATTCACATACTAGGGAAAAACAGATTAATTCTCTTCCTTCTCACCTCTTAATACAACAAAGCTCTGCGTGAGAACAGTAGTAGGGTCATTGCTTTAAACTGTATAAAATGTATCTGTCTATAAAGAGGGAATAAAATTATGACTTCATTCTACTGTGAGCAATATTTTTGCTTACAATTTCATGTAATTTTTAAATTAGTATGTTGGGATTCTAAATACTATTATGGTGGCCTAAAGTAGGCTTCTTGGTACCAAATTATTTATAATGGGTAGGTTTGTGGATATTTTACTTTAGAATCTGATTGCCAGATTTAAAAGAAAAACACATTTCTGATTTGGATGCCCATATCAAATAACCTTACAGATACTTGGAAACAGAGGCAGTATGCTCAGTGCCTTTCAGTTTGAAATATTTTTTTTACATTTATGTACCATTTTTACTTACTGCAAGTCACTGAGCTAGTGGGAACAAGACTTAAAATAACTTCTCTTTCCAGACCTTTTGAAGGAAACAGATATTTTGCTTCAGTATGATTCTGCTGTATTAATAATTTTGGGAATAAATACAATTCATTTTCAGCCTTAAAGAGACAGATAAGACATTGGATGGCAAACACCTGCCTAGGATATTTTGTGTGTGCGTGTGGGAATGTGTGCTTGTGTGTGTTCTTGAGTGAACTAAGGTATTTCTGGGAGCAAAATCTTGGTCATTTGATGGATGTAGTGCAGTGATCCAATTTATATTACCTTTAGTTCGAATGTAATTTATTAAATTTCATATATTTAAAGAGAGACATTCTTTAAAATTCGAATATTTTCGCACATATCACATTTTAGCAACTTATTTTTTCAGTCATTTAATACTTTCAAAACTGAACTGAAGAAATAATATTTGTCTATTTAGGTAAGTTTTTATTGAAAACTTCAATATGGGAGGTGCTACAATGCATCTATGGGTAACTGAAAAAATCCAAGATAAGCAAGCTATTGCCAAGTTAGAGTCATCTAACTGGTCGTGTATGCATCAAGTTAATAAGCTGAGAGTGTTTACTTTTGGTAATGAGATACTTTTGCATCAACATTACATGACACAATATGCATAATATAGCTTCATACAGTGGTCCCCATTAAAAAGTTTATTTCCTAGTTGAAGGGTGGCAACTGTGGTAAGTTATTGACTTTTTGATTGGGTAACCACTGTAGTTAAACAATGAATTAAGTGTTGGCTATAGTTATCTTGTGCAACTCAACAGTTCAGTTAAAAAAAAGTTTTAAGGTTCTATATAACATACTAAAGGATTGCAAAGCAAAGTGAATTCATCTAATGGAAATTGAAGAATAGGAAGATAATCTCAGCAAAGATTTAATTGGCTTTAAAATATTTAATGGCAATCAACAGATATAGTTGAATATTTAAATAGAATTTTAGCGTATAATTTGCCTTGTGAGGTTTTGAGGGTCATTGTCCTTTAATTAAAGGTTCTATCTTAAAATACTTGGGATTTGCTAATGGGAGGATTATTAGATTTATGGAAGAATAAGTCCACAAGTGACTTTTAGACTATAATATTGGGTCACCTAGTTAACCTTTCATCTTTTTCAGTTGCAGGAAGCCACCCAGTCACAAAACACTCATATGCCAGTGGTACTCGGTACCTCTTGTATATAGATTATTGCAAATATTGTTCTGAAATGCTTTACTTCAAAATTACATTTTTTAAAGTAAATAATTGTTTTAAATCTATTTTGTAAAGGTATAAAAAGTACAATAGAATTTCTCGAGTACAGATTAAACTATTTGCACTAACACACGTGATGTGCATGATTTAATAAAATAACTTTACTCTCCGTATGCACGTTTGAGTTGAATCTCATTTGAAAACCGCACATCTGTGTTAAATTCATTGTGTGCTAGGGATTACTACAATGTTTGCAGCATGTTTGACAATTGAAAAGGTTTTACTTTTCATTTCACATTCACATCGGTTTAAATTTAAATCTCTCTCCTGTCCAGGTCTAGTTTGAAGCAGAAAAGGAATGGGAGCACGAGGGGTTGGGGTTGGTGCTGTGGAAAAATCTGGAAGAGAGTTTTTTTGTGGTGGAGCTTGTAGGGTGCCTATAATAGGGATGGAAAGCCAGGGGAAAGGTGGTTATGGACAGTGCAGAGAGCCTGAGGCAGCTGTGAAAGGAGTTGTTGAGGGTAGTGCAGGAGCTTGAGGCAGTATCCCTCCTTCTCCCACTAGCTTCTCTAGTTCTGCCCTGTTCCTTTTTAGCCCTTTTTCTTCCCCACCTTGCTCCAGTCACCTTCCGACCACGACCGCCTCCTCCCTGGCGCTGGCCTCCATGCAGACCTGGTGTCTGCTGAAGGAGAAGAGAGGCAGAGAGGCCACATGAAACATGAGGCTATAGTAGCTCCTGGTGGCCAGATGGAGGAACTGCAAGCAATCCTTTCCACCTTGCAGCCCAGCTAGATTTAGCATGACAGGGCTGCCAAATTTGAATATCCTCTGAGATGCCTGATCATTGGCAGCCCTCACTATTTTCACAGCACTATTTTCTTTACACAAATACAAAAATTGTGTGAGTTTTCAGTAGTCTTCAAAACATCAAACAGCTGACAATGTGAATCTAGCATGCTATTTAAAATGAGAAAAAAGTACCTAACTTGGTGAATGTATGTGCATGTATGTGTATTTATATTCACTTTATATACACAGATACACATAATGTGTATACTTTGCATGGATATGTGTTCAGTATATGCATCTGTATCCAGTTATAAAATACAGTATTTCCCATAGCACAGTGCTTTTCCTGAGAATTGTTAACTTATGCATGTTTAAAAGATGATCAAGAAAACATTAAGATGCATAGTTCACTCTCCTTTTAGGGAATACCTGGAAGAGGATTGGTTAGTGTCTAGGAATTTTCTAATCTCCAGGGTTTTTACAATAAAAGAGAAAGTGGATAAAAAACTTTTCCAAACACAGCCACCCAACTGAGCATAAACCTGCCTTCCCAGCTGACTGTTACTACATATGTTTACAGAATTATCTATATGAGATGCACATTTACAACCCTTTTTTGAATTATAAGGCCTGAGAGTAACTACTAACTAGCTCTGTCTGGGGATTATTACAACAAAAGATTGGGGAATTTTTTTTAAAAAACTAACACATCCCTGATACAATGAGAGCTTGTCAGAAGGTGATGAGCACCCTCAACTTGCATTGAAGTTGAGAGAGGCACTCAGGATCTTGCAGGACTGGTTCCAGAAAACTGTTTCATTGGTTACACAGCACAACTGACACATTAAAAACATGTCTCCTCTAACCACATTATATTACTCTGTTTTAACATTTTTAGTTTACTACTGCAGTCCTTATTGATACAAAACTTTGACTTGAGTGAGTTTTACCTGTATAAGGACTGCAACAGTAGACCTTTGATGCACAACCTAAAGAGGAAGTGTAATTAAAATACAAGCTTTTTATCTGTACCACGTTTCTGAATTATATTAAAGTTAACCTCTCTTCTGTAGTATGGTTGAAGTCTACTTGTGATCAGATCAGTGAGCTCATTTATGAACCATTTGTAAATTTTTTGCCAAAGGAAATTGTCAGGATAACATTAGTGATAAATGAAGACTGAATTTTATGGAGACAGACAATATTTTGTAGAATTATGTCATAAAGGAAACAAGCAGTCTTATCCCTGAAGAGTCCTTGCCAGATTGATTGCTGCATGGTAACTGGGGTCAATGTAACTATCCATTTGAACAAGTAAACTTGTGAATCCCAACTTATTTTCTGTCTTCTGACCAAATTTTCTAGAAGTGTCATCAGTAACAACTTTCACTGACCTTCATATATCCATTCTGTCTGGTTCCAGGCCCTTCAAAAAAAATCTTGAGTCATCAGTGTCATTCGGACAACTACAATACTTTGTGGGGAAGTGGCATACTTTCTGTAGTAATTTTGGAGTTACAGATATACTGATATATAGGTTTGTCATTTAAAACATATACACACGCATATGCATGCACACATATTGTGTATGGCTATTTATGCTATATCTTAATTTACTTATTTGTCTAAAACTATTTTTTCTATCTTTCTTTATATCAACTCTTCCAAGCACTTTCTCCAGCTTCAAAATCAAAGTATTTTCTTTCAGTAGTTCTTTACCTTCCTTTTCATGTAACGAATGTGGAACTCTTACACTTTAAGGCCAGAAGGGACCATCATAATCGTGTAGTCTGACCTTTTTGGCAGATAACTTATTTTATTGGCCATCTTTCTCTAAGATTATCCATCTCTCAGGTGCAACTGTTCTGTCAGTTAAGAGAAATCTGCTCATGTTGACTTTTAGAGACCTTTACCCCATTCCATACCACCCAAAACAAAAGAAGGTATATCCTTTTGATTTAATGTAATTCAGTTTCAACTACTTTTACCATTTTCTAGTAAAGATGGCTGGGTGTGTATTTATCATTGGGCTGTAGTTACTCTTTGGAATGACTTTTGATATAACTGACTTTTAGTGGTCCTCTTTTCATCCAGAGAGAGATGGCTGTATAGCTCTGCTCCCTTTGCTTCTGGAAGCAGGAATATGCAAATTAATCTCTCCAGCCACCAGCCCTTGCCCTTGAGCCAGTTATGCCAGTATAGTTAAACCAATATATAATACTAGTATAACTATCCATGTGGAGACTTATTCAAAAGAATGGCTTTTTTGGTTTAGTGTAAACTCCTTGTGAGGTGATATAAGCTAAACTTAAAAATCAAAACAAAAAAATACCACTCATACCAGAATAAGCATCCACTCAGGGAATTATACTGGGATAGCTATCAGTTTAAATTCACACTTTAGCTCATAGCAGTATAACATTCCTTTACATATACAAGCCTTGACATATGTCTCCAAGTCTTCCTTTAGCCTGTAGAAGAGTCGTATTGCTTGGGACAATGGCTTCTTTAGCTTCACTCCTCCCCAGGAACAGCCTATGTTGCATTGACCTTTCCTAGAAGCACTGTCTGGTTGGTTTGAAGCAAGAGTTCACTAACATGGCATTTGGCAAACTGCCAACAGTTGGAGCCTTTGTGTATAAGTTCCACAACTAGGCCTGATGTGTTGCCACTCAAAGCCAGTTCCTCTAGTTGTCCTTCCAGCCCGCAGGAGCTATTTCAGCAGGAACCCTTCCAGGATCCTGTGTTCGGGTCCGTGTAGCATTATGCGATCTGACAGAACCAGAAACTACATGAATGGGAGGAAATCACATCAGCAGGTCTGCAGGGTCAGTCAGAAGATGCAACAACTGCTTTCTCTTGCCCTCAAGCCATCTACCTCAGAATCTGTTTGAGAGACTTGCTGTTCCCTACAACCCTTACCACATCTAGTTCCTCAGATCCAGCTGACCTTCCCTTACTAGTCCTCCTTTGGTTGTGATTTCAGACAGCCCCCAGAACTCTGTAGCCCCTCTTGGTGACCCCTTTTACTTTCTCTAATTAGAAATCAAATCACAACATTAATTCGTACATGTCTGCTAGGCCTAAAGCTCTGCAGTCCTTTCTAGCTATTCCTTAGGACCATCCTCCACTCCCTTGTCAGGTCCTGCTTTGCCCTTTAAATTTTTCCTCCCACTCAATTTTGCATGATTACTTGCAGTTTTGAGAAATTGGCCCTTTTAAAGCACTAAGTATATTACTGGTTGGTATCATGTTGGTACATGAAGAAAATGGTCACCTGCATCTAGCCATCCATCCGTTTTTAGTTGAGCAATCAATTCATCTTCATCTCTCAGAATGAGGTGTAATATAGAACTATCCCGCTTTGGCTGCAATACTTTTTGTCTTAGAAAGTTCTCTATGGTTTTTAGACCTCCAAGGCTGTCATGTAGCGGGATACAATTTGCCTATTAATAAAAAAGTTTGAATGTGTTCTTCCCTCAGTTTATTTATAATTATACTTTATACTCTTGCATCTTTTGTACAAATAATAAAGTACCATTAATGTGGCAGCATGATAACCCTTCCACACACATTCATTGCTAGAGCAATGCTTTAGGGTGCGTGCGGATGCCCTTCTCTGAATGAAAGCTTGGGCCCAATGTTAGGTGGAATGCAAATGTTTCGTTTAGTACCCTGGCATTAACACAGCCTGCACTTCAGTGCTTCAACTTGTTTAATAATCTCACATGCCTAGGATATCTCACATCTATCCAAAAGACATTTCCACCAGCACTAGGCCATCTAGTGGGATGCTGGAGCATTGGTTCAGTACTGACTCAGATGGAAGGACACCTAGTAATCACCAACACCTCTTTCTGCAGCATCAAGGTTGTTAAAGAAAGTTCTCTTATTGAGGATTGGTATTTTCTTAGCTTTTGTGATCATCTAGGGATGCAGTCTGGCTCTTGGCTGTGGCACAATATGTTACATGAATCTACAGCTAGCACTCCAGCTATCTCCTTTTATTTCTGTTTCTCCCTGGAGAAAAAGGAGAAACTCTAAAACATGAACAAAGTTAAAGCATTTTAACAGTCATGTAACTGACAGGCCTGTTTACTAAAATAATAATTATGTTGAATATAGATGTATGGTGGTTATTCATGTTCATTGCTGGTAGCAGAGTCCATGCCTAGCATATATCACTTACTTCCTCTCAAATCCCTATCTGCCAACACTAGTGCAAAATACCTTTCCTTAGGGCATGGAGGCAAAAAATTACATAGAAGATTCCCTTTAACAGAGATAATACTATACAATGGGGTGGAAGAGAGTAGCACAGCTAACTCATGCCTACTGGCTCCCTATCACCTGATATCCTACCCCGGCTTGCTGTGCATAATGTTAACTAATGGGAAGACCTGTTCGTTTCTTCATCTTGTATGTGTCTATTGTAGAATATGATTGCAATGTAAGCATAACTGGAGATTTTTCATTCAAAATATTTTTCTATGTATGCTAACTAATGGTACAGGGAGACTGGGGGGCAGGGAATGGTGGTTCTTCCTGCAGTTGCACATTTGCCTTGGTCAGATATTGCTGTGTGAGCACTTATCTTTTAAATCAAACATTGCATTAATGACCTATGTTCCCTACTAATTCTGTTCTAGTTATCAAAATTTGTAATTTTGTAGTTTTATTAGACAGCCTGTTTACACAATTCATTTCAAAGTTGTAACTCCTTTGTTTCCCCTGGTATGCTGTGAAGTTTCAGTCCCTTCATCATGTCCCAGCCAGCTTCTTTCAATTGATTATAGTAATCTCTCTGATCAGTACTTCATGGGGCAAGTCCACCCTCGTAATACTCAAATGCAGTTTCTCTGAGCATATTCTTACTCCTGTGTAGAAAGAATTTTAGTAGACACTAGTGAAGCAGTGTGCTAACTATATAGAGCTTCTCTCAAATCTAGAGATGGGTGGTAGTAAACTAACCCTGGTCTACACTACAGGGTTAGGTCGAATTTAGCCACATTAGGTCGATTTTATAATGAATGCGTCTACACAAGCAATCCCGTTCCGTCGACGTAAAGGGCTCTTAAAATCGACTTCTGTACTCCTCCCCGGCAAGGGGAATAGCCCTAAAATCAACCTTGCTGGGTTGAATTTGGGGTAGTGCAGACGCAAATCAACGTTATTGGCTTCCGGGAGCTATCCCAGAGTGCTCCAATGTGACCACTCTGGACAGCACTTTCAACTCCGATGCACTAGCCAGATACACTGAAAAAGCCCCGGGAACTTTTTAATTTCATTCCTGTTTGGTCAGCTTGGCGAGCTCAGCAGCACAGGTGACCATGCAGTCCCCCCAGAATCACAAACAAGCTTCGGCATGGAGGGAATGGGAGACACTGGATCTGATTGCTGTATGGGGAGAAGAATCTGTGCAGGCAGAACTCTGATCAAAAAGAAGGGATGCTAATATATATGCCAAATCGCACAGGGCATGATGGACAGAGGCTACAACAGGGATACACAGCAGTGCCGCATGACAGTCGAGCTCAGACAAGCCTACCAAAAGACAAAGGAGGCAAACGGTCACTCTGGGTCAGAGTCCTATACATGCCGCTTCTATGATCAGCTGCATGGCATTCTGGGGTGGGGAAGCCTACCACTACTCCACCACTGTCCGTGTACACCTGCAAGGGGGGAGTCTCATGCGACACGGAAGAGGATTTTGTGGAGGAGGAAGAGGAGAAGGAGAATGCGCAGCAGGCAAGCAGTGAATCTGTTCTCCCCGGCAGCCAGGACCTTTTCATGACCACAGAGCCAATACTCTCCCAAGGTGAGATCCCCGAGGCAGAGAAGGCCCCTCTGGTGAGTGCACATTTGTAACTACAGTACAAGGTTTAAAAGTTATAGTGTTTAATATTTGATTTGCTCTGAAGACTTGGGATGCATTTGCGGTCAGTACAGCTACTGAAAAATCTGTTAACGTGTCTGGGGATGGAGCAGGAATCCTCCAGGGACATCTCCATGAAGCTCTCATGGAGGTACTCTGAAAGCCTTTGCAGAAAGTTTCTGGGGAAGGCTGCCTTATTTCGTCCTCCACAGTAGGACACTTTACCATGCCAAGTCAGGAGCAAGTAGTCTAGAATCATTGCAGCACAAGGCATGGCAGCGAGTGGTCCTGGGTTTTGGTCGCCTTCAAGCAACATTCAGTCTGTATCTTTCTGTGTCAGCCTCAGGAGAGTGATATCATTCATGGTCACCTGGTTGAAATAGGGGAATTTTTGTAAAGGAACAGTAAAAGGACCCTGTTCATGCTGGGCTGTTTGTGCTTGGCTGAAAGGGATCATCCCTGAGAACAGCCACGTAGCTGGGGGAGGGGTGAAAGGATCATCCCAAATAGCCACGCGGAGGGGTGGGAGGAAGTATGAGCTACACGTCCACCCTAAAATCGCATCCCCTTGTTTTAAATGGCAAACCCAACCGGCATTGCTTGCTATGGGAAAGGAGAGCACTGCAGTTTGAAAACATTCCCACATTCTGAAAGTGTTAGAAGCCAAGCCCGCATACCCTTTGGCTTACCGGAAACCGAATTCTATTGCCCAGCCGTGTGTGATGTCACCATACCAGCAGGTGCTCAATATAAAAGGCAAAATGCGACCTTGTACCTAAAGCACATGTTCTGTCTGCTGTGAATTGCTTGATTTACTGTGAAAGAGTCTCCCTTTTGTTCTCAGAAATGTATCATCTTAAATTTTACTCTCCCTTTTTATCTCCCCGCAGGTGCAAATTTTTCTATGCTCCTCCTATCATCTCTGTCCCTGATGTTATCACAGATTAGAAGGCAGAAAAAACACATTAGTGATGACGTTTTCTGAGCTCATGCAGTCTTCTCCCACTGATAGGGCACAGCTGCATGCATGGAGGCGTTCAGTGGCAGCATCCAGGAAAGCATTAAGCGAGCATGATGAGGAGAGGCAGGAGCCACAGTGGAGACTAATGGGGGAGCAAACAGACATGCTCAGGTGTCTGGTGGAGCTGCAGGAAAGCCAGCAAGAGCACAGACAGCTGCTGCATCCACTGTACAACCACCTGCCCTTCTCCCCATATTCTCCTCACCCAGATGCCCAAGAACACGGCGGGGCGAAGAGGCTCTAGACACCCAGCCACTGCAGTCCAGAGGATGGCCCAAGCAACAGAAGGCTGTCATTCAAACAGTTTTGATTTGTAGTGTGGTTACAATAAGCAATGTGGCCTTGTCCTTTTCTCCTCCCCTACCCTACCCAGGGTACCTTATCAGTTATCCCCCCCCCGCTTTTTTTTTTAATTAATAAAAAAAAATGCATGGTTTCAAAACAATAGTGGTCTGGTGCCAAGCTGGGGCTATGCATTCTGTCTATTGCCCCACCACAGTTAGGGAACACCATTGCAGCAAAGCCATCCACTATGACCTGCACATTTCCCAGAGTCACTACCCTTAATAGCAGAACATCAGTTATTGCATTGGCTACTTTAATCTCAGCAGTCTCTGCAGTAGATTTGCCCACTCCACATTGATTCCTGAGTGACTGGTAGTAGTGTGCTGCTTCCACAGGGCTATCGCCACTAGCTTCTCAACAGTCTGGGCAACTCTCATCTTGGTATTCCTGCTCTTCAGGGTGGGGGAAAGCAACTCACAGAGTTCCAGGAAAGTGGCCTTACACATGTGAAAGTTTCATAGCCACTGGGAATTATCCCGTCCCACCCAGTCATCCCACACCAACACTATGCGGTCCCACCAGTCTGTGCTTGTTTGCTGGGCCCAGAATTGGCATTCCACTGTAGCAACCAGCCCCACTGCTGCCATGATGTCCCAATTGCCCCAGCCCATGCTTTCAGGAACGTCTCTGTCCATGTCCTCATCACAATCATCCTCGTGCTGCCATCTTTTACACAGATTCTGCACATACTGCAGTATAATTCATGAGATGTTTACAATGCTCGCAACAGCAGCGGTGAGCTGAGTGGGCTCCATGCTTGCCGTACTGTGGTGTCTGCATGAGTAACCCAGGCAAAAAGGCACAAAATGATTGTCTGCGGTTCCTTTTACGGAGGGAGGGAGAGGGGGTGGAGAGTAATAAGTGATGACACGTAACCAAAACCATCTGTGACAATGTTTTTGCCCCATCCGGCATTGGGAGCTTACCCCATAATTCCAATGGGCAATGGAGACTGCAGGGACTGTGGGATAGCTTCCCATAGTGCACCCTTCCATGAGTCAGTGCTAGCCATGGTAGTAAGGACGCACTCTGCCGACTTAATGCAGTTAGTGGGGACATACACAATCAACTGTATAAAATTGATGTCTAAAAATCAACTTCTATACATACCCTAAGCTTGTTAAAATCTGATTCCTGCTGCTTGGTGAAATAAACTGATGTCAGTTCAATCACAATTCCTACTTACCCTTGTTAGCAGCCTCAGCAGAGGAACCAACAACTTAAAAAAAACAAAACCCTGAAACTTTTTAAAGCTGAAAGTGTGCCTCAGAGATGGCTGTTTGGTGAGCATTCAATAATTTTCACAGATGCATAGGGTCTTGCATCTATGTGGAATACATATTTATCAGAAAAATCGTCATTATTTGCTGTCCTCAGAGGGGCAGAGAGATTAAATCTAGCAGGGCCAGAGGCTGGAACCCCGGCTGGCAGGGGGCTGGGTGGCTGGAATCCCAGACCAGCAGTGAGGTGGGTGGGGCCGGTGGCTGGTATCCCAGGCTGGCAGCAGGCTGAGCAGGGCTGATGGCTGGGACCCTGGCTGGCAAGGGGACGGCAGTTGGAACCCCAGACCGGCAGCAGTCTGAGTGGCTCAGCCCGCTGCTAGTCTGGGGTTCTGTCCCCCAGCTCCTGCTAGCTGGGGTCCTGGCTGCCAGCCCCGCTCAGCCGCTGCCAGCTGGTGGTTCCATTCACGCAGACCAGCGTCCAGCACCGTGGCTGGCAGCAGCATGGCAGTAAAAATGAGCTTGCATGCTGCCTTTGGCATACATGCTACAGGTTGCCAACCCCCTGGAGTAGGGTGACCATACATCCCATTTTTAAAGGGACAGTTGCATATTTAAGCCCTCCTGCAGGTGTCCCGACTTCTTCTTTAAAATGGGCAAATTGTCCTGTATTTTGTGTCTTCCCTCCTCAACCCCCCATCAGTACTGGCAGGTCCTGCTGCTGGCCAGATCCCTACTCATCAGCCCGTCGTCCACCAGCAGTGAGTGGGAGGCTTCAGTGGCCAATGAAGGTGGGTGTGCAAGGCTGGTAGTGGGGCAAAGCTGCAGCATGTGGGGCTAGCCACTCCCCCTGCTGGTCCCTCAGCACAGCCCCCACTGCATGCTGGTTCTTGGCCAGCAGGGCCCCACCCCCTGTCCCAGTTCTTGCCAGCACTGGCAGTGCACTGTGAGCTGCAGTGATTGGTGAGTGGGAGAGGCACCAGGTAGGGACCAGCTTCGTGTCACCTCTGCTGCCCACCCATCGGCCCTTTACATACTCCCCCTCTCTCTGTCCTCTTCCTGCTTTACCCCTACACACACACACAACCAGCTCTGCTGCTCCTCCATATCCCCCCTGGCAGGGCACATCCCACTCCCAGAGCTGTGCGGAGAACCAGCCCCTGGTCGGAGCGCTCAGCTCATCAACAGCCTGGCCAGCAGGCTCCTTCCTTCCCGTACTGTCTGTGGCTGGGTCAGTACCCAAGGAAAGCCCAAGTCTCTCCGGCCCAGGATGCTGGCCAGGAGGAACCAAACCCTGCATATGCCAAAGTCCTGCGCAGTGCTGGCACGGGGCAGCCTCTCTGCCCCTCATTTAAGCTCTGCATGCCCGGGGGTGGGAGGGGGAAGCAATTTCCAGCCTGTTCACACCCCAGCCCTGCAGGCTTCACAGCAGCCCCCAGGCAAGGTCTTAGCACCCTCTTCACTCCCTCTCCCTGGGTCCTGCCCTCAGGGAATGTGGGGCTGCTCCATCTTCTAGGCACCCTTTCCTGCTGAGCCACCTCTTTGGTCAGGTTTGCTGAAGCCCCTGCAGTTAGATTTGCTAGGCCCTGGTGCACAATGCTCCCGTAGGGCTTAACCCCTTCTTGTGCGTGCTGTAGCCGGGTGACAGGAGGTGGCTGGGTTATGTTGGTGGCCAGCAGCAGCCTGGAGGTGTTAGCTGCTTTTCCTCACTGTGCGGGCAGGAAGGGAGCAGAGAGGGGGGAAGAGATGAGCTCTACAAGGACACAAGCCAAGTCATCGCTACCCGCCCACCTCCACTGCGGCTGGAAGCAGCTCTCGTCTCTTCCTTCCCCCACAGTGCTGAAAGGCTGCTGCTGGCCACATTCTGGTATGAACCCTGAGAGAAATCTGGGGAGGGGAGGCATGTGACCCTGCATGCCCCCCCACATGTTACCTCGGGAAGACGTGGCGCCAGATACCAGGAGGGGCGGGTCTGTCTCAGGGGCCCAGCCAGGCACGGAGCGTGGAAAGCACCGGGCAGGGAGGGGACGTTCGGTCAGTCACTCTCTGCCCACCCAGTGTGAGAAAGGTGTGTGTGTGTGTGACCTCTTCTTGTGTGAACCCTAAAGCCTTAAAGATAAGAAGGTAAATAAAAAGAATCCAACTACGCAGTATTTCTTTTTAACAAGGACTCAGTCAACTTGATGCTTAGTTTAAATGTTTGTACTGCATAGTTGTGATTGCCATTGAACTCACTTGTATAGGAGTAATTTTACCAGGTGTCCCATATTCAGCATAGGGTAATATGGTCACCCTACATTTGAGTAAAGATAGAAACTGTTTAGTCCTGTTGATTGAAACCTTGAAAATGTTAAATACAAACCAATTTACAGATTCCTGCCTGCATCTTGTTGAACCTGAAACACGAGCTCTGAGAGATGTGAACTGCCCCATTCATCTCAATGAGATATAATTTCGCAGCCCAATTATAATTAACTATTTTGCTGCTGTCAAAGCATGTGAAAATGTAGAGGGGGGATCATATTATGAATCTACTGTGAGTGGTGTCTCATTTTGGTATCATGAGAGGATGTTGGTAGGGAGACAACTTAGCATGGACAATAGGGTCAAAAAGAAGGAGGACCACCCTGGTGTGCATCTAAACCCTACCAAGGTTGAGTCAATTCCATAAAGCCCATCCAAGCTTTACAACCAGCCAAACCTACCTCGCTTGAAAGCAGCCAGGGTTAAGGGCTATTCTGATGGTGGTTGTGGGGCCAGGAAGCTTCTTTCTTGGCTCTGTTTGTTGCTACTTTACCCGCTGGAGGCTTTCTGCAGACTCAGGCAGATGTCATGCCATCAATTACTCGGGTCACATTTTCAAACTTTCCTTTGCAACCATGAGCCTAGAAATATTTTTTAATGAAGACTTAAGATTCTGATGCCATCATAAAAGTGGCATATTGGGCTTTAGGCATGTGATTAATGTGGTAGATCATAACCTGGCCTGCCAATGGGTTAGGGTGACCAGATAGCAAGTGTGAAAAATCAGGACGGAGGTGGGGGGTAATAGGAACCTATATCAGAAAAAGACCCAAAAATCAGGACTGTCCCTATAAAATCGGGACATCTGGTCACCCTACAATGGGTGTACCTTTGCCTCACTGAGAGGAAGCCAAGCATCAGGAGCCTAGCAGGACCCATCACATTCTGAGAAACTGCACAATCTGCTGAGAGTAGTGTCTAATTTTGGCAATCTCAAGTGCTGGAGTTTGGCTTGCGGGCAGAGTGCAGGAAAGTTCCATTGCTACTTCTAGTCCAATCTGAGCCTTGCCTCATCATCCCCTTCCCGAGCAATCGCAAATACCTCCTCCTTGTCCACCACCACCTCTGGAGAAATTTAAGTATCTGGTGTTATCCTAGGGCTGGTGATAGGATCTCTGCTCAATACAGCATTGAGCTCTGCGTAAGAGACAGGTCTTGGGGGTGACTCCAGATGTCATATTCTGCTCCTTAATGTTTTGATTAGCCTGCATCAGTTCCTTTCCTGTTGCCGGGCCTTGTGACTCAGGATTCCCCATTTCTTTTGAAACGAGTGCCCTCTCTGTGCTTGTACGCTGCTTCCCTCACAGCCTGAGAAAATCAAGATCTCCCCTGGTCTGTGCAGCAGCACAAAGAGGTGTAGCTGTGCTTGTAGCATGGAGAAAGGTAGTGAGTAACAGGAACTATGTGCTGGGCATATTAAATAGGAAACATATTTATGGTCACTGTGACCCCTGGGCAGCTGAGGCCAAAACTTTTATCAGAACGGTCACTGGTGAAAGGAATGTTGGTGGAAGTCTGCTTACAGTAGTACAGGTATGTGTACCGACAGACCTATACTGGTGGAGGACTAATATCTCTTGGAAAGGGGAATAACTGTGCCAGTAAAAGCAGAGGGTTTTATCAGTAGGACACACAATTAAGTGTGGATGCATGTGGTACCTGTGCCAACTAAAGGTGAGTTTTGCCAGTAAAACTTTTTCTAGTGTAGAAAAATTTTTTTTTTTTTATGTCAGCATCTCCTTATGGTGTCTTAATTCAAGGTTGTATCACTCGGGCTAAACCACTGTATGACAGTTGAGAGACATATTTACTTCATTGTTCATTACCTCATCCATAGAGCTTGGCTAAACGTGTCTTATTGTTAAAAAGATGGACAAGGATTCCTATGAAACTGAAAAGGAATCTTGTCATTCTGCCCTCTTTTTCTCACACACATTCATTCATTCATTCATATATACATGCCTGTGTATGAAAACAGATACCAACAGTTACTTGAGTAGTTTGTGCGTTTTCAATAACAAAGGCAAGTAGAAAATGCTGGTGAAATGTCTCCAACGGCTCTGAAGATTCAGAGAACAAACATTTAATGTTTAATAAAAGTAAAATCAAAATAGGTGTGATGGCCTCTTATGTTATGAGGAGCAAGAAAGGTCAAATGCAGTAGACATTTAAAACTTTACATAGCCTCTCTTTGGCCTAAATACAACGGTTGTTTAAACGGTGTGTAGCACAAAGACTGCACCTTTGAGCTTTTATTAATTTCATGGTAAGAGTCTCAAGGATTGTGTACAAGATCCAAGAGGAAACAACTCCACATTTCAGTGCATTGTGCTTGTTGATGATTTCAGTTCTTGCTGTCAATGTATGTGGCCAGGAGACTGAAGTAAGGTCACACTCTGGAACATCAGTTCTTAAGGTAAAAGTAATCCTTCTTTATTCCCTCCTAACAGAACTGCTCCTGGGAGGCAGAAACAAACACTAGTAGTTGGTCTATGTCACTGGAGTCTGTAACAGAACACCTGGAAACATGATAGGAACAAGACCTGTTACTGGATCACTACAGTTGAGTAACAATGAAAGAGACAAAATCATGTATTATTATTTAAAGTGCCATCCGTGTTTTCAGTGCTGGGCAATAGAATATATTATTCGAGTTTCCAATTTAAACATCCTGAATGGAAGGACAGTTTTTTCTGTTAGTCTGCTATCTTCATACACTGTATCTGCAATAATGCAGGCCACCTGCATTCTTAATGATGGGGATGGGGGTTGGAACCATATCTGTGCTTAATAGAATGTTGATATTTTTCATTAATATTTCTCTCATGTCAAAATATAACTCCAGTACATAAAGCTCTTTGAGAGAGCGTGCCAGGAAAATTATATTGCTTTTAACGTGTATAGCCAATTTCCTGTGAATGAAGAGAATATTTTAAGCATTCATTTTTGGGATCAGTTTTTCTTCTTTCTCTGCTCCTATTTGCCTCTCTCACACTTCTACCGACCTGGTAAGAAAATTAATATGTTGCCCAAGAAAAAGAAGATGAGCATCAATGCCCCAAAATAAGCCACATAGCAACACTTATTAACAAATAAAATGAAACTGTCACAGTGTAATGGCAGAATTGAGTCTACAAAAGGAGCTGAGAGAGAGCACATTTTAGGAATTATGCCCCAGGGAAATATATGATCCGTTTTGAAGCATAATTGTTTAACAAATACGATTTGGTTTCTGTTGAATTATTATTCTGAATCTGATTTAACTTCTCCAGTTGAGATTAAATTGTAATTTGTCAGCAGAAAATTATAAATTAACAAAATCAAGGTGAAAATTCATACCTGCAATCCTCAGAAGACCATGAAACTAGGCATCCAGGTGTTAGCTCTTTCCTCAAGCTTGCTTTTGAAATCAGTGTTTGAACCCCTGTAGAATCCTTCTGTAAATCATTCATGCATAAAACACAATAACAGTAACTACTGTCCTATCACAGTGACTCACGGTATTCATTACTGCAAACTCCATCCACAAAAGTAGTTAGGTACCTAACCCCCAGAGTTAGGTGCCTAAATCTCATTTTAGGTGCCACTGTGATCCTGTCTAGAGCTGTAGGTGCCTAAAGTCACTGGGGTGCCCTGCCTTCTGCCTCAGCTCCAAAGCAATCAATGAACTGGGGGAAGATATACACTCCTATGCTAAAGTTCCATGTGAGACATGCTCCAGTAGGTGTACTCAGAGGCCACTTAACTCCACAAAAAACAGCTAGAGAGAGGGGGAGGACAACCTCCCATAAACCTTTATCCCAGTGGCTAAAGCACACACCTAGGATGTGGGAGACCATTAGTTCAAGTCCCACCTCTCTGCCTGATGAGGCGAAAGGATCCAAACAAGGATTTTCCACCTCTCAAGTGAGTGCTCTTATTTGCTGGACTATAGAGGGAGTCTTGCTCCTTGTCTGGCCTGATTACTATTTATTTAAAGTAGAACAATTTCAACAGGAGTGCTTGAAGGACACCCACATCAGAATGTCCCATGGCTAAATAGTTAGGGTACTCACCAGAGAGGTAGCAACCCACTCCCTGTTCAAATCTCTTCTACAGAGGCAGAGGGGGGGACTTGAACTGCTGCTCATCTCTTTCCTAGGGGAGAGGGCTACCCAATGGGCTGAAGATTATATGGGTCCTCCTTTGCCTATTTTGTGTGAAATTAGGCAGCCTCTGAACATGCCAACTAGCTCAGACCCCACGTGCAACTTAGGCAGAGGAGCACTTATCTTCCCCTTATTCCTGGATTGCTGCCACAGATAGATGCCTCCTGTGGAGTGGATTTAGGTGTTTATCTCTGGAGTGGAGCTTAAGACCCACCCCTCCTGTTAGCATCTCCCATTGGCTAGCTTAGATGACTCCCTAAGGCTGTCCCCGTTCACTGTATAGGAACCTAGGCACCTAACTCAGGCTTTATGGATCACAGTTTTTCTGTGGTTTTCTAGGTACCTAAAAGTGAGGTGTTGCAATGCTCAGTGTCAAAACACCTCCATTACTTTTGTGGATCTGGGCCTGAGAGTGTTGTTGGTGTTCAGTGAACTGATGAAAAGTTTGTTCGCCTCCGGGAGAAAGGCTATTAATGGGTACTGTACTAGTAAAGATCACCATGATGAGGCTGCGTCTGGTCTGTTTTATACCGCGAATAGGAAAGCCATAGCCTCCTTGTCAGTGCTGTAAAAGTAATGATGCACCAATGCATACCTGAGATTGGTGTCTGTAGTGAGCCTCTGCTATACAGACAAAGTCATTAGACTTGGAATACATTCAGCAAACAGCTAACACTATGCTGGATGAGTTGCTAATAGCTATATTTCCTTTACATCTGGATGAGAGATGACTTGCTTCTAAATGGCCCTCCAGGGAGGATGCAATCATCCTAACACATCATCCCTCTTCTTTGCCACCCCACTGCACAGCAACACACCCACTCCTCTGCTACTAGCTGGAGTCTTGCCAGGGCAAGACGGTTTTCCAGTCTGGTTGAGGCCATTTACTTCAAGTCCTGCTGCTATAGACCAGACAGTGACTCTGGGAAAGGAAAACAAGGAAGGGAAATGGGAGGAAAAGGCTCAGATGTATAGTTAATGTAGGGTTAAACAGGAAATAAAAGTGGAGGCCTCAAAATAAGTGGGAGAAGAAAGGGAAACAAAAGTGTAAAAGGGATATAGGAAAGGGTTGGGTATCTGTTGTTGGAGCTTCTTTGTCCTAGCCTGTGCTATAGCCCCATCTACTAGGAACCATGGAGGCTAAGAGCCCAGAGATTGATAGGTAGACTTGGCCCAATTCACTTGTTTTAATATAATTTTGCTGGATAATATTGATGACTATTTTTAAGCATTTTTTCCATTTTTATTGACTTTAAATTTTCACAATTGTGCAAAATTATGGGTTTTAAGAATTTTATTTTAATTTTATTGTTTTAAGTTTTCAGAATAGTGGGAAATTGCGGGGGGGGGGGCGGGAACAGACAATAATTATTTAATGCCAATAGATGAGATTCAAAAAGTTACAAGCTTTATAAACATTAAAACACAAATTGTCAACATCATATGTCAAAATATACAAAGTAAATATCCTTGATAAGTTAGTTTGCCCACCTATAAATTTCAATTATTATCGATTGGAAAAAATTTTCTTCAGTCTGTGTGTATGGTGAAATCAACGTTTACTGACATTTACCCATAAAATTCAAATCCTTCCAAACCTAGGCTGACTCAACCACAGCCCCTCAGTGTCTGTCTGTCTCTCCTTACCAAGAAGCATGTCTTGTGCCTGCTGTATCTCTCTCTCTCGCCCCTTCTCTAATGGATTCAGTTGGGAGTTGCAGAGACAAAGAGGAGGAAGGGCAATCCATGTGGGAGGGAACCAGTGTCGAGAGGGACAAACACATTAGGGTGAAACTAGGGTCTATAGGGTCCTCATCGATGGATGACACTGATAGGGTGGGTGTAGGCACGGCAGCCCGAGTCCAGGCCTAGAGACTACATCAAAGTATGTACAGAGATGAAACTGGGAGGAATTCAGCTCAGAATGTATATAGGGTGGAGGGGAGGGATAGCTCAGTGGTTTGTGCACTAGCCTGCCAAACCCAGGGTTGTGAGTTCAATCTTTGAGGGGGCCACTTAGGGACCTGGGGCAGAAATTGGTCCTGCTAGTGAAGGTAGGGGGTTGGACTTGATGACCTTTTGAGGTTTCTTCCAGTTCTAGGAGATTGATAATCTCCAATTATATTTATATTATATATTATATTTATTTTATAGTTTATTTTCACCTATCACTAGAGAACTAATGGAGAAGAGCAACCAATCAGACCTATGGCAGAGTCAGAACACCCAGACCTGGTGGAGAAGTGGGCAGTTTTGGATCAGTATGAGGTGAGAGTAGGGAAGGGGGAGAAATAAATGAGACATTAGTGTTAAAAATGTATATAATGAATGAACAGGGGTCAATGCCACTGGTACATGGAAATGCCCTGCTTATAAGGCCCTTTTTAGGATATCATTGAATGTAGGACTTATGTCCATTAGAAACTAACTTCTCTTAAATTTCAGTACAGTTACTGGCTAATGGACTATAGTAACTGCCTTCTGGAAGTGTTGCAATAGCTTGCACATGCTGTCCCTGCTGGTACAAGATCTTTCTACATGGAAACGAAGTGGCCACAAGAGGCTATTGTTAGAGACATTGTCTCTAATTCCCACATCTTTGGTCTATGTACCAACAAATATTAGTAAGGAAATAAATACAAGGGCCTGGCTACACTTGCAGATGTCGAGCACTTTGAGTTAAACCAGCCTTTGCAGAGCGCACTAGGGAAAGCACTGTAGTCTGTCCATGCTGATAGCTGACAGCGCACTGGCGTGGCCACATCAGCAGCTCTTGCAATGGCTACAGAGAGCAGTGAATTGTGGTAGCTATGCCAGCATGCAAGTGACTGCAACATGCTTTTCAAATGGAGGGGGTGGGGTACAGTGTGACAGGGAGTGTGTAGTGTGTATCTGGTGGGGAGAGAGTGGGGTTTTGGGGGCTGAGAGCATGTCAGCATGCTGTCCTGTAAGTTCAGACAGCAACCAACCCCCTCTCTCCCCCTGCCCCTCTCTCTCTCACACACAGCATTCCACAGTAATGGTTGCGTCGTCTTGGAGCAGATAAGCATGCTGGACGTCAGAAATGGAGCTTTCAAAGGGCATATCTGCATTCCTGCAGCGATTACAAAACTTGATTTAAAGGGATTATGGGACATTTCCGGAGGCTGATCAGAGCGCAGTAATGCCACACCTCATTCACACTGATGCCTGGGCGTTTCAGCCGGTGCGCACCAAGCATTAATCTTCTTGCTGAGGTGGAGTACCAGGAGTGCTGTAGCTCTGGAGTCGGAGCACTCTAAGTGCCTTGCCAGTGTGGACGGGTAGTGAGCTAGGGCGCCCGGGTCTGCTTTAATGTGCTCTAACTCACAAGTGTAGCCAAGCTCTCAGTTTCAAAGCTCATGTTAGAAGCAGCAGTTAGGGGAAAAGCTTTAAAATGTCTAATATATTTTATGTATATATTTATGTATATATTTTAAATTGCTGTGCATTTATACTTTCTCACAAAATATCACACTTCTCAGCAAGTGATCTAGTGGTTATTTAATAAAACCCAAACAGATGCTTAAGCCAGAATACGTGAAATGAGGAATGATGGAAGCAAAGAACAACAATTGTTTGGTAACCAAAGTTTAGTCAAGGTGTATTGGGGAAGTAGAGGAAATGGTTTATACCAATGTCTAAATTTTATTTATTTATTTATTTATTTGCTGGTGCCAGGAGAGAGAAGCAAAGTTAATCACCCATCAGTTCATTTGCTTAAGAAACACTCCCTGAGGTTCCACTAAGGAACTGATTCTGAGATATTCAGGGAAGCATGAGGTCTTCTCAGTTAAATCCAAAGATGGTTTATGTTTGTGCCATCATCTTCTCAGAGCTCTCCATGTGGTTGGTGTTTGGATGTGGACTCTGTGATGTTTGTCACCCTCCTAATCACCTCTCACTTTCAAAGCTAATTCCCATTTGCTTGAGAGCAGTGACTAATATAGCAATACGCCAACATAATGGGTTGCATCAATTGCATGTTTTCTTGTTGATTCACACTTGTAAACTTTTGTAGAAAACTGTCACACAGTTCCTCCCATTAATTTGGTGGCTTTCCATGCACTCTCTACAGCAGTTTGCTGTAAATTGCCTTAGATATGTACCCCTAATACTTGCCATGTGTTGCTTGCCTTAGGGGATGGTATGTAATGTACTCTGATACCAAGAAATATGTTATGATGTAAGATAACTTACTATGGCTTTAAAAAATGGAAAACAAAACAAAAATCAATCAAACAAACAAAAAGCCCAAATCCCTAACTAGGTAATGAAATGACTTCATGCAAACACATGCGTAAGTGTTATCTTTTGTCCTAATTTAAAACTCTTTGTAAATTGGTGAAGTTAACACTGCATTGATAAAAGAACCTACATGCCATAAATCTGTTAGCAGCAATGAAAGAAGGGCCAGCTTGACAAAAACAAAAGAACACAAACAAGAAAAAAACAAACAACAACAAAAAAACCCAACAGCAGCTGCTGGTGGATTGTTCAGCCATCACTTCAGCATAAAGTAATTCTTATATTGTAGGAAAAATGTCACTCTCTTATATGGCTGCATTGTTCTATTCCTAATTATGTTAATTTTAACTCTGAATTATTTTGCAACAGGTGTATATTTTTGCTTTAGTAAGGTGGAAAGAATTACTCTAATTGCAGTGATGGAATGAATTAATAGAAGTAGTAATAAAATATGCATTCTTCAGAGAGCAAAAACAGGACTTGTGATATAAGGCAAATATGTTATCCACTAGGATACACAGGAAGCAGATATTGAATTTCAAGTGGATTGTTTTTGATACAGCAGGGTTTCTATATTGTTTTTTTAACAAAAGAGAAGCATTCAGTGAAATCCGCACGAGAATCTATCCTTAAGCAATTCCCGAAATCTTCCCAAATATACTGAGCAGTTTTGTTTCACTTTCATTAAAGATGAACCCTATTATGCAGCCAATTTTTGGTACCTCCTTTGAACTATCACTTTACATGCTTCTCTCTATTGATATGTGCACAAAGTGCACTAATGCTAAATAACAATATTGACTAAAAATGATTAATAAAAAATGAATTTTAAAGGCAATGGAATTCCAGCAGAGTACATTCTCTTTTTAAAAGTAAGAGCTTGATGCACGTGAAATTTCAGGAAACTATACTTTAGGGTGCAAAATATATTTACTTCAGCAGAATTTTCATGAAATATTGAGGGTGATTAAGATAATGATGCAATGAAAAAAAATACGTTTTGTTTTTAAGTCACGATAACTTGCCAGTGTGAAATTAGCTAGAGGTGACTTTCTCCATGGTTCTTGGGAGGCAGCAGATACACAGGACTTGCACAGTATAGAAAGCAGTCAGAGGGGAGACTTTCTCCTGTGTAGAGTTCCATCAACATCAGGAATTCTGTATAGGTGACATGTCTAAAGTGGGAACTCCCTTTGAATTATTAGGCCGTAATGTTATACATATATAACGGTACAAAGAGGAGACTAGGCAGGGTTTGATATTGGTGGAATTCACCCTCTGCTGAATGCCCTCCACACCAATTGGGACTGCCGTTGTAGCGGGAGGAAGGTCACCAAGTTATGAATGCTTTGGTGGCAGTTTCATTTATAGTCAGTGGGTCTCCAGTGGAGGGCAGGGGTCTGTGTCTGCATTTCTTTGCAGGGTGGGACCCTTACTCCCTGCCCCACAAAGCTTGCTATCTTTACGTTTGTACAAAGCCAAGCGTAAAGTAGTCCCATCACCGAAAAGCTTCCAGACCAATAGACAGAGATGTGTTCTCATTCTGCCTCTGGTTAGGGGAAAATTAAAGAAAATAACATGTTAAAAACTCTTCTGAGAAGTGACAAAAGCTGTGACCTAATCACTGCTCTGAAGGTCTACATATGGCCCTGAAATTCACATTTAGCTTGGCAGGACAGACAAGCACTAATGCCAATCTTCTTATTTCTGCCAAGTCTGCAAAGCTTTTCCTTTGCCACAGTAGACTTGGAGGGTAGTCCAAGAAAATGCTCACACAAATACCTCAATATTCCAGTTGTGCCACCAATATGGAAACTTTACAGCTGAGATTTTTCAAAGATAGTCTCCTGTACATTAGTACAATGGTCCTTTGCTTGGTTCTATTGGCAGATATAATCTCCTTGCCATAGTTCAAGAAATGGGTTCTGTCTGAGCAGTTGGTTCTAAGAAATCCCTTAACACTGATTAAAAAAATATCAAGTACTCCCCCCGCTTTCCCCTGTGCTGCTGCTTTACTATTCTCTGATGTGCTAAGAAAATAGACACCCTAAAATAGTCCCTATAAATTACATTCTGGATAAAGGTTTTGGTTCTTTAATCACAATGAGAATGAACTAACAGTGCATCTAGTCATAACACTCTTTGGGTGGTGAACATTTTGCCAGCCACCCTGTATTTCATTACAGAAATCCTCTGCTATTCTAGTATCTGAGATTGCATCTACTAGTTTAATGTGCGTGTATCATGTTCAAACTTTTAGGCAAAGATAATATCAGACCCTGTAACCCAACTGAATTTTAAAAAGAATCCTAGCAGCACCTTTCCAATCCTAGAGTTCATAACAATGCTCCACAGTGCAGCTCACCAGAGGAGGCGCTAGAGTCCCAAAACCACTCTACAAACAGGTGTCCCCTATATCAGTGTGTCTTATTTCATTCACAAGGCCACAATATACACAGCCACTGGGCCACTGTGTTGCTCCAAACCATGAATTTTAAGTCAAACAAAGCAATATGGTGTGTGTTGTTTGTTTGAATAAGTGCAGTTATAATTAATTAATGATCCAGATTGCACATATTTTATTAATTGATAATCCTCAATTTTAAAAATTAGCAGCCCAGTCTGTTGTGCAAATGGTTTTGAGGCCACAGCTAGAGATTAAAAACCCATGAGTATGAGCTCAGTTATTAAGGCCTTGTCTGAAGAACCCTTCCTAAGTGCATTGCATGCCAAGATACTGCACTGAGCTGGCTAGCAGATACCTGTACTAATGCAGTGGTTCTCAAACTTTTGTTCTGGTGACCCCTGACCCCTTTTCACACAGCAGGGCTCTGAGTGCGACCCCCCCTTTATAAATTAAAACTGCTTTTTTATATATTTAACACCATTATAAATGCTGGAGGCAAAGCGGGATTTGGGGTGGAGGCTGACAGCTCATGACCCCCCATGTAATAACCTCGCGACCCCCTGAGGGGTCCCAACCCCCAGGTTGAGAATCCCTGTGCTAGTGCTATTGGACAGCAGCAGAACTGCTGAACTGTGTGTTGAGCTGCCAACAGCAGTTCTGCTTTTGCTCAAATAACAGGGCACTTTGCTTTTAGAGCAGGAGGGAGCTGAATACTATCTCAGCTGTAACAAGGAGATGCCGGTGTCCATAGCATGCAGTTCAGAGACAACAGTTCAAGATGCTAGATGAATTGCTGATTGGGTGACCAGACAGCAAGTGTGAAAAATCAGGACTAGGGGTGGGAGGTAATAGGAGCCAATATAAGAAAAAGACCCAAAAATCATGACTGTCCCTATAAAATCAAGATATCTGGTCACCCTAATTGCTGAAAATATTAAATAGATTTTTTTGAGGAATTTTTTATATGTGACTAAAAAGGGTCCTAGTGTGGAAGAGATTGGGCTCCAACTACATGACTAGTTATAACTGCACTTGAACTCATAGGCATCCTGTCCACTCAAAGCTAAACATTGTCTCCTGATTTGTTATATTGAGGGACAGGTCATTTAAATGGTAACAAAACCAAACAGTCTGCCTTTGTATCTAAGTCTAGTTTCTATTGCAATAATGATCTAGTCTCTGGTAAATGTAGGGTTAGCATGGGCTAGAGGGAATTAAATGGGGTCAGCTAAGGAGATAAGCATCTAGGTCAGGGGTCTCAAATTCAAATGATCACGAGGGCCACATGAGGACTATTTTCTCCCATTGGCCGGGAATGTGGAATCGCAGCCAATGAGAGCTGCTCTAGCTAAACGCTGGGGGAGGGTAGGGGAGCTGCGAGGAGCTTGCAGGCCGCAGTGTGTGTGAGACCCCTGATCTAGCTCTAGGATCTGATGTGGTTCCCCTCTGGAGTAATGGCAACATTCACAGTTGTTTCAGTGAGAGTAGCATCAGGCCCTCAATCTCCCACTATGAACAACAGCCAAGATTTGGTAATCTGTGCAAAGTAGCACTCTTATTTTGTTCCACTGCAAAGGGCTCCAGGCAAGAACAAATTTTAAAAAAGCCTTTGCACCTCACAAAGAATTGTTCCACTTTACTGTTATGCCATTGAAATCAACAAATGTCCTTGCAGTGTCCCAGAATGTAATGAAGAGACTTTGGCAAGCTTACTTGGAAAGAATAGTGTTCTCTATTCAGCTAACACAATAGCACCAGGAGTGGCATTTGAACAGCAGTTTCAAGGGGATGGTCAATATATTGTTTGTAATGTTTTAAATGATTTTCCCTTACTCTTGCTTAAAACAGTTGCTTTGAAACATGAAGCTCAAATTCACTTTTTCACTTTCATTTGTTTTCTTCCTTCACACATCAGGTTGTTATTGGAGGGGTGACTCTGGAGTAAAGGAATGCTTGGGTTGATTTTTTTAAAAACAGGCTTTTTTTAAATGCTGTGTATTTTGAAAATAAAGTCTCCACTTATAAAGTATTTCACTAACTTTGCAAACAGACATTACAGAAAAACTCCAATGTGGTCAAAAGGTGGTGTTACCTATTCTGAGTGTCTTTTTAAGAGAATTATCAGGAGGTAGCTGTGTTAGTCTGATTCCACAAAAACAACAAGGAGTCCGGTGGCACCTTAAAGACTAACAGATTTATTTGGACATAAGGTTTCATGGGTACAAACAAACAAAACCTTTTTAAGAGAAATAGAATCCCAAAAGCAGCACTTAGTCTTAAAGAGATGTCTCTTGGTATAGTAAATCATTAACTTTCACATGCCATTAAGGCTATATGTCCCCAGTACTGTTAGCAAACAGCTGTGTTTGAACCTAGTTGTTGTTTTAACATGATGTTCCTGAGTAACCTGGAGACAGATTCTTTTTCTGAGCCTTATGCCAGCCCAACTATATTACAGACTCGCCCCTGCATTGTTAGAACACATCTCTCAGAAAAACTAATCCACACTCCCAGTCTCTTCCTTCATTTTAGCATTAGGACACTTCCTATGCAATTTTCTGCTCTACTTCTGAATATTTGCTTGTCTTAGGTGCAACAAGCCAGCATTGCACTGAGCAATGTCACATGATCTGGGATAAATGAAATCCTTGGGTGCAGAAATCCATTAATTCTGAAAACAGGGTATCTCTCCACCCCCACTCCCACCAGAAGAAGCCAAGCCTGATTCACTTAGTTTTCTTCCTGCACTTCCAACTCTCGCATTAGGGCAGGAGCCAGTAGGCAGACCATATCAGGGAATCATACCTGTGGTTAGGATGATTTGGCAGTGGAAGAGAATAAGGAGATGGGGACAGAAGCAGTGATAAAATAGGCAGGCAGTACTGTATCAGCACAATAGGGCCCTGGTTCATGACTGGAGTTCCTAGGCATGACAGTAATACAAATGAGTATAAGAAGACTGCTAGCCTGCTGAGGGTGACAGTGGGGGAAGATACAATCTGGTACTCATTAAGGCCCTGGTCTTGCAAATACTTACACATGTGTTTATCTTTACTATTGTGAGTAGTATCAGTGGTTTCAAAAGTTAGCCATGTACGTATGAGCCTAATCTAAAACCTATTGAAATTAGAGGGCTAGCTCAGTGGTTTGGGCATTAGCCCCCTAACTATAGGGTTATGAGTTCAATCCTTGAGGGGGTCATTTATGGATCTGGGGCAACAATCTGATTGGGGATTGGCCCAACTTTGAGCAGGGGGTTGGACTAGATGACCTCCTGAGGTCCTTTCCAACCTTGACATTCTGGGGGAGTTTTCATGCTGACTTCAGTAAGCTGAGTAATTGGGAGGTAGTGATTGTGATGAGATGCACATATGAATATGCTTATTTCAAATCCCTTAAGTAATGAGCCCTACAAAAATGCCTATTCATCCTTTGACAGCTGGGGGTTAAATTGTTCCATTTATTTCAGCTTATACTACACCTCTGTTTTCATAAAGTGCACTCTTAGAAAACAGATGGCTACGAAACAGTTTAAATACAGTAATTTGGAAAATGTTCAGATTGTCTTGGCTGTGTTATGTATGCACACTCTAGCTGAGACCATGAAAATGAGTGATATATTTATGGTCAAAAAATAGCACACATTCCCTAATATGTTTTCAGTGGGAGTCTGTGCATCGGCTTTAAATCTGTCTACATTATAGTGTGGGGGTCACTTGGATTTGAATGGGATCAGAGGTGAGACCGAAGAAGTGATGCTTAAAATTCAAAGCAGCCCAACCTGCCCCACGGTGGCTTAATCATATGACTGACTTGCTGGCAACTCACCATCTGCCAAATTCCAGGGAGAGATGTTTTAAATGAGCTTCAAATAGGAAGTTTAAATGATATGCACATGAGGGAAAAGAAAATAGTGTTTAATTGAAGCACTGTCCGTGTATATATGTTTTTAAGATAAACAAGGCAGATTGGGAGAATATTTTATTCTGCCCTCACTGCTGCAAAGCAAACTTTCCCACAGTGTTTGATGGAGATAATCTGTATTTTAGCCATACTGGTGACTTTGTAGTGACAAGTTTTCATTTTGAATGTTTAAGAATTTCCTGAGTAGTTCTCATGCAATTACTTTGATTAACAATGAGGTTTTCAGACCAAGATGAAAAAGACTTAGAGGCATTCAGAGGACATAGTTTCATGCTACTCTCTCTGCTGGGTTTATTTTCCACAGCTTTTTAACACTTGGACCAAGTTCTCTTTTGAAAATAAATAGAGAGAAATATTTCACTTCTCCATACCCTTTGAGCATGAGGTGGTGGATTAACAAGGATTAGAAAACATGCTCATTCTGACACTGAAAACAGAAAAACAAGCTCAGCATTTTGCCCTGATCTACAGTAAGAATACAGATAATTATTTTTATAGGAAAAGTAGATTTTTAACAGAAAAAAGCCAAGGCTTCTGATAATCATTTTTGTTAATAGTGAAACATTTAAAACAGGCCGAGATAGTCTGTAGTTTTGAACAACTAGGAAATGTTACCTCAAATTTGGATAATTCTAGTCTTTTTATCTTTAATTCTAAAAATATGAAAGCCTCAAAGATAATCAGGAAAAATATCAGTGATGTGCCATTTGCTCCTTCTAGTGGAAATTCCGTGGTTTTATTTTGGCCCATTTAAAAAAAATTGTGCAAATCTCCCAAAACTTATAAAATTGGCCGATAGTAGGTCCGCATTGTATTCCAACAGCGCAGTGCACACCTTGGTGCCATGATAAGATATTAGCTCAGTACATGCCACCAAGAATCATACTCTAGATCTCCACATGCCACCATGGAAAATCCTGTCAGTGGAAGCTAATGCCATCTGAAAGCTGGGTAAGCAAAAGTGTTGCGTGGAGCCAGGTTTCACTGGATCATGATCTGGTGCAAAACAAGGTAGGTCACACCCACCTTGAGAAGTTTCCACTGCACTCTCCAGAGATCATCAAATCTTCATCCTCCTAGGCAAGAAAGAGGAAACTCTATTTCTGTTCGGTAGAGATAGTTGGTGCAAAGGGTTACCTTGCTACCAGCTACTTTTGTGGCTATTCACTTCTAACTGAAATGTAGGCAATACATAATCTAACGTAATTTCATTTTCTTCAGCAAATGCTAAAACAGTATTAGGGCCTTTTCCTGACCTAACAAACTCCGTGAACAAGAGCAGAGCCACAGCCAACTGCATCCTCTGCCACAAACATTTTATCAGCTGGAGCACAATACTGCTGAGAGAGGCACGTAACTCTGTTTCTGGCACTCAGTGGCAACATACGTACCATCTCCAACATGAGAGAAGTGAGGGGTGGACATACCCCTTAACCCGCAGGCCACACCTCCTTGGAGATGTGTGTGCAGGCAGGTATGTAACTGGACTGTCTTCTAGCATACTCCTGGGTGCTGTGGAGGGATGCCAGACCAAAAAAAAAAAAAAAGATGGCACAGCAACTGCATCAGGGATTAGCTGTGACCAGCTGTCAATTCACCAAAGACACCCGAAGGGGTAGCAAGTCATTAGTCCTTCCCCACAAGAACCAATATCAGGAAGATTTGGAGAGGGATGGTTTGGGGGCCAGAGGGCCATGTGGCTTGGGCATGGGAGGGTGGGATACTTTATAATGGAAATAAGCTCTGAACCATTTGGGGTCCTCCATCAATGGATTGCTGTAGAGCTTGGTGATGCTGAGGCCATGTTACAGCATAATTTTTCATGCAATTAAAAGGAACAATCATGAGGGTGAATTGCCTGCAAGCTGCATGGAGACTATTTAAAAACACCATAATAGAGAGTCATAAACAGACAGCTAAGGGTAGCATAAAATCCCTCCTTTAACTGGAAAGGATTAAGAAGCTCAAATAACCTGGCTGGCACCTGACCAAAAGGCCCAATGAGGGGAGAAGATGCTCTCAATCCGTGGGGAAAGGTTTTTGTTTTGTCTCTCTTTGTGTTGTTCTCTCCGGGTCAGTGAGGAATCAGGGCAGGAAAAATACATCTCCCAAAGCCATATCTGAACTAAGCATCTAAGATTATAAATTGTAAATAATAGGAAGGAAATGCATTAGATTATCTTTTGTTATAGCTTGTGAATTTTCCCTATGCTAAGAGGGAGGTTTATTCCTGTTTTTTTGTAACTTTAAAGTTTTGACTAGAGGGGAATTCTCTGTGTTATAAATCTTATTACTCTGTAAAATTACCTTCCATCCTGATTTTACAGAGGTGCTTCTTTTACTTTTTTCTTTATAATAAACTTCTGCTTTTAAGAATCTGATTGGTTTTTAGTGTCCTAAAAACCCAAGGGCTGGTTAGTGCCCACTTTGTTAACCTATTTGGTTGGTATATTATTCTCAAGCCTCCCCAGGAAAGGGGGTGGAGGGGCTTGGGGAGATTTGGGGGGAACAGAAACTCCAAGTGGTTCTTTTCCTTGAATCTTTGGCTAACTCACTTGGTGGTAGCAGCAATACTTATCCAAGTACAAGGAAGGATTTGTGCCTTGGGGAAGTTTTTAACCTAAGCTGGTAGAAATAAGCTTAGGGGAGTCTTTCATGCGAGTCCCCACATCTGTACTCCAGAGTTCATTGTGGGGAGGGAACTCTGACATAGAGGCTGAAACTAAATATATTCCCCAAATAAAACTGTAGGAGGACCAAAACAGTGCCTCCATGGTTAAACAGCAGAGTAAAAGAGGCAGATAAAGGCAAAAAGGCACCCTTTAAAAATTGGAAGTCAAATCCTAGTGGCGAAAATGGAAAAAAGCATAAACTCTAGCAAGTCAAGTATAAAAGTATAATAGGGCAAGTCAAGAAAGAATTTGAAGAGCAGCCAGCTAAAGATAAAAATTAACCGCAAGAAAAAGTTTTAAAATACAGATACTGGGCTAAATGGACCATTGATCTGGCTCAGTGTGGCCATTGTTATATTCAGTGTTGGTGCTGGAGTTGGCATATTTTTTAGCTTACTCCTCTTGCAGTCATAAAATACACACTATAAGAATCAATCAGGCTTTGGGTACACTGCGGGGTTGTGGTGGGAAACGAGTTGCCTTTGTCTCAGATGACACCATAAATAACCAAGAACAATAACCGCTGTGCCCTCAGGCTCAGATTCATATTCCTCCTCCTGCTGCTCAAATTCACATTTAAAGACACACACCTTCCTGGCTGGCATGTGCAGGAACCAGCACAGCTCCCCATGCCACTTCTGGACATGACATCTGAGTGCATATATCCTTGGTCATTCCCACTGGATATAGCCTGAGCCTGTCTGAGTGTTGGTCTATACAATTTAAATGCAGGGGTGATATTACAGGGGTTGCTCTATCCCACCTTTTTTCCTCTACTGACCAAAGATGAAGATCACGTTAATTTTATGTCAAATTTTAAATACCCAAAATTACAAAACTTCAAGCCAGAAGAAAATTTTGAATGCTGAACTGCAAAATAAACAAACAATTTGAGGGAATATTTAGTTCCTTGAACTATCACAGAAAACAAAAAATTGAGGACTTGAAACCATGTGAAATGAATTTGCAAAAATATTGCGCAAATTTTTTTTCCTCCCTGCCCCCAAAATCTCCAATTTTTACCATTACTAAGAATTATTATAGCACAAAAAGGTCTTTTATTTAATAACAAGAGTAGCTAAAGCCTTAAGAGTAGATAAAGCAATAAGAACCAAGCTAAAAATGAAAAATAATATTTTTGTGAGTAGGTTGGTTGAAAGGTTTGCCAAGTCCCAGAATGCACTAAGTGTTGGCTAGCGCAATGTTTTGGCTTAGAATAATTGTTTAGGTGGCTAGAGCTTAGGAATCCATTAACAACAACTGAAATAAAGGCCATTCATCATGTCTTTGTCACCATATTTCAAGGCTGACAGCTTGTTTTTGCTGAAGGAAAAAAACTGATATCCATGGAATTTTCTAAGTTTCTAATACACATGCAACTAAAAGATCCATATTTAGCTAACTTCAAGGGTATCATTTCTTTCACACTGCTTGTGCTGAAAATATAAGTAATGTGTCTGATGGGCTCCCAATACAACTGGGTTTAAAAAACTGGCTCAATTTTTTAAAATATCATGACCTTTTACTAGTGTGCATTTAAAAGTGTATTACTGTTTCTAATATAGTGTGTATATATTATAACAGTCATTTCCCTGGACTCTAGCAAAACCATTCTAACAGTTTTGTTCTCTAAACAATTTTAATGCATATTTTTGTCTTTTGGTTGTATTTTTGCCCCCAGGCATTACGTTTTTTAAAAAAATTGCTGGCTAAGTAACACCAGACTCAGGAAAGACCGCTGGCCACCAGGGAGCTCCCAAATGAGAAGCCCTTTCAGAGTGCAATACAAATATGTTCTGTAATGAAAGCAGAAACCTTCTTGTATTTTAGCACACAAGCAAAAGCTATGAAATGCAGAGAGGTTTTGAATCTCAGAAGTGAGGGAATTCTCGCATTCCAGCTCTGGCAAGAATCACAATCCTCTCTAATTACATTTTCCATATTTGAAATAGCAAACCCAGTAGCAAGCCCATCAGAACTAGGTTTGAAAAATTATTTTAAACATTGGTATTTAAATCAAGTTAGAGAGTGCAGCTGATCTCAAACATCAGATCAAAAGCTGAGCTAGCCCATAAATAGGGTATCTGTATTGTGGGATTTTGCTTCAAACTGTTCTTGCTCTTTCAGAGGTGAAATCACAGGAAATGCCATGTGCATAGAATTAAAGATTTGGGCTAGAGACTCCTGCACTCCACAGTGCAAGTCTGCTATGGGGAAGAGGGCATGAAGGGGATTCTTTCTTCTTTTCCCCCATGCAAGCTGCTGAAATGGGTCTCATTCTGGTACTCAAATGAGCACAAGAAAATGATGTCCAAATACTCACATCAACGTGTGCACTATGGCCACAGCTGGGTGTAGTGATCTGGCTGGAGAAATGGGCAGCTCTCCAGCAGGCTGTAGCCTAGTGCTGCACGCTGCTCCTTCATGATGAACCTGCAGAGTGTCCTCAGTTGCACACTTCCCACCAGGTCCTGGAGCACTGTGTTGGCCAGCAGGATGTGAGGAGTAGTCCTTTGTTGGAATTCCTCTTCCCCTTGAAAGCACTGACCAAGGAGGCATAGAGAGACTTCCCCCAGTAGCACACTACACAGTGGCAGGATGAGAATACTCATCCTCAGGAGAATACTAGGAAGGAAGGGGTCGAGGTTACCTTGCCTGTCAGTGCAGTGAGGGCATGGTCAAGTCTCCAGCTGGTTAGCACATGGGCTGCTGTGTGCTGCCAGGAGTGCACATTGCTCCTCTCTTGAAGAAACCGTATGGTATATCCATTTTGCATTCCCCACTACCACAGACAGCTCCACTTTGCACCTCTCTCCTAGGGGCTCCAAAAGTAAAGGCAAAATTTTATCTTTAATGTAACCCACTGTGCCTAGGTATTGTAGGAGGTTGAAAGACAGTATAATCTGCATGCCATGGAGTCTAGACTGAGCTTTTGGAGTTATGCCTCACTGTGTCTAACCTGAGCACTGAAGTTCTCAGTATTCTCCCTTTTGGAATGGTGAGATATACCTCAGCTCAAGGCCATACAGGAGGAGTTTTTGTTATGATTATATTATTTTTATAGGACCTAAAGTATACTAGGCACACCAGAGTCAGGCATGTTCTCTGCTCCGAGGAGCTTACAAGCTAACCAGATATATAGATGAAGGATGCTTGGACGGGATGCAACAGCAAGTGTCTGAGCCATGAAGTTAGTGTATGTCTGGTTAATGCCACAATTTTTTTATATCATCTGTTTTGTTCACTCTTCTTTGACAGAATCTACGATTCATAGGCCCTATAGATGGACTAAACTCTGAACTCATGTCTGCTGAAGAAAAGTACTTTCCCCTACCCCCATCCTCAAAGAGCAAATCTGAATCAAATTTTTATTCTGCTGCCTTCTAGCGTCTCTCTCTGAGGCTTGCCTATACCTCTCCCCATCTCCAAAGCATGAACATTCAAGAAATGTCTCACAAAGTGCCTGCTGTCATGGTGAATGCTATAAAGAGAGCCAGCAGCTTTTAGCCTCAGTGCATGCCCTCTGACTAACGCAGCTGAACAAGTAAATATCTGGTTTATGAAGGTCAAGTCTTGGGAGCTGGGCATAGGTATTGGACACTGATTTCATATCCTAGTGCATGGTGGGAAGAGGGGCTGACCTGAGACTGATTTAGCCTGTCTGCAAGTCTCAGATCTGGGCTAAAGACATGTTGAAGAAAAGAACTCTGCGAAGGCACCATTTCTTTCCTCCCCCCACTGCACTGGTCTTCATCCATTAGCATGAGAGTGGTGGGGAAAATGAATGAAACACCAGAGTTAAAAATGAATGTGACGAACAGGTGTGAATGCCAGTGGTGTATGGGAATAACTTGCTTTCAAGACCGTCTGCAGCGTATCACTGAATAAAGACCTGTGTCAGTCATAAAGCATCTCCTTTTATGTATGGGTACGGAAACAGTGAGGGCTCCATTTGTTCATGAGACCCAGTTCTGCAGCACCGTTCTTTAGGTCTAGGAGATAGCTGGGGGTGGGCGGGAGCCTCTGCAGACTTGGTGAATCTGTGGATCAGATGCACTGCATTCATCATTCTCCCCATCACCTCCTGGGGGAATCTGCTTATACTCTACAGGTCTAATTCTTCTGCAAGGCTCAGCATCATAACTTTATTTGAAGTTAGTGGAAGCAAGTTCTCAACACTTCTGAAAATCAGACTAATACCTCAGTACAGCCCCCACATTGGTTCTGAGGAGTGGTCCTTTGGCAATGGTGAGTGGCGACATCCCACTGAGCTGGATGGGGAGCAGAGAGACCCCAGAGCCAGAGGGGAGGTACAAGGATGCTGCATATGATGGCCCTCACCTCTGGCAGATTCCCAATGACCTGCAGATTCCCAATGACCAAGCAACTTCTTCCCTCATGTCCCTCCAATGGAATAATTAGCTGAATGCTTCGTAAGTTGAAGCTGCCAGCACTTTCTGGTCCCCTCCTGTAGGATTTTCTGCAGAGATGAAGGGAATGACTGGCCTTAACCAATCGCTTTAAGCTGCAGTTCGATAATAGGGTGCCAGGGGATGATATCATGCCAACATTGGATCACAGATATTCTCACATGAAAACTTAGTTCCTTTGGCTGCTAATAACATCACACTATCTGAGCGTGCATAGCTCCTGCAGAGCCTTTGTCTTCCATGTATCAGCCAAAAAATGTTCCTTGCCTGACTTCCAAACAGGGTGCATGGGAGAGACCTTCAGTAAAAGCAGAGCAAATGTAGAGGGAGGCCCATCTGACCAGAAAAGCAGCACCTAGCAGAATGCACTGCCAGCGGCAAGATGAAACGCTTACAGGGGCAAGAGGCTGGCAGGAAAAGCAAACCCCTTTGAATTTGCTACTCAATTGCGAAGCTGAAGCTAGAATAGTCACGGCTACAATACTGCTTTTTATTTCCATGAACTGCTGAAATTCCTTAGCGCCAAGCCTGTTGCAAACAGTGAATTTAGCCTCCCAGGCCCTGGGTGAGGCAGGGAAGTGTTATCCCTGTTTTACAGAGGGCAAAACTGAGGCACAGCAATTAAGAGCTAGTGTGGCTCTAGTTAAGTGCAAAGAGGTGGTGGTGGGCATTACAGAGAGCCACCTTCTTGCCAGGAACAAGACTCTCATCTCCTGGCAACCAGTCCTGCGCCTGTACCACAGTAATAACTATATCACAGTAGCTCTCACAATATGCAAGGCTCTGGACGGACAGATAGGAAGACTCAATCTCCTCCAGGAAAAACTCACAAAGTAGAGATTAACCTTCCTCCATATGGGCCAAACAGCAAGGTCCTTTTCACTCGTCTTTCATTCAAGCAAGAGCTTACTGAGCTGCATCACGCACCCACCCACCCCCTCTGGTCTATATGTAGCATGCACTGGCCACTTGCATATCTGCACGTGTGCATATAGAAGGTGGGGTCAACAGCCTTTGCGGCACTGTCCCCCATTAACCCTATGGATGCCCCTCTGATCTGAGCATGAAGAGAGTTGGAAACCTGGGGGATGGCTGGAGTGACTTCATCCTACCATGCAGCCTTAGGGGCAACCAGGCTGGAGCACCTTTGGCCGCATAGCTGCAGCAGAGGAGCAGTGGAAGTTGGTGTGGAGGCACAGAGGCTGTGTGTAAATCCATAGGTAGCTTCAGCAGAAACCCAAAGATTTCGGGCAGGGGGTGTTCCTACGATTCTTCCACTGGAAGCAAATCCCATCATCACCACTATTTCTGCTCCCCATTGGAAGAAATTCAGAGGGAAGCTTCAGAGGTGTTATCTTCCCCAGACTCCTCCTTCAAGCTTTCCAATGGGAAGTCACACTCTAGCCTATTGACTTCACTCGGTCTTTGCTGGCATAAGGTGTGTACAAGCTGCATAAGGGCTTCAGTATTTAGCTTGATTATGATGAAGGATTAATTATTGATACCAAAATTTGGCAATTGACTTCAGTGCAGTGTTTCTAGATGTAAATGAAACAGAGCAAAATTTGGTCCCAGGTCTAAAAATAGTGTTCTGACTTTCACTAGGCTGTTCTGTTAGGCTTTATTATGGTAAAGAGGTGAGTGTTACCATACCCTGTACAGTAAGAAGCAGGACATGGGTTTAGCTAAAACCTGGTGTTCTCAGAGGTTTGGTTTTTAACAGGGATATAAAGGACATGAAAGAGTTAAACTTTTTTCAGCTGGAAAATGAATTAAAGATAAAACTAGCAGCCTGGTGACCTCCTGCTGCTAAGACAACAGTAATTCAGCAGCCAAAGATCAGCATTTTCATCCGATCCATTTCCAGGAACACACAAGACTGGACAGCACAAAAATGGGGAATCTGTAACAGAGCGACTGAACTTAGAGGAGCAGAAGAGTCAGAGGAAAGACTGCCCTGGAATTCAGCAAAGGCTCCTGGCTATTTCCCTTTGTCTCTTAGCCTGGTAGGTAGAGGGGGAAGATCTTGGAACCGGGATCATGCACATACATTTACTCTTCTACTATGACCCCCGCTTCTATAAAACTTGCCCTCTTATATAGTTTTATCATTCTGTAGGGTTTACACAGCTACCTTTTTAACTAGACAGCACACTCACCTTTATAAAGCAGAATCAGAAGGGGAGTGACAGTCTGACATTCAGATCAAGTTTATTCTAACAGAATGATCTGTGTTCCATTGTGGGTGAGCAGATGCTCATCAGTTAATATATCTAAATTACTGACAATTTCTCCCCAGTGTTAATAAAGTCTGTGGACCTAAAGATTTACCAGACCAGCAAAATGTAGAACTTTTTAGGTAACTGCTGTTGAGGCACTGTGAGGGCTTTAGAACAGCATAGTTTAGTAAGATAATTCCTTGCATGCAGTAATGGAAGATGCGATGGGTTTAAACCTTTTCCTGTAAGGAAGAAATTAAGGACAAATGTATGCAATCTTTTCCTAGTCTGATGGGAAGATATTTAAAACTTAAATGCAAACAGTGTGGAATGTTTGTTTACCATTTCTAAACAACAGAAGATCCTCTCCATATGATTGTAAACTACCCATGTTGCAAACTTCCACACTGAAAACATCATGGTCTCATTCTGTGTCGTATCAGATGTTATCCAATTTTGTCAAGCTTATGTTGTCTTCCCTGTTATACTGGTTGCTGAGCAAAAATAAATTGTAAAATGTAAAGCTCTCATATATCTCAGTGGATCAGAGACACTATTTTCTTAGCATAGAATGCCTGCATATTTTGCAGAAGTTAATGATCTTAGAATTTATTATGTTTTTTAGCATTTATCATATTAACAAACTTATATTAAAATACTCAGCACTGATGGAGAGACGTGACCTTTTAAAGAGGAAAAATATGCGTTAAATTTAATTGAACAGAAAACAAACTGAAGCACAACCCAATTATCTTTGATATTCACTTCTCATCCATGACAGCTAATGTAATATGAATCTCCAAAAAAAACTTATGGGATCTGTTGTTTTTCCTCTATTATCTAGTTACAATGTGGGAACAGCCTAAGACTATTTCAATTTTTTCCTACTGCTGTGATTTAATTGGTTTGTGTAATTTATCATAATAATTTCGTGATCTGTGAGAAGGAAGGTAGTCAGCACTGAGCTCTGTTAAACAGTAGCTTCTGACAAGTGTGGATGGGACTGCAATCAATGTGTTTCAGAATTTAGTCGGAAAAACATAAATTGCTCTTTATTGATCTTTGTGCTTTTGCTAGAATAAAATTACCAGACTCTGTTTACCAACCACAGTTGAGTCTCTTGAATACCAAAAAGGACAATCCCCCTGCAAGGTATGTTTGATTTGTTCTTGTATGTTACAAGGAAACAAAGTTGTTCTTGGAAAGTGTGAATGTTCACAATTGTAAGATGTGGAGAGCAATAATATTGAGATATTTAGTATTCTCTGATTATCTCTAGAAAATGTACATTACAGTAAAAACAGCCAGTAATTTCTTGTGACTGAGGTCAATGGCTTTTCATTTAGGCTGTTGCCATATCATGTGACCTAAGTGATGAAAAGCATGCAGAATAAAACAAGAAAAAGAAATAATCAGGGTGATTGTCTATGGGGAAAAAGTTGTGACTGCTGAATACATTAAAAAGAAGCTCTGAAAAGTTGTTAAAAGAGTGTTTGAAACAGAATAGCACTGAAGTGTTCTATTTCCAGCGATACACCCAGGGACAGTCCTAGGGTTTCTGTGCAAAGTCACATGCGCAGGGATCCAGAGGAACAGGCAATGAGCTCGTAGAGCTCCCTGCCTTCTCCAGATCAGTGAAGGCCAGTGCTTTGAAGTAGATAAGAAGATGGGGAAATCCCCAGTTGTGGTAGCTGTCATGGAAGGGTCCTGATGAAGTGCTGAGGTGACTTTACATCACCTTTTGGTGATGGGACTTAAATAGGGCACCATCTACATCTTCTGTTTGTATCCTTTCTGGTCCTGTTCCAGCCCCTAATTCTTCTTGTGAAGAGGTGTAACTATTTTCGTCCAGCAGGATCAGTGGTAAGGACAGATCTTTCTCCTGTACAGGTCCCCACCTGGAACCAAATAGCCCCCTCCTTCTCCATGAAGGATAGCATCTCTGGAGAGTATTTCTGTGTGTATTCAGATCAGCAGACCTAGATACATGCTTCTCAAACATAGGGTCCCCCACAGTGAGGGCCCTGTGCAGGAGAACCTTCTGCCCATAGCTCAGGCCAGCCTTGCAATACACAATGAAAGTTCTGAGCACTAACAGTGCTCTATAAGAAAGTACTGGGCCTCAGCTTTTGTCTTTTCAGCTCCATGCAGGTCCTATAGTGATAACACATACTGGGAAGCTAAGGACAATGGCTGAGATTTCCAAGCAATCTACGAGATTTAGATACATCCTTTGTTCAAATTAAATCCCCTAGACTGCTTGGAAAAATCCCAGAGAGCAACCCATTTATAAAACACCTTTAATTTGACAGAGTCCCACTGTAACTTGGAAACATTATCAATACATTTGTAAATATGTTTATTACGTACAGAAATGCATCTACCTCTGGGGTGAAACAGAGTGACTACTTCACAGCACACAGCAGCATGGCATACCAATGTAGGAAACGACAAATCTGGTCTCTGACTGAATTGACATGGAGAGTTTTTGGTGGGTATATTATTAGTCAGTTTGGAGCAGAGCTAGGATGAGATGGTAGGTTTTGTACATTAAGAGTTTGATCCTATACCACTCAACTCAGTGGGAATTTTTCCATTGAGATGAATGGGAGCAGGAGCAAGCCCTAATGGTCTTTATGGTACATACTGCTTTTCCTGACTTTTCATAAAAGTTTAACACATGCACATATACTGTGTGTGTGTGTGTGTGTGTGTGTGTGTGTGTGTATGAGTGTGTGTGTGTGTGTGTGTGTGGTATTACAGTTCAGAGCACTCTGCTGTTTCCTGTTTTTGTAAAGATCTTTTCCTTTTAGAAGTAGTAGTGAAAACAAACACGGTGGAAAACAATTGGAAAATTTTGTCTGCTTCCTGGAAGATTTTTCTAAAACTACAGCCAAAAAGGTCCTATTTAAAAAAAGTTAACGAAAGGGAATAGCTAATAAATTAATTAGGAAAATAAATTAAACCATAAAAACATGTGAGAACATGCACAAAGTTCATTTGCCTTCCTGATTTCAGTCTTTGAGTTTGTAGTTGAAAGCCTCTACATATAGTGAAGTCTGAAAACAGCAGTGATAAAAGAACATATGCCTATGCTGTAAATCTGTTATCAGTAATGAAAGGAAAGCCAACTTCACACTACAGAGAAACCCAAGAGCTGCATCTGGGGGATTGTGCAGCCGTCCTTAGTCATCACCTCTGTCTGAAATAATCCTTATACTGTAGTAAAAAAGCTTCCCTTTTTGTAGGGCTGACTGGTTCTTTACCTCTAAAACGTTTTACAGCAGATAGACATTTTCGATTTAGGAAAGTGAAAAGAATGACTCTCATTGCAGTGATGAAAAAAATAGACAAGGTAGCAAAATAAGGATCCCTAAAAGGGGTAAAACTCACAACCACTGAAATAGGTAGGACAGGCATATTATCCACTAGGATTCATAAATTATCAATCCAGAAAGGACCACTGTGCTTATCTAGTTTGAACTCCTGTATAACACAGATCATAGAATTTTCTTGAATAAATTCCTGTTGGAAGTAGAGCAGATCATTTAGAAAAACATCCAACCTTGATTTAAACAGTTCCAGTGATGAAGAATCTACCACACTCCTGGATAAGTTGTTTCACAGGGTAATTACCCTCGCTGTTAAAAACGTGCACCTTATGTCACATCTGAATTTGTCTAGCTTCAGCATCCGGCCACCGGATGTTGTCATACCTGTCTGCTAGATTGTCTAACTTCTATTCCCCATTCAGGTACTTACAGACAGTAATCAAGCCACTCCTGAACTTTCTCGCTGGTAAACTAAACAGATTGAGCTCCTTAAGTCTTTCATTATAAGACATGTATTCAAATCGTTTAATCATACACGTGGCTCTTTTCTGAGCCCTGTTCAATTTTTGAACATCCTTTTTGAACTGTGGACACCAGAACAGGACATAGTATTCCACTAGCAGTCTCTCCAGTGACAAGTCTTTGATCACATATTTACACATAGCGGAATTATGTTTGCCACTGGAAGGCTCCATATTCTTCTGTTAACAAAAGAAACTTATAGTAGAATCCGTACAAAAATCCATCCTCTTTAGGAAACTTCTCTTAAGAGACACCACTTCCAAATCTCCCCAAATGAAAAGAGCAAAAACTATTATAAAAGATCATCTCTGTTAAGCAGCCAAATTTTGCCACTGTCTTCTTGAGTAATGACTTAATCCATTTCTCTGTGTTTACATGTCTACAAAACACACGTTTAATGCACAGTAGAACTATTATGTGACTAACCATGATTAATAAGTACAGTTGTTCAGAGAAACTTCAGTGGAACAATATTCCATCAGAATATGAGGTTTCATCAAAAGTAAAATGCTTTGCAAAATTGGGTCTATTTCACTAGAATTTCATTTTGAAGAAAATAGAAAATGTTCTGACAATGTCAGCACAGAAGTTCTGACATTTTCAAAACAAATCTTTTGATTTTTTTGCTTTGAAATTACTTCACTTTGAATGTTTATATTTTCTACCATATGTAAAATTGAAAAAGTCGAAATCAATATGAATGTTTCAAACTACTCAAAACAACAAATGTTTTGCAATTTTCTTTCAGAGAGCTTTAAAACTTCCAATTTTTTGCTCTGATTTGCAGGGGCGGCTCTATGTTTTTTGCCCCCCCAAGCATGGCAGGCAGGTGGCTTTTGGTGGCGCGCCGGTGGGTGGTCCACTGGTCACACGGATTCAGTGGCGTGCCTGTGGGCGGTCTGCTGGTCACGTAGATTTGGTGGCGTGCCTGTGGGAGGTCCACCAGTGCCGCGCCATTGACGTCCCCGCCACTGAATTACTGCCGAAGCTGCGGGACCAGCGGACCTCCCGCAGGCATGCCACTGAAAGCTGCCTGCCTGCTGCCTTCACAGTGACTGGCACTCTGCCTCCCATGGCTTGCCACCCCGGGCATGCGCTTGCTGCGCTGGTGCCTGGAGCCGCTCTTGCTGATTTGAAACAAAGCCAGATTTTGAAATCACAAAATCCTCTGTGAAATGAAATGTCCATCCCTTGCACAGCTCTATCAATAAGGAAGCTAAACGATGTACATTCCCTAGTTTATATTAAGTCCGATAACATAGCTTTATGCTCATGAGTATTATTGGTGACACTTTAGAAGAACAGCATTGATTATTTCCCTGTAACATATAGGAACAAATCAAATGTACGTTACAGGGCAGTTGTACTTGTCCTTAGTCAAGAGACCCAACTGCTCTAAGCAAACATGTCCTGAGTATTTGAATCTGGCAACAAACAGATCAATAAGGGGTGTTTTAAACTTTTGCAACTAAATTCTGAAACACATTGAATCAACTTTGCATGTGGAATTTCCAGAAAAAATGTGTGTAATGCGGCATAATATTTTGCTTCTTTAACAGAAGAAATTTATTTTTTCATTAAATGTGGTGTTTTGGGATGATAAAAATAATTACCTATTGGAAAATGTAGCGCTTCATTTCATTTGGAGAGAATAAGGCAGAAAGAATGTTCTAAGGAAACTAGTGCAGCCGTTCTACAGATTTTAAACTTTGTACTTTTGCAGAGATTTTATCCACTGGGTTTCGGACTTTTGTTAACAAGTCAAGGTGGTTTACTGGTGTTAAATTAAAATGGATTCTGCTATTGTTTCCTGGAGGAAATTGATACACAGGACCTGATCCAGCAAAGTTGTCATTGCAAACTCAGAGTTATAAGCAGAGCAGTACTGTGCTGAGTTACATCAAAAGTGCCAATATGTCTGTCCTGGTGCTCCCCTGTTTCAAATAGATAAGGGTTTAAAGAACAAAGATTGTTTCCTAGTGCAAATTATGACCTGTGTCAGGAATTCCCACAGATATTGAGGGCTGCACAATACCTTCCATGTCTGTTGTTACTGTGCCCAGTGAGGGAAGCAGCCCATAACTAGCAGGGGCGGCTCTAGGAATTTTGCATGCCTGTGGGAAGTCCTCCAAAGCCACGGCACCAGCGGATCCTCCACAGGCAAACCATGAAGGCAGCCTGCCTGCTGCCCTCGTGGCACCGGCAGAGCGCCCCCCCACAGCTTGCCACCCCAAGCACGCACTTGGCATGCTGGGGCCTGGAGCCGCCCCTGATAACTACGCAAACAAAAGTAGGAAGGCTATCAGGAGGCTTAAAAATTGAAGTGGAGTCTAGGAGGCGTCCTGCGCTTTCTGGCATTTTAAAATAATTTAGCAGTGCCGTAACAAGGGTGAGGCGAGTGATCAGAGCCAGCTCTAGGCACCAGCAAACCACACACGTGCTTGGGGCAGCACATTTCCAGGGGCGGCATTCTGGCCATTTTTTTTTTTTTTTTTGCTTCAGGCGGCAAAAGTGTAGAGCCGGTCCTGGCAGCAGCGAGTGGTGTGTGGGCGCTCCCTGGGGCCACTGTGGTTTGCGCCATGGGGGAACAGCACCCGCACCTTGAGGCTGGGCCAGGTGGTCTCCAAGAGGGGGACACTCAGGCTGGGGGTCAATCTGTGGGGCACACAGAGCCGCCTGCAGGTGCTGCAGGGCAGATGCCCCCCAGCACTGCAGTTGGGGCTGGATGAAGCAGCCCGAGCCGCCCAGAGACTGCGGTGGGGCAGCCAGAAGGAGCAGCAGCAGCAGCAGCGGGGCCATAGAGGGAGGGGCACTGCCATGTGGGGCCTGTGGGGCCTACATCCAGCTATCTGGGGCTCTGCTCCCTCTGGGACTACCGTGCCATGGCTCCTCAGCCTCCTGCTGGGGCTGTCCCCTGGCTCTGCTCTCCTGGGTCCTGGCCGGTCCTGGAGGTGGGAGCCCTGGCTGGAGGGACCCTGGGCTGACGCGTGGCCTGGGATCTCCGCCCCCACTGCTTACCCTGACCCTGCCAGCGCTGGACAGGCTGGAGGCGACGGGGAGCGGGCAGAGTCAGCACTAGCTGGGGGGGAGCCCAGGGCTGGAGCGGCAGGGAGTATGGGTGCAGTGGGGGGGAGATTCCAGGACTGGCGCAGCAGGGAGAGGGGGTGGGGTGGGGTGGGGTGGG
>NC_133785.1:16513248-16700570 GCF_003597395.2 Chelonoidis abingdonii
CAGGGCTGGGGCGGCAGGGAGTAGGGGGGGAGGGCCCAGGGCTGGGGTGGGGGGCAGCCAAAAATTTTTTTGCTTGGGGTGGCAAAAAACCTAGCGCCGGCCCTGCAAGTGAGGCACTTGCCTCAGGCGCGCAGAGCAGAGGGGCGCAGCTCTATCGCGATTGGTGGTGCTTCGGTGGCCGCTCTACCACTGCCGCTTCTTCAGCAGCAATTCAGTGGCAGGTCTTTCCCTGGAGCAGGCCCTTGTCTGTTACGGCTCTGTAATTTAGACAAAAACAAAAAAAATGCTGAGGGGTGAGGGTGGACCCAAACTGCTGTTATCTGGGATTCAAAAACAAATGGCAAATTAAATACTGACAAACATGCACCAAAACCCTGGGCTCCAAAGGAGCAGCTGCCCTCCTTGTTAGACACAAAAGCAGTTTTCAAAATAGGGCTGGGATTTGGGTCGACAGGGCTGGGATTTTTTCCCACACAGAGCAGCGATCCCCTTCCACTGTACTCAAGAGTCCGACTCTGGGCTGCTGCTCCATGAAGCAATAGCCCCAGTTATCCCAGCTTCCTGGACGGCTCCTGTCCCCTCATTGCTTGGGTGTCTATGTAATTGAGAGGGGAGCCCTTCTGACCGGCGGTGTCCGATTCCAGAGGCTCAGCTAGTCTATAGACTAGGCTATCGTGTTCCCTGAGACTCTCTCTGCCCTATGGGATCAGGATGGGCAATCCAGTAATCTGCCTCAGTGAGCCTAGGCTGATCGGCCAAAGCTCCCTTCCCCCTCACAGAGCTAGATCCAGGGGAGGCAGTGCCTCCTCTTCGTGCTGGGCTTGCACCAAGGCAGGTGGAGTGGCTCATTATATAGAAGTGTCTCTATCCAGCGGTTCTTGAATGATGAGTTGGGACCCCAAAGTGGGTCGCAACCCCATTTTAATGGGGTCGCCAGGGCTGGCATTAGACCTGCTGAGGTTCAGGGCTGAAGCCGAAGACTGAGCCCGATTGGCCGGGACTGAAGCCGAACGACTTCAGCACCGTGTGGCGAGGATCAGGCTTCAGCTTCAGCCCTGGGCAGTGGGGCTCAGATTACAGCCCCCACTCCCTGGGCTGAAGCTGTTGGGGTTCGGCTTTGGTCCCCCTGCCAGGGCACCAGCGGGGCTCGGACAGGCCCAGGCTCCAATCCCCCCTCATGGGGTCTTGTAGTAATTTTTGTTGTCAGAGCAGGGTCACGGTGCTATGATGTTTGAGAACTCTTGCTCTATACCTGTTCATGCCTAGGGCCCCGGCTTCTGGAGTCATGGAATTACAGCAGAACCTCAGCTTTCATTTTAAAAACAGTGACTCTCTTGTCTCCTGGTTGTGAACAAAATCCTGAAAATGTGACCTGAGTGTAACTGATGGATGAATGTTTTCCTGAGTCTGCAACAATAGCTAAGAGCAGTGAACTGCCCCAGGCATTTCAGTGGGTGTTAATCCCAAAACCCACTGATCTGGAGAGCCCTGCCATTGCTACCTCAGCGAAGAACTCTGTGTGTGACAGGACGAGAATAGTGCAGCAGGTCTAGTCCACACCTAGGAGGAGAGGTGGCATCATTATGTTACCCTGCCTTTCTGGGAGAGAAGGGTGGTGGGGGCGGATCCCCTTCTACTACCCCTGCAAATGGCAGGGAAGAGTATTGAATGGAGCCATGGATACCCCTTATGTATCCCAGGGTCCCAGATTGCCTTAATTAAGCCCTGCCTATGCATGCTGTCATAGAAGTCTCCATGTGCATTACAAATGGTACCAAGGAGGCTAAGTGGATGGACAAGAAAAGAGTCCATATGATCCATGCTTATGTGACTCTAGTTATGTAGAACTGCATAGGGATGCAGAGGTACTATAGTGGCTCTGGAGGGGGCTGCACTATAACCCCACAGACTGTCTGCCCTGAGTTTGGGAGAATGGGCAACACTGGGAGAATGGTCCCCCAACCCCAGTGAGTTCTCTGCATTCAGATTTCTCAGTCAGGCAGGGTGTGAATTCACTCTGGTGCAGGCAAGTTTTCTAGCAACTCCAGCTTTTGTATGTGTGTGCGTTTTCATTCTTCTTCCTTTTACTGAGAGGAATTTTTCTACATTTAATATATAAACATCCCCATAAGGCTTACGCTCATATTTGCCAACATTTTGCTAGGACAATCCCAAGGTATCCTGGGACTGCTGGCTGGTCTGGAAATTTCCCCTTCCCTGAGAAACGGTGCCTCTGGATCTCCTTCTCTTTCACTACAAAAGCTCAGCGACCTAGGCCACACTGGGGAGCCATTTGTTGTTTCGATGGCAGTGAGGAGGAGCATAGCTTGGGTCGCTAGTTGTTACGCTAAAGAACAGAGGGTTGCTGCTACAGAGCAGAATCAGCAATTCCCACCCCACCTCAAACTAATCCCACCAAACCCATTTACCCCTCCAAACCTAAAAGAGCCCTTCCCCCAACTACCTCAGAGCATTTCAATCCACAGCAGGTACCTGAGCTATGGCTATTTCACAAAATAGTCTCAGGAACATATTTTAAAGTGCTAGCAACTAGGGATGCCTGTACGATTATGATTTTCTGTGCAATGCTAGGACATTTAAGTTAGTACAACCTTTCCTAAGGACTAATATACGAGTTGGGGGGAAGGTTGTACAGCATTTGAACATGTAAAGCACCAGCAATTGGAAACAATACTCGCAGCAGCAAGTTAAAAAAAAAAAAATCAATCTGCCACTTCCTCCTCCCCAGGACATGAATCCATTCCTGCTGAAGTGTATCCTGTTTTTTGTCTGTATAAAAGAATCCACTTCCTCTGATGGTCTAAAGATAAATGTCTAGCCTGAATAATTAACCAATAAATGGCAGGATAAGAGGCCACTGGGGGAATTCCCACTTCCTAAAGATTTTTTACAAGTGGCAAAATATTTTTCTTCTTCAGAAGCAGGGTGGTTTTAGCTGAGTAAATCCCCTTGGAAACCTGGCTTCCTAGCTTCTTTAAATACAGTGGGCTTGAAACACTCATGTGGGCAAAGGTAAATCTGCGTGTACAGGAGGAGGGACTTACACCCAAGGAGGACTGACAGTGGTATTATTAGTTGCCACCTTGTGCCAGAGGACAAGAGCTTTAAACTTTCAGAAAGGGCCCCCAAGGAACCCCACTGGCCACTCCCTCGCCCTGTCCAATATGGCATAAGGTCCTATTGCCCTGCATGGAGTCTCCATGGAATTTCTCATTATGAGTTTGCAAAATGCTGCCTTTTGTGTATTTCTTTCTCACTAACCAGGTATATTGCAGAATCATAAGCTGATATTGTGTGTGAACCTACAAGGTGCTGAGTAGCTTTAACTCCCATTGCCTTCATAGTCAAGAGTAGTGACGGTGATGGTGATTAACACCTTCTACAACGCATTACTGTCAAGATTTTTTGATGCTAGTACTATTTGAAATGGTTATTAACATATTTTGCAACACTAATCCTGGGTACTTGTAGTAGTAATTATATGAGCCACCAGACCCCCAAATGCTTTTGTAAGTACCGCTGGAGAGTAAAGGAATGTTACTCCCAAAATGCTGCTTATCTGGGCACTCTAACTGCTTATTAACATTAAAGACTGCAGTTAACTTTGAGACCCAGTAACAGGTCACGAGAGCAAATGATACCCCTGTTGCACTGTCAACAGCTGGAGATATTGGTCTGTAGTAGGAAGACGAGAGATGAGAACTGCTTCCAAATGGCTGTCTCAGATAAGGGGACCAGCAGACGAATTAGACTAATTGAAGAAGTTGTGGGATTAGGGTAATATTTTGTTCATAGACATATATAGACATCTGCAGTGGTTTCTCATATATGACCATTAGCCCCACCCAATGTTATAAGAAACCTCAGTAGAATTGAAAGCCAAAATTCATTAGCTAAAGGCTGAATGGTGATGGTATCACATTCACTTTTCGTTCTTGCGTGAGTACAATGCCCTTGTTCTTAAACATGGCTGGCCACAGCTGATTCTGATTTTCCAATTTTTATATATTTTATTATTTTCTTACGGTTTACTATAAAGTTTAGTTTGTCTTATTTATGAGAGACCATGAAGATATGGGATTTCATCCACTGGATGATGACTCATTCATTGGGCTGGAATCTAACTCTTAATGAATGACATATTTTAGACTATCGGATGAAAAATGCGTATTTTAAAGCTCTAAATGAAATGCATGGAAATGGTTAGTTATTTGTTTTTAAAATCAGGTTTATAGCTGGGTTTTTCTGGCTTTGTGCTGGTTCCCTTCCATTCTATAGTTGTGCCTATGTACAGTATGCACCGTTATACACAAGATATGGGGTGTTAAAGAAAAATGTTTACTCAGCCCTGTCAAGAGTAACTTGGCCTCATTTCTCTCTTTTCAAGAGTACATATGGATCTCAGTAACATGCAATACTTTCTATGAACTGTAATGAATGCAGCATTCTTCTACTCTGAGACAGGAAAGCAATGTTTTCAAAAATTCCGTAAGAGGAGAAGTAGCACTAGTAAAAGATGCTTCAGCTTTTTTCTGCTGATAACAAAACTCCTGTGTTGGTAAGAGAAAGAAAAAAGGTGGGAAGCAAGAGTTTATAACAGTGTACAGAAAAAAAAAGTGTGATGGGTTGCTATGGAGTCAGGGCAGTTTTTACCTTTGCATACAGGTGCATGACTCCCAGCGAAGTCAATGGCAACTGTGCATGTAGAACTGCCAGTATTTGGCCTGTGTTCCTGACTGAGCTCAAGTACTAAACTTAGACTTTTTAAAACTTTACCCTAAACTTGCCAACAGCTCCTACCAGAAAAGCAGGTTCCCATGTCCTTCATTCTGTCATGTGAAATGTCATAACAACTTTAGTCTCAATAGCCTATTGTTATGGTTTGCAGATTTTCCCGGTAATGAGTCCTATCAGCAGTATTTTGTGCCTTAATTTCAGCTGTAACAATACTTCTCCCTATTTATCGAGAACATTATTGTGCTTTCTCATCTCAGAATAGCAATGAGGCAATTACAGGGCGTGTGGGTTACTTACCATGACACAACTACATTCCTATAGCATTAGAAAATATCCCCCAATCTGCAGCAGCACCACATTCAGTTTCCTGCCTTCGTACCTTAGATTAAAGCAGATTATGTTGATCAGCACTAAGCTTTCAACTAATAAAGAGAGGAAGTAAGCTCTTCCTTGCGGCAGTTTTAAGAGATGTTTTATTTTTCTGAAATTGCTATTAGTGTGTGAGGGCTTGCACCGAGTTATAATTCAGTGGATTTTACATTATGGTAATTCCATTATCTTCAGCGGAGTGACTCCTATTGACACAAAGGTAAGCATGATCAGAATCAGGTGCTGAGTTTGCCAGGGGATGAGTATTTTTAAACTAGCATGAAGACGCTCAAATTCACAATCTTTGCATTCTGTATTGCTAAACCCACCCCTGTATATGCAGAATTTTAATTAGACTAAGTGGAGAGAGAAAAAGGTACCGATTAGCCCTTGCAAACCTCTGCAAATTGAGTAAGAGCAAATGAATAGTATGCACACTCTGTACAGGTGCAAATGAGTACATAGGCGCAAAGCATTGGAGAAGCAGGCCAGGAATTTAATCTCTCAAGATTTTACAATCTAACGGTGGCTTTGTTGGTCTTATTTGTTGGCAGTAGGTGGCAGCATTGTAAAATACTTGCACCTCTGCTTTTAGCTTCTTATCTTGGATTAATATAGATATTTGTTAGCATAAATTCAATACAGTTCTTGAATACAATTTAAGAGCCTGCTCCTCTTTCCATTTAAGTCAGTGGCAGAATAGTGGAAATAGAATCAGGGCTTGTCTGTGCAGTCAATTTTCTTGTTTGTTTACCCAGGTATGAGTGGGCAGGGTTTTTTTTTCTTTTGAAGTTTGGTGGTAGAGGCTTGGTGCTTCCTGATAACCATCAGCCCTGTTAGAACAGTTACTAATAGCAAAGAAACCCTATTATTTAGATATTGCTTTTAGCCATTCTAATTGGCAGTGTATGCCCTATACGAACTGTAAAGAAGCAAACTGCACTCAATCAAGCTGTTAGTGGAAGTGCTTACTTTGAATATCCCTTTATTCTCTAAGCTAGTAACTAACATAGTTGGGTACGAACTGTTGTTTCTAGGAGTCGGCAGATGGCAAGGAATGTGCCTCTGGGGCAGGTGGGAGCTACCTCAAACACTGCTCCACCTGCCCTGAAACCTTTAATTTAGAGCACCAATGATGGAATTTGATGCATTTCACAGTTGCATTTCAGCAGTTTGTAGACACCTATACATCACATTCTGCTGCTGGAAATTTGCCACTGTAAAGTAATTAGGTTGAGGATTCTGCCAGAGGAGGGCAGCTTCAGGGCTGCCCAGAGTGGGGGGCAAGTGGGGTAATTTGCCCCAGGCCCCGGGCCCCCACGAGAGTTTTTGGGGCTCCTGGAGCAGGGTGCTTCACTCACTCCGGAGGGCCTGGAAAACTCTCACAGGGCCCAGGCCCCCGGAGCTTCTTCCGCTCCCAGTCATTGGTGGCAATTTGGCGGCGGGGGGTCCTTCTGCTCTGGGACCCACTGCTGAAGTGCCCCAAAGACCTGCAGCAGGGGTTCTTCCACCCTGGGACCTGCCACCGAAGTGCTGGGTCTTTGGCGGCAATTCAGCGGCAGGGACCCCCAGCTGCGGGTCTTTGGGGCACTTCGGTGGTGGGTCTGGAGCAGAAGGACCCTCCGCAGCCAAAGACCCCGGACTCCCTGAATCTTCTGGGTAGCCCTGGACAGCTTTAAGCTGCTGCTGCCCTGAGTGTCCCAATAGTAGAGACTGCCCAGGAAATGCCCTGGGTCAGTACATCCCCACCCAGGGTACACTCTTTTCACAGCCAGCACCCCACTTTTTTGGAGCTGAGTTGGCCAGCCGCAGACTCCTAGCAGAATAGGTTACAATCATCTCTGGGTAATTCTCTTGTAGCCAGGCTCTCTGTGCCTTGGTGTCATGTCAGGAGGACCCATACCCAAGCGGTGTTGGGAAAACACTCTTACTTACAAGTGAAAAGCAAGCGACTCGACAGAAACATTGCCTCAGTTGGGCTTTCTGGAGATGGGAGTAAGAGAAGGAGAAGGAGAATTATCTAGTCCTTCCCATCCTTCAGGGAGACCTGGACAGAGACTCACATTCACAAAATGAGGCTTCCCTTTTTCCACAGAAGTCCATTGTCCCACCAGCCAGCTGTAGTCTTAAATCTGTTTGCCCAGCTTCCTCCAGGGATATATATATTTCTGTGGTTAGGGCAGCTGCTCCTGAGACTTGCCCTGTTTTTATTCTGTTCACTCCTAATGATTCACTACAGCTGGAGGGCCTTGTCTTTAGACTTGACACTTCTGGTTGGGACTGGTTTTTGTTCCTGTTCCAAAAGATTGACCATTTCCCCCTTTCTTGTACATGTCTGGGTCACAGGACATACCTGGTGTGATACAGGGCTAAATGTAGTCCTTTGTCTGTGTCCTTGGCCCTCGCTAGTGCTTATCAGATTGTAACGGGGGTAGACTTCTGTTCACACCAAACCTGATTACAATACCAGGCACCAGCCATGACTACTTCAGCAGGTTCAGTTGTGGTTTGGACCCTGCAGGAGTTTCCCTTTGGGAGCTGGTGACCGCATACATTTGCAGTGCCACAGAGCCAGGTTCTTCCAAACAAAGCATAATTTATTCGTTCCTCAAATGCACAAAGCATAACAGTAAAAGGCCTGCTAGAGCTGCCAAATTTCTAATTGCACAAAACTGAACACCCTTGCTCCGCTCTTTCCCTAAAACCCCACCCCTTCTCCAAATCTCCACCCCCACTCACTCCGTCCCCCTCCCTCCGTAGCTCGCTCTCCCCTACACTCACTCACTTTCACTGGGCTGGGGCAGGGGGTTGGGGTGCGGGAGTGGGTGAGAGCTCTGGCTGGGGGGTGTAGACTCCAGGTGGGGCTAGAAATGAGGGCTTCGTGGTGCAGAAGGGGGCTCCAGGCTGGGGCAGGTGGTTGGGAGAGGGTGATGAGTCCAGCTGGGGGTGTGGGCTCTGGGGTGAGGCCAGGGATGAGGGGTTTGGGGTTCAAGAAGGGGCTCAGGGCTGGGGCAGAGGGTTGGGGTGTGGGAAGGGATGAGGTGTTTGAGCTCTAGGAGGCAGTTAGGGTGTGGGAGGGGGTTCTGACCCGGGGCAGGGGGTGAGGGTGCGGGCTCAGGCTGGGCAGTGCTTACCTCAGGCGGCTCCTGGAAGGGGCTGGCATGTTCAGCTCCAAGGCGGAGGGGCTAGGGGGCTCTGTGTGCTGCCTACATCTGCAGGCGCTGTCCCCTCATGGCCAATGAAAGCTGCAGAGCCGGCACTCAGGGCAGGCACAGTGTGTAGAGCCCCCGTAGCCGCCCCTGCATAAAGGAGCCAGAATGTCAGCTGTTTCTGGGAGCTGCATAGAGCCAGGGCAGGCAGGGAGCCTGCCTTAGCCCCTCTGCGCCACTGACCAGACTTTTAGTGGCCCAAACAGTGGTGCTGATTGGAGCTACCAGGGTTCCTTTTCAACTAGGCATTCCAGTCAAAAATTGGATGCCTGGCAATCCTAAATCAGATTGTCAGCTTTTCACACTAACACACCCTTGATAGCCTCCTGGCTCACCGAACCCACCTCCCTTTTCTAAGGTCTTTGTGTTTTTTGGACTTCTCTGATCCCAGGCTTAGCTTAGGGAAGAGTAACCCAATCTAGCCTGTATGGAGCCATACAGGTAGTTTCTTTCTCCCTTGTTAGCCCAGCCGTTGTTATTTTAGCTGTTTTCAAGTTGCATAGCTGAGACTGTCTTATCTGTATCATTGTCTAAATAAGGGTATGGCTACACTTGAAACTTCAAAGCGCTGCCGCTGCAGCGCTTTGAAGTGCGGGTGTGGTCGCAGCGCCAGCGCTGGGAGAGAGGTCTCCCAGCGCTGCAGGTACTCCACATCCTGATGGGGTTTAGCTTGCAACACTGGGAGCCGCACTCCCAGCGCTGCGGCACTGTTTACACTGGCGCTTTACAGCCCTGTATCTTGCAGCGCTCAGGGGTGTGTTTTTTTAACACCCCTGAGCGAGAAAGTTGCAGCGCTGTAAAGCGCCAGTGTAGCCAAGGCCTAACCTTTCCTGCTTTGTTCTTTAACAACCCCTTTACAGCTGCCTTTGATTCAATTCTATGCCCTGAGGCAGGCAACAGTACAAAATTAAACAGGAAAACTGAGTCCCCCTTACATTCATCACAATAATACAGATAGCTCCCGGTTCATCACAGGGGAATTCTCTATTGTTCTGAATGGCAGCTGCTGCGTGCTGAGCTCTTTTGAAAATCTGGCCACAGCAAGAGAGATCTGAATCGAGCCCAGTCAGTCTAGTCAGATGTGCCAAGTCACACACTAGTCCTGGCCTGTTTGTGGAAGGTGAGGCATAGGGAGAGGACAACCCCAAGTGCACTCCTCTAAGGCTGACCACATGATTGCCATCCATCAGCTTTAAAGGTATATACGCGTTATGAACATTCCCTGTATTCCTAGTGTGTACTTCTGGCTGTGGATTCAGAGTGAACTTCATTCACCCCTGTACAAAGGGCCAGCCCAAGACTTAAGTCTTACTGAAGCCCTCAAAATAGGGTATTAAGTGATGGACAGACTTTATGCAGGAGTTAAATTTTGCTCTTAATATCTCTGAATTATAAAAGGTGCATCCTACTGGGGGGCATTTTTCTTCTCTTCACAGTATGACTCCTGCTAGTGTTTTTACCCGCAGGAAATACATAGTACATATTATTTATGAAGACAGTGTTCCTAATGGGGAGCAAGGTACCAGATGGTGAATGTGAAACTCTCTGTCAATTAATCTGCACTGCTGAGTTGAATTCACTTTGAAGTTGATTGAAATAGGGCTATTTTTTATTTTTTGCCTGTGTAAATCAGACAACATATGTCATGGGTTATTCTCTGGATTATCCTAAATTGTTTCAGCTCTATGGGAGGCACACACTGAAATGGACAAATCTAGCATCTGCTTCCCATCTCACCTTGCCAATAACTCCTGTGTTGGCTTCTTTTACCTTATATAGAACCGTAGAACCTCACAAAGGTAGGTAAGCATTATTATCCCCATTTCATAGATTGGTAAACGGAGGGACAAGTCAGCTGAGTCACTTTCCCCGTGTCATATTGTAAGACAGTGGCTGAGCCAAGAACAGAACCAAGGTCTCCTGATTCCCAGTCTGGTGCCTAATTCACTAGACCTGTGTAACTCCTTTCTTATTGTGTGTGCCCTCTTTCTGGGAAACACACAGAGAGGAAAATAAATCCCTTTAGGGCTTTGTGACAGGGTAGCCTGCCCCTTACTGGTCAGTCCACCCACCACCTGGCATAGCTCTGTCAGAATTGAAAAGTCCGATTATAAATACAAGGACCTTGATGATATTGGGAGAAAGGAACCAGTCCCTGGAGAAGAAGTGTTTGGGGAGGAAATCTTGTTACAGTTTCTTTAAGGGTCTGAGGTCAGGAGCCTTGCAAAGAGAGCAGGGCAAGGCTCCCCTCTCACCCAACCAATTGAGGATGAGCTGGGAGAAGGGCACCAGCATAAATGCTGCCTCCTCTTCCCTCAGCATTGCAGGGCAGATGCCTGTAGATGCCGAAGGAAGTTACAAGGTGTCTGTAGGCCCTTGAGTTAGCAGGGGCAGACACCATTAGGAGAAGGCTGCCAAACCCTCTGACCTTAAGGACTAACTAGAGCCAGATGAAGTAAATAAATTACAACCCAGCTCTAGAAGGCAAGTTGGAGATTGATGGTAAGGAGAGAGATAATAACTGCTTGAACTACCCAGCTCCAGAAGGAGAGCTAGGGCTTCGACCATCAGGACAGACAGACAAAGACAGAGAGCTAACCCTGAGGGGACCAGGAACTGAGCTTAGAGGACAGGCTTCAGAGGAACCTTGAAAGCCTGAAGCAATGTTTGTTTGGGACTTTTTATCATTGATGAGGCTTTGTCATAAACAAGGCCCCCAGGAGGGTATTACTTAGTCAAGCATCAAGAATGCCTGAAGTGGAGTTACTGGCTTCTTGAGAAGGGAAACTGAGACAGAGAGTACATACTGAGCCATACTACCTACCTACGCTACAGGGCAGACACACCCTATGACAGACTTACCCAGCGGTCCATGTGCAACCAAATCTCATTGACTTCACACAGACTGTAGGACCGGGGATGACCATTGATCCTCCATCACTTGAAGAAGTACAAAAGGGCACCCAAAAGTTATGCAATGGACAAGCTGCTGAACCTGATGGTATTCCACCTGAGATGCTCAAAGGTGCTTTGAAACCAGTGAGCATCGGCCTGCATCAATTCTTCTTAAAAGTGTGGCAAAGTACAAGCAGAATGGAAAGATAGTATCATATTGTCCCTGAATAAGGAAAAGAGACCTCACACTGACTGTGGCAACTATTGACCAATCTTATTGTTATCAGTCCCTGGAAGGTCTTCAATCACATTCTGCTTGGTAGGATGCAGCTGTTCCTTAACAGCCTTTGTCATCCAGAGCAATGACACTGACTTGCTTGTAGAGAAGTCAGAGAATTCCAGCCCCACTCTCCAAGGTATCCAAGATGCGGTCAGCACTATGGGGTTGACTATCTCATGGCAGAAGACCAAGGTCCAGAACTGAGGAGCTGGGCCACCAGAAGCCCGGTGCAGGTGGAATCGAGTACTGTGGAGATTTTTGACAAGTTCATCCACCTAGGCTGCAAACAGAGTTCAAATGATTGTACCAAACTGGATGTTCTTCAGCAAATAGGTTTTGCTGCCTCCTGCGTGAAGTCCATGTTTCACTTATGGATGCAGAAATATTGTTGTTCTGAGACTAAGTTCAGAATCAATCAAACCTATGTACTACCTGTATTATTATATGGATCAGAAACCTGGACCTTCCCACAGGCAGACCTGGAGCAGCTAGAGAGCTATTCCACCCATGTGCACTGTCAGAACCAAATCCTGAGTATAAAATGATTTGATTTTGTGCAAAATGTCACAATCTCGCAAAGATCTGGCTTCCCTTCAGTTGCTCATCATATCCAAAAACACTGTTACTGCTCTTTGCCCACGTCATCAGAATGGACAGAATGACACAGCATGCCACACTCTCAACGTGCAAAGGAGTTCATGCCCTGACCCTACCTGGTGCCAGTCACATGGCCACTCTGGAGATTCATAGGACTGAGAGAGATTTGGGAACTTTGCTAAGCGATGCCATCACCTGCATTCCTTCTGTTGGGCACAACTGCCCTTAGCAGACTATGTGTATGTGTGTATTGGACCCTGAGTGTTTGATACTATAAGGTGCTGAGCACTCTGCACCCCGTCCAGCAAAGCACTTAAACATGTGCTTAACTGTAAGCACTGAGTAGTCCCATTGACTTCAGTGGGCCTGGAGGGTCGCACATGTCATTGCTTCCGTAGGCCGAACACATTGCACATACTGGGGACTCCTTGCATTCTTCAGTCCCCCCACCTGCCAGCTCCATGTGTGCCACTCTTTCATGTCCCTTTATTTCAGGGACTCCCTCCAACTCCCCCCCTCATGTCAGGGACTTTGTGTCCCTCACCCCATTATCCCCTTTTCCCCTATATCAAGTACTCCATGTGCCCCCTATTATCCCCTTCTCCCCCATGCCAACGGCTTTGTGTATTCCCTCTTTCCACTTTTGTCCCATCCCATGGTCATCTATTCTCACCACCTCATTCCAGGGGCTGTATGTAACCCCAAGATCCCCTTCCCCATTTCCCTCTTCCATTCTAAACCAGGGTCCCCTCCCCCCCCCCACATTCCCCACACATGATCGTCCTCCATTCTCTCTCATTTTGCCAGGGGCTGTGTGTGTGAATCCTTATTCTCCCAGCTCTGTTTTCTCTCGTTTTCGTTTTAAGCTATGTGGGGACAAAGAGTGGGACTGGCATGGGGGTGGAGGGTGGGGCGTTATGCTGGAATGTGGTAATGGCTATCATCAACCAATAATACCAAACAGAGAAATGCCACCAAATTGAGCATAAGACCTCCCAAGCTGCCCAACTGCTTGTGTACATAAAGGTGCATCTTTTTAAGTGGCTGGTGGAGTCAAGAGCAGAGGGCTCAGCACATTACAGGACTGAGCCCTAGAACCGTATTTTAGAATTGTGTTTTTGATGCTACAGCCAAGGTTTATCAGCCATCCCAGAGGTCCAAACAATGTCTTGAAAAATGAGCTATGAGATTTTGACTTCTCTTGCAAGTTTTCCATCTGAGAAAAGTTTGTTGTGTGAGAAAGCTAAAACATATGAGATTTGGCTCCTTTTGCTTTACAAGATGGCAAATGCATTTCAAATTATCATTTTTATTTATTCAACCACCATGAGAGCAATACAATGGAAGTGATAGTTATGAACAGTCAACTGTGTCATGCCTTTCATACTAAATAGCATGAATACTCTTACATTCAATCATTCCATCCATCTGCATTCTCCTCAAAACAGAAATCTGCATTCTAAAGCATGAGCTGCCAAGACAGCCTAATATTCTTTCCCTCTTGTTGCCAACATGTCAGTGCTTTTGTTTATTTCACATAGAAGTTCTCTGGTTTTTGTTTTAAAAATGTATGATCTGTGCAACTGGAAGACATTCTCTTGTAAGGTTCTTCCAGCTGTCCAGAGGAGGAGCTTGGCCAGCCCTTTGTACTCTAACACTTCATTTTTGTCCCAGAGATAGACATGGCCTAGCAGAAGTAATATATTTTGTTCTGAAAATGTCATTTAAACACAGACTGACACTTCTGAGGGACTGAATTTCAAAACCTAGAGAAGCCCAAGGTCACAGGCAAAAATGGATGAGTCACTGTAGTCCTAAACTACCAGCAGTTACTGTGACTGCACATGCAAGCTGGTGGTGTGGATGCAACTAGCTACCGCGATGTCTAACGAAAACAATGCACACAAATAACTGATTTGAATGTGCAGTCATGAGTAGGTGTACAATGTGCTGATTTTCTGCATGGCCCTGGCTTCTCAAATCTTGATGTCAGACCCTGAATTAACTTCTTAAAATCAATGTATTTACTCTAATTATATTTAAATAAATATTTTAACATTTTTATTTTATGAAATTACATTTCATATAACCCCCCACATGGCCATACCCACAGTGGCATTTGTAGTCAGTTCTCAATGGGAGTTTTGCCTGACAACAGACTGCAGGCTCATGGCCTATATGTCTGAACTATCAGATACCCTCTATGCATGGAAAAGAGCATTTATTTACTTTGATTTCTGAAACAAAAAAGTGTCTACGTTAAATTATGAGTCCTCTGCCATCCCTTAAAAGCACACCGCAATCATCTGTACCCCAGTAAACTGCATTCTTCTTGAGATCCTCCCGAATTCCCTCGTTATTGCCCTCCTCTCGAAAAGCCCAGGAAAACAGATGGGTTTTGCAGCATGTTCTGATCAGCAACAAGTTCATGCTATTTTGGATCAAGAAGTGGAGTGAATTCTAAAATTGAGAGGATCTCATGGTGAATGTCTTGCCAGCAGCTCCTATCACAATGCTAGTGCCTCCACTGATCACAACTACAGTAGGATGGCCGACAGAGGGAGTTGTCTCACAAGTAGGCAGGTTCCTCCCATGCCATTTACACTTTTCAGGTAAACAAACTCCTTAAATTCCACCTGAAAGCCAATCTGGAACCAGTGCAGATACCAAAGCAATAACAGGAACACAGGTTCACTGCAAAACATTCTGCTCTGCAAAGGGGGAGCTACATTCATTGCTAATTTCAGCTTCTGGATACATGTAAGATGTAGAACACATTGCAGTAGGCTAATCTTGAAGTGAAGAGAGAACAAGACCTCTGTATATGAAAGAAAAGGTTGTACTCTTCTGACCAAGAATAGATGAAAAAAACCACACTGGGCACAGCTGCTACTTGATCATCTTAAAGCAGATGTTGGTCTAACTGGGCTGCTCCCAAATTATGAATGTAAGTACAAACAACCACCACAAGTGCCACAATAGCTTCTGGTTGTTTCTTCCAAACTACAGACATCACCTCCATTTTATCTGGATTGCCCCTCTCAACCAGCTCACTCCCACCCACGCTGCTGTCTCAACCTGACACTGGGTAAAGGTCACAGAAGGCAAAGAAGCTGGATTAACCAGACTGTCCGCAACTCAAAACAAATCTGCTCAAAGTTTTGCAGCTGCTATTGTAGAGGCAAAGAACTTCTTTGCCTCCTGTCTAGCCACTGCATAAGAGCTCAAAAATTCTTTATGATGCAATCAATCAGATTTATGCCAATTAGCTGCCTTTCCTTTTGCTTCAGTTGGTGCAGGGCATGGGTGAATCATAGTGACCTGTGAGTACAAAGTTGTGGAAGATGATGCTTAAGGGCCACTTCATCACAGTTTGTGTAGTGCTTTGAATGTGTTAAATACTAAATTTGATTTTGTGGAATTTGTTGTACATGTGTTTTGGTTGTATCATACAACACAGTACGTTTGTATAAGCCTAGTACATGCTGAAGTCTTATAAATATTATAAGTCCACTGCTAATTTTCCAAACAGAGCTGGGTGCCACAATCCTTGTTCCTTTCCTCTTTGTTTCAGAGTCATTACCCTGACAATTCCGAAGCCTCTACAATAGTGGTTCTCAACCAGGTGTACGTATACCCCAGGGGTATGCAGACATCTTCCAGGGAGGTTATCATAAGCATAAATTCCAATTCTGAACCTTAGCGTCCAAAATGTGGGTGCCTAGCATAAACCCTCCAAGCTTAATTACCAGCTTGGATCTGATAGCGCTGCCACCAGCCAAAAATTTCCAGTGTTTGGCTCACTCTGGTCTCCCCAAAACCTTCCCTGGGGGGACCCCAAGACTCAGATGCCCTGAGTCTTACCACAAAGGGAAATAACCCCCCTCCCCTTGTCTTCTCTTTACTTCCTCCCCAGGCTTCCCCTCCGTGGGTTATCCTGGAAGATTACTGTACTTAAACTCCTTGAATTCAAAACAGAGAGGCAATTTACCTTCCCCCTCCTTCTTTTTCCCCTCCCAGTCTTCCCTGAGAAGAACATAATCCTGGCACAGGGATTTCTATCCCCTAGAGCCTCACTTAGAAAAGAAAATCCACAGGTTTTAAAAAGAAAAGCTTTATATAAAAAGAAGAAAAGACCTAAAAATGCTCTGTATCAGAATAACAATATACAGGGTCAATTTCTTAAAGAAATATATAAGAAACAGCCTTATTCAAAAGAAATACAATTTAAACATTCCAGCAACTACACACATGTAAATACAAAAAAAACAATAAAAGCCTATTGTTTTTCTACCTTTGTACTACAACTTGGAAATGAAGATTAGAAGCTGAGAAGAAAGACCCTCTCATGCCAACAGGACAGACAAAAGACACACACAAAAGGACACACGCCCAAACTTCCCTCCCTGAGCTTTTACAAATCGGTTTCCTGATTGGTCCTCTGGTCAGGTGTTTGGTTCCCTTTGTTAACCCTTTACAGGTAAAAGAAACATTAACCCTTAGCTATCTATTTATGACAGAGGTACATTAACTCATCAAGATATTGGCCTCATTTTATAACACATTACATAAAAAGCACTAGTGAAGTCAGTACAAATTAAAATTTCATGCAGACAAAATTAGAACATCAGCAATTTCTCAGTAACTGTGCTGTGGCACTTTTGTATTGTTATGTCTGATTTTGTAAGCAAGTAATTTTTAAGTGAGATGAGACTTGGGGTACACAAGACAAAGGGGTACACTCGTCTGAAAAGGCTGAGATCCACTGCTCTACAACACGGAGGTATGAAACCCTCATGGTATGTTGTGTTTGAAAGAGGGTTTTCTAAAGGATAAAGTAGAATATTGTTGGCTTTCTCAGCATATTGCTATTGAGAGGAGATACACCCTAGTTTAAGAATGTATGTACCTAGCCATACCACATATACTCCTATGACTAGTTAATCACTCCCTCTATGAGTTAATACTAGAGATATCTTTTACATTTACATTTTCTGCCTGTGATGTGATATACAAAGAATAGCAGGCAAGTGGTACTGCAACCGTGTCAAAAAAAAGAGAGCAATCTTTCCATCAACTGAAACTAAATCCACTATATTTAGGTATAAGCAGCACCCACTGTCCCAAAACTCTGCATATGATCGATTGACATTTGATATTTTTATTTTTTCCTCTTTTAAAGTCAAGGCAAGCAGTTACTATAGGATGCAAAAAAGTTTTTTAATGAAAGTATGCATTGTATCCTAGATGTCTGGGATCTGTTTCATAAGCAATATATGATTCTGAGTGATCCAAGAACACAATCACATGAAACTATGATAAAGTTGGTTATTATGAAGCAAAACTTGGACTGAATTAGTCACCCACAATCATGTGCTCTGAGTTTAATAATATCAATGAATGTTAGCAACACTGTCTTTTCCACACCCTCCCTCTGATGGAAATGAAGTTTAAAAAGACCACTCCTTAAAGAAACAATGAAAGTTCAGAGCGGCTATTCCCCATCCCTAACACGAGTCTTCAGAAAAAACAAGCACAAGTATGTAACATAAAGTCCTTTTGCTGAATTCTAGCTGGATAATTGTTTCTAGAAGGCATATATCTTGTACTTCGGTGGTAATTTCAGGGATTCTGGGGGGAATGGAAGACTATATATAGCAATCTTTGCATGATACCCAAATCCCTAATTTGACCCCAATACTAATCAACACATATCTCCAAGATGTAATTTTCAGCTAGAACTCTTAAGTAGCACTTCATTTTAGTAGCATAATGCTTTTGTCATGAAAGAGAACTAGGGATTCAGAAGCAAGTTCTACTTCTGTAGTTCTGGGTGTAAGTATTATTTCCATTTTGTCTGATTTGAGTTTGAAAAAGGGTTTTCTAAAGGATAAAATAGAATATCCTTGGCTTTTCACAGCATGTTGCTACTGAGAGGAGATACATTCTTACACCAGGGTGTATGTACCTAGACATACCACATGTACTCCTGCTCAGACTAGTTAATCAGTCCCTCTATGAGTTAATACTAGAGATATCTTTTACATTTACATTTTCTGCCTGTGATGTGATATACAAAGAATAGCAGGCAACTGTTACTTTCCTCTACATGTACACAGAGCTCAAGTAGTAGAGACAGAACTCAGATCCTCCTGCTTCAAGAATCCATCCTCTTCCAAAGAAGCTAAGAGAAAATTTCAGTTAATGAATAGCAGTAGAGGTTCTGTGACACACATTTCAGCACTTCTAATTCCATCAACCAGATGCCCGTGGCCTAAGTATTAGCCAGTTCAGTACAGTATTACCATTTAAGGACACGTGGTTTTTGTGACATGTTTAACACCATGCTATGTATATTATACATAATTTGTGATGAGGTTATTTTCCATCAATGGAACTTTAGGCAAAAGTCCCACAAAGGTAAGCGGGGTCAGACCCATTGTCAAGGCTGGCAGACCCAAAGCTTCATATACCTGTTTGGTTTTGTAATTCCTAGTTGCAAAGTGATTCCAAGCAATCTGAATACTGGTATGTCACATTTTATTTCAAAACATAATTCAGTGTTGTTTTTTGTACCCATAAATTAAATAAATGTCAGTAGCCCAGGATTACAATACATTAAACTTCACGTGTTGTTATAGCACCTTGGATCCCAAATACTCTGAGCAGCCCTTTAATAACAAACCAATGTGTGTATGGCAATGGAAGAACACTGGTTTTTAAATAAGCGAACACATTTCAGTTTCAGGCTTTCACTGAACTGTTATAAACAAACAGTGATAAAAAATTGTGGAAAAAAAACCACTGAAGAAGAAAATAATAGTGATGAAGTTCTCCCCTCTACATAGATGTCTAATTGTGCAATAGAAGAGCTGGTGAGGAAACATCCTAACTCAATAATTGCCAAGTAGAACAAATAAAAGAAACAGGATCTACTCTTGAATATTGTGTTGAAATATCTGAGTGTATACAGTATGTATATAGTCACGTAATACACATTTACTAGTACAAATATATAGATAAGGTATTTCTTCAATGCATACATTAATAGACTTGTAATAATATATAGAACAAAGAAGGTATTCCAACAAGTAGGGATGTATGGTTTAGTGTATGTTTTTACTTCACTGTCTCCTGATGAGAACATAATTTGAAATGTGTTCATTTTCATGGAAATATCTTCTAATTTACTTTATAAGTAAATTTTAACTGTACTAACATTCAGCTTTTAAGGCCAAATCCTGGTTCCATGCACAGCCCAAGTACCTGGGGATTTCACTGCAGCCTTGAGAGGAAGGAATCTGTCACCCAAGGCTGCAGAGCAGCTATGGAACCACTCTGTGGTTGCAGTTGCAGCTTCAGGGTTGTAGCCACTCCTGCAGTCTCTGCATCACTTCTCTGTGGCCTGTGGAACTGTGTGGTCAAGGGACTATCAGAATTGTTTCAGCTCTAGTGTCGACCATGTGTGTTGGGGCATAGGGAGCACAGATATAGCGGGGCTGTCTGGGATCCCAGAATTTGCCCCACAAACTTGTACAGTGGAATATCAGTTCTCCTGCACGCAGGGTTTTCTGTGGGTGGGTGGGACAGGATCCCTTTAGGTCATGACTATTTTTTTTTAATTGATGCTATAAAGCTGTCTTTGTTTCTTATTCATCTTTACTGAGAGTAAACACAAAGGCCAAATCCTGCCTAAGCACTGTGCAACCAGAGCAGCAAGGGGACGCTGGGTCTCTGGCCAGTGTGGCTAGTTCACAAGAATCCTGCAGACCCCGGGTAGCCTTTGCTATGGCAGCCCAGCTCCGACTTCTATGGAGCTATTTTTGCTATTCCTTTCAGATGATAGCTGTTAGTCACTGCTCATGGGAGCAACTCTGGCTTGCTGCTACAGGCACTATTATCTGCCTGGGGTCTGCTCCTGCTCCCTCATGGGAATTGGATTGGGCTCTTGATGCATGTCTTCTTGGTGCCTAAGGCTTGTCTACACTTTCTCGCTCAGGGGTGTGAAAAAACACCCCCTTGAGTGCAGCAAGTTTCAGCACTGTAAAGCGCCAGTGTACCCAGCGCTGGTAGCTACACCTCTCATGGAGCTGTATTTTTTAGAGTGCTGCAAGAGTTCTCTCCCAGCACTCTGCTGCAACCACACAAGGCATGTAAAGTGCTGCTGCAGCAGCGCTTTAGTGTTGCAGTGTAGACTAGCCCTAACAATGCTCCTTCCACCCCACCCATTCAGTGCTTTATTACTATTATTTATATCACAACAGCATCAAGGCTGGGATCCTATTGTGCTAGCCACTTACAAAAAACAAGTAAGAGACAGTCCTACCTGAAAGGACTGGCACTTTAACTAGGTAAGACAGACATAGAGGTGGAGACATTTACCAAAGATCACACAGCAGGTCAGAGGCAAGAATCAAACAACTGTCTCCACCCTCATAGTCCAGCATCCACTCCCTTAGCTTACCTATATCATCTAATGCACATTTATGGGACTGAAGGGATTCTGAGTGGCCATTAAGCCACTCAGGCAAGGCTGCCTGCAGGGCCGGTGCTACCATTAAAGTGAACTAGGCGGTTGCCTAGGGCGCCAAGATTTGGGGTGCCAAAAAGCGGTGCCCCCAATTTTTATTTTACAGTGTTTCTCCTCGAGTGTGTGGTCGCTGCTCCACTTCTCCCACCTCCCAGGCTTGCAGCGCCAATCAGCTGTTTGGTGCTGCAAGCCTGGGAGGAGAATTAGAGCAGGACAGCGTGCTCGGGGAGGAGGCGGAGCAAAGCGGAGCTGGGATGGAGAGGTGCCGCACGGCTCCCCGGGGGGGGGGGGGAGCTGCCAGTGGGAGCGCCTCAGGGCAGGGGTGGAGCTGCCACGGGGGGGGCATCTCAGGGCAGGGAGGGCGGGGAGCTGGCGCAGGGCTGGGGGCGGGGGTCGCAAGGTAGAAGTTTTGCCTAGGGCACAAAACTTCCTTGCACCAGCCCTGGCTGATTGGACTTGGTTTTGTAACTGTCTGCACCCTTTCCCTGGATTTTATACTGGCTTTTTGTGGCAAGAGGATAGGGAAGTAAAGGGAAGATGTATAAAATGCAAAACAGTTGTAATTAAACCCCCCTGTTTGCACATGCTCAAAATGTTATGAAACACTCATCTTTTGGGTTGAAATTTTCTGTGCTGGGTCTGCGCTAAAGGTGACATTTTTTGGAAAGTTTGAGCAAAATCCCTTTCACAATTTTTAAGTTACAGAAGAATGAAAAAGATATAACATTTTTTTCCATGGTAACTTCTTACACCATACTTTTTTGAGCAGGACTACAGCAAAAATAGTGGAAGTAAAAATGTTATAAACAATTGATAAATCCTGCTGTTGAAAGGGTTGCTATATGGAAAAGGGAAAACCTCCTCCCAACCTGTGCCAAGGTTGATACACAATTAGGAATACAAATTATAGGGTGAAGTGCAGAGTAGCCTTTGAAACAAGCCTACCTCATAGCTTCTATTATGTGTTGTTCTGTGCTGTGCCAGCTTGTGCCCATGGGAACTATGGGCATGCAAACTACTGTTTGGCATAGCTCTCCCATTGTCTAGTTTTCACTTAAAATACTAAGGTCAAGAGCCTCAAAGGTATTTAGGTGCTTAACTCTCATTGATTTCAGTGGGAATTAGGCACTTAAATAGCTCAGAGGAGTTGGGACTAAGTTAATACTAGGCTAGATCTGGACATTCTTACCCAGTGCTTAGTCAGTGTCTGAGCCAATCGTATTTTTTTAAAAAAGGAAATAGGTGGTAGACCATAAAATATGACTCACTGAGGTCAATTCAGTTTAATTTTTGTTACATTTTGATTACCTGTTATCTAGATCTGTTTAAACAGGAGGCTGTGTGGTTTTATGCATGTTACTCTCTTTCCAAAGAGAACTGGGTTCAAATCTTAGTTAATAACACTTTTATTTTTGCTTTGAGTGGTCTAATTCTATTTCCCAGCAAATATGTTTACATCATAGAAACAATATTGTTTGGAAAAAAACCTTTAGCTTTATCTATAGATAATCCAGAACAACCTTGCACTTCATTATAATAAAGGTGTTGGCATTAAAAAAACTTTTTAAAGAAATAATTGGGAATTGCTATTTAATTTTATTGTACAGGAGGCAGGACCAATTTATAAAATTATATTTACGATGTTTTAATAGATTTGTTTCCTCTTATACCTTCTAGCATCTTCAAAGTCAGAGTCATGTAACAGATATGAGTTTGTGTTTTAAAAAAACGAGTGTGTTGATAGACTCATAAAACATATTAACAATGGGCCCAATGCTGCAAACACATGCAGATGTACTCAACGTGAAATCAGTGGAACTACTCCTGTTAGTAAAGTCGAGTACATGTGTATATATTTGCAGGATCAGGGCTGTTATCAAACTACTATACTTGGTAGATAAGGGTTTTTAATTATGGGAGAAGGCATATATAGACAGCTGACTATACCCTTTAATGTCACATATTTACAGTGAAAAATGCCACTAAACTGGGGGAAATGATGATGTGACAGCTCCAAATAAGGTAGTCCTATTGATTCTCCATTGTCATCAAATAAGTCAGGAGCAAATTGCAAGTTGTGCTTTAGTGGAAGGGAGTGGTAAGCCAATAAATTAGTCAGATAAAATGGGTGAAAGCTCAAGCCTTATTTGGTGTCCCTAAAAGCACTGTCTTATCTTAGATGTCCTTTTAACAATTATTATTATTAGTAGTAGTCTGGGAGCACCTAGACGTAAGAAATGACGATCAGGCCTCCATTGTGCTAAGCACTGTATAATCACATAGTAGGACACAGTCCCTCTTCTAAAGAGTTTACAGTCCAAATAGATAAGATGGACCAAGAGGCTAGGGAGGAAGAAAGTACCATTAATAATCATCATCTCCATTTTACATATGGAGAAACTGAGGTACAAGGGTATGTCTACACTGCAGTTGAACACCTGTGACTGGCCCACGTCAGCTAACTTGGGCTTGGGCTGTAGGGTTATAAAACTGCAGTGTAGATATCCAGGGTCAACAGACCCAAACATCTACACTGCAGGTTTATAGCCCCGTAGCCCGAGCCCCATGAGTCTGAGTCAGCTGACACAAGGCACCCACGGGTATTTAATTGCTGTGTAGACATACCCCTTGTGACATTAAGGCCCTGAGCCTGCTTAGCTTTAACTACATACACTGTCTCACTGACTTAAACACCAGTGCGTAAGCGTTTGCGAGATTAGGGCGTACATGACTCGTCCATGATAACACAGGAAGTCTGTGGCAGATGCAGGAATTGAATGTTGGTCTTTTGAGTCCCACCCTGGTGTATTAACCACAAGACCATCTGCCCTCTCAGGCAGACTTTTAATATGTCAGTTAAAATGTTATTATATTCACACATTTTTTCTTTATAGGGATTAGATTTGGTATTATCCAGTTTGAATATTTATATTAAGGTTCAGAGTTTGTTTATTAGGGTTTTAAATTTGCCTATTGGGGAAAGAATTCATGATCTGACTCAGGATTAGTTACAGAGATTTCACAAACTAAGGTTTCAACCATTATTTCGGAGTGTACTGAGTCCTACTGACACTGGAGGAGTAAAATTATTTATTAATGATTATTTTTATTACAGTAGCTCTGGGAGGCCCCAGCTGAGATCAGGACCCCACGTGCTACACCATGTAAAAACATAATAAAGGAGTTGGTCCCTGCCCCAAGTTATAACTCCTATTCTTTAAATAGCATTATTGGGGTACATAGCATTTTACAGACATGTAAGAAAACAAATCCCAGCTCCAAAGAGTTTACAGTCAGAGGCCTTGTCTGCATTGGGGATTCGCCTGGATGACCACCTCTGTTGGCCAGCCCTAGTATAGCTGCACTGGTACAAAACACTACTGTGGACAGCTAAAGCCTCTATTTTGACCTGTGGAGCTTACCCAAGCTTGAAACTGGAGTAAACTGCATTGTTGCAAATTATGGTTTGCATCACTTAAACCTGGCTACACTAGGGGTTTTGCAAAGGTACAGCTATATGCGGGACGGCCACCAACGGCTGAAATTGTGGCAAAATCCTCACTATGTGTGATTTGGAATTCTCATCTTGCAACTTGTTCTGTGCAGCTGGACACGTGCACCCACATGCATGGACCTCATTGCAGGATCAGTTCTATAAGCTATTGTCACAGTTGTGAGCACTGATACTCCTTTAAAAATAATGAAACAGCAACTGGGATGTACACAAAGATATTATACTCCTTATATTACATCTACTGGATTTTAATGGCTAGGTTATTTTACCATGTTTTATAACAAAGAATGTCACTGTTTTTAGGAATATAAAACAAGTAATCAAAACTTGCAGCTATATTCTACTTTGTTTTTATTTACTGCTTCTCATGCAAAGATCGACAAGCACTTTACAAACATTAAGGGCTCCTCTACACACTGTGCTTGTACCAATTTAACTGTCCGTATTTGATTTACACCAGTATAAGTGCATCCACACAATTAGACAGCTACACTGAAAAATAATATAAACTGGTACAAAAACTGCATGTAGACGAGCCCTAACAAATGAAGGCCAACAACTCCTGTGATGTACAGCACTGCAATCCTCATTTAATACATGCGGAAACTGAGAAATAGAATGAGTGAGTCCTCAGGGGCCCACACACTGACCTTGGCATTGTATACTCCCTGCCTCAAAGTGTTTGCAGGCTATCCTCACTACGTTAGCTACAAACCCAACCTTTTCCCACGCCTCTTTAGATCACAAAATCCTGCACCACCCCTGGAGGGGCTGAGTTTATAGAACAATGCAATAAAGTAATAGTGCAAAGTGCGGGCGTTTCCCTCCTAGCTAGTTAGGAGACCTGGCACTAGCAGCACAGCAGATCTCTCATCTCACTACTAGATGGTAACGAAGCAGCAGAAGTTCTTCACGCCGCTGAAGGGGACAAAGATCCTGCTCGAGGTAGGAGGCGTCTTCCATCCCTGATTCCTAATGATATGGTAAGGGGCTGCAATCACAGCCCGGGTGCGCTGACCTCGGCACAGCTGTGCTCACCTCTGGCCGCCCCCGGGCGGTATTTAAACCCCGGGGAGCAGGCAGGCCTCTAGTCTGGCTAGGAGCACATCCAGGTGAGTCCCAGTGGCAGGGGCGGGCGATAAACCCGGACCCTGCCTGGGTACGGCTGCTAACGCTGCTGCTCCCTCGCCCGCAGGTTTCCTTTCGTGCGCTTGGCACTGAGCTCGCCGCCGCCTACGAGCAGGGAGCGCGCCCGGGCGGAGTCTGCTAGCGCATCGCCGGAGAAGGCGGGGCGGCAGGCCCAGCATGGACAGCGCGCAGGCGCGAGGCCAGGGGGCTCGCGGTAGAGGCTGGAGCGGCAGCAGCCCGCGGAGCCAGACGCTACAGTTTCGGCGGCTCGAGCAGCAGCCCGCGGGCCGCAGCGAGGCGGAGCAGCAGGCAGACATGCCGGTGACCGAGAAGGACCTGGCGGAGGACGCGCCCTGGAAGCGGATCCAGCAGAACACGTTCACCCGCTGGTGCAACGAGCACCTCCGCTGCGTGAACAAGCGCATCGGCAACCTGCAGAGCGACCTGAGCGACGGGCTGCGGCTCATCGCGCTGCTGGAGGTGCTGAGCCAGAAGCACATGTACCGCAAGTACCACCAGCGCCCCACCTTCCGCCAGATGCAGCTGGAGAACGTCTCGGTGGCGCTCGAGTTCCTGGAGCGGGAGAGCATCAAGCTGGTCTCCATCGGTGAGTGCGGGCGGGGGAGGGAGCCCTGCCCCGGGACGGGCGCGCCCGAGCGTAGCGAGGGGACAAGCCGGCCTCTGTGGCTGCCTCGGGCTGGGCTGGCGGGTCGGTCAGGGGCGCGGGGTGTGTCCCTCTCCCTGGCCGGGCGGCGGCTGACGCTGCTCGTGGGCCGCTCGCTCCTGCTGCGGGCTGGAGCCGGGGCGTTCCCGGCCAGAAGGGAACAGGGCTGTCGTCTGACCTCCGAGCTGCCGCAGGCCTCCGGCCACCCACCCGAGACCACCATGGGGTGCGGGAGGGTGCTGGGAGCGACCTCCTTGCGGGGCTGCACGGTGCTGGAGGTGACCCTGGGCAGGGGAAGGGCTCCTGCGTGGGGAGCCTGTGCTGGGGTGTGGCGTAGCCTGGCCCCGGTGGTTGGGTGAGGCCCTAAGGAGGAACCCAGTTGCCACTCCTAAGGCAGGTGTGTTTGGCTCTGCGGGAGGTGGTTTTTCCTAGTGCTGACTAGGGACAGCTCCCAAGGCAGGGGACCTTTACCAGGGTCTCTAACACATCTGCGGTGTGGCTCTCCATGTAGGGGAGTTCTGGCTAAATCCCAGGATGCTCTGACACACTTGTACTGCCTTACATGACTCTCTGAGACTTAAACTCCAACGTTGTCTACTCTCAGGTCTCTGGCCTGCCCAGAGGTTGGCTAGGCCTATTCTGTCCATAGGGGAAATAAAGACTGCCTTGTTCAGGAAGACAGGATTTGCTGTGCTGCCTCTCTCCCGGCAGGTAGAGCCACACTCTCTCAGCTGCTGTGATTTGAGTGCTTTGCAGGGGTTATGCTGATAACAAAGGTCCCACTGCTGATTCTACTGAAAACAAGCTAAGGCCATCACTGATCTTTCATTTGCTTGCAATAGACTATTAACTGGAGAAATACAACAGAGCAGACCTTTGGCCCTTGTGAAGTCCAAGCAGATGTGAGCAAAGGAACAGCTGTTCTTGAGCTGTGACTATAGCTTGGCTGGTATACTCACCTCTATACCAAAGGGTGCCTGTATAGGCAGTGTTGCTCAAGATTTGGGTTTGTGCGTGGCATTAACACAAAGGTGCCATACTGAGCAGCCTCTGCCATGCTCCGTTCTCTTGAGGGCTTGATCGATGCTCCAGATGCTAAAGTTGATTAGGCCTTAGCCTGTGGTCACACTCCAGATGACATGGTTGTGGGCATGAAGTGCCTAATGGTTTCCTGGCAGTTCAACGCAAGAATGGTCGTATGAGGTTAGACCAATGGTCCATCTAGCCCAATGTCCTGTCTTCTGACAATGGCTGGTACCAGGTGCTTCAGAGGGAATTATAAAAAAAAGCCATCAAGTGATCCATCCCTAGTCGTCCACTACTAGCTTCTGGCAATCAGAGGCTAAGGACTCCCAAAGCATGGGGTTACATCCCTGACCATCTTGGCTAATAGCTGCTCCATGAAGTTTTCTAATTTGTTTTGCACTGTTATGGTTTTGGCCTTCTCCACATAGTCAGCTTTTGGAACTCCTTGCCAGGGAGTGTTGTGAAGTACTTATGTTTTGAACTTTCTGCCTATTAATTTAATTGGGTGACTCCTGGTTCTGATGTGAAGGTGTAAATAACACTGCCCTATTCACCTTCTCCACATCATTCATGGTTTTATAGACTTCTCATATTCTGTCTTACCACCAAACTGACAAGTCCAGTTTAATTTCTCCTGTTATGGAAGCTGTTCCTTCTCTTTACCTCTTCCAATTCTAATCTGTTTTGAGATGGGGTGACCAGAACATACATAGGTTTATGTAGTGGCATTTTTTCTCTGTTCCTTTCCTAATTGTTCCTAACATTGAGCAAACAATGTGCAGTCAAAAAAGCTAATGTTTTCATTATCCACAATGACTCCAAGATCTTTCCTGGGTGGTAACAGGTAACTTGGATACAAAGTGCTTGGATCTGTAGTTGGGATCGTTTTGCATTTATCAACACTGAATCTTATCTGCTATTTTATTGTCCATACACCAAGTTTTGAGATCCCTTGTAACTCTTTGTAAGTCCAAAGCAGACTGCAAAATTACTCACCTCACTGTTTATCCCATTTTTCCAAATTGCGTATATATATTCAACAGCACTGATCCCAGTACAGATATGTGGGGAATCCTGCTATTTACTTCTTTTAATTCTGAAAAATGACCATTTATTCCTACCCTTTATTTCGTGACTTTCAACCAGTTACTGATCCATGAGAGGACCTTTCCTCTTATCCTATGTCTGCTTACCTGGCTTAAGAACCTTTGTTGAGGGACCATGACCTTAGTGTCAGAGGCTTTCTGGACGGTTTAGCCACTGGATCACCCTTGGCTGTATGTGTTGACTCTGGAATTCTGGTAGATTGGCAAGGCATGATTTCTCTTACAAAAGCTGCAATGCTTCACCAACAAATGGTGCTCAGCTATGTGTCTGATAAATCTGTTCTTATAGTTTCAATCAGTTTGCCTGGTTCTGAAATTAAGCTTACTGGCCTGTAACTGCCAGGATCACCTCTGGAGACTAGAGGGGTAGGAGTTCAAGCTTAATTCTGTGGTCAATAGAATTGACCAACCAGTGATCATGAGGTTAAGTTTTATGAACTGTTCACACCTTTGAAAGATAGGTCTGTCTTACCCTTGAACTATGGGTAGAGGACTCCTGTCTTGTAGTGATGGTCTGCTTGAAGGGGGGGGGCAGGGGAGTTTGAAAGAAGGAAGGGACTGAGGGGGCAGGGGTGAGGGAGGGAACTCACTGAGCCTATTCTAAAGAGAAGGAAATGCCTCTAAGTGAAACTTATTATGAAGGAAAAATAGGTGAAAGTTGCTGGTTGACTACTTTTTCCCCTCATTATAGAGCTTAATTTTCTGAAATACTCAGTAATTCTTCCTGGGTTATAGCTTGAATCCTTCAAACCTGGCCTAAAGCACATTTTTTCTTAAACCTCTTACTAATGAGCTATGCTTGGTGTTTAACTGCTCTAGGTTAGCCAGCAATGCTTGGGGTGATCCTTCGCTAGGAACAAAAGTGACTTAAATGCAAGTTCTAATGAATTAAAATCCTAAAGAGAACCATTTGCTTTCAGATGAGTTAGTAGGTTGAGCTAATGGCTTTGTCACATGAAACTGCCTTTGTCTTCTCTAGGATTTTAACTTGGCATTTTTCCCATAGTGAAGACAAGGTCTCAAATGTCACTAAACAGACAATGTTGCCTCAAAAGTAATCAAACCAGATAATCTAAAATATCAGGCTGACACTTTATGACCAGCATAAATTCCTCAACTGAACGAACTTTGAGGTCTCAATTGCCTATTGTGTGGTATTGATACTTCACTATCTTAGTGGTAAATGAACATTGGGAAAACTTCACTTTGCTAGATATGACATGGTAGGTTGTTTCAAAAGTTCAGTCTAATATGCTGTTTTATTTAAAAGGCTTCATAGTTGTGTGTTTATAGGAAACCTTGTCAATAAGACTCATGAGTGTAACGAACTCCGTGACAGGAACACAATGATAAGACAAAGGAAAGAACTAGATTAATTACATGGGAGCTAGCATACACATTTGGTGACTCTGAAATTCTACAGCTTGCTTTAATTAGCATCATGCTTGAGTGACTACATGTCTAATATGTAGATTATACTGATGAAATCTGCATTGGATCTCAATTTGTTGGCATGCAACTAAAACATAACCCTTCAAGCAAGAGTATAATACCCATTTCATAAGTGACTTCCAAATGGATAGCAGTTCAGGCTTAGTCACAATTACTGGTTTCCAGATGTGAGTGTATTAATGCTTATAATGATCCTGCTGAAGATGGATTAATCTAAAAATCCCCCCACCCTGCTCTAGCTTCAGTGAACTGTGGGTGATATAGGATGAATAAGGCATCTCGTATAAGGTAAATGCTCTTATACATTCCCTCTCAAGGGAGCAAGGAAATATAGCTTCAGTATAGAAGAGACTTGACTTCTAAATATCAGACTCTTCTTGAGCTTATGCAGAATTTGGACTCAATGTTGTTACTCCATGTTCTAACATGGAAGGTCCACAGAACTAAAAATGCATGTTAAAACTGGGCTGTATAGTGCCCTCATTCTAAACTACTAGACTTCATATAATTATAGAAAAATACTCCAGTCTTATGCCTGGTTGCATTTTTAATTGGAAACATACATATTTTTATTTGGCACCATAGCTTTAATGCTTTGCAGACCTACATAGCCTACTAGGTAGAGGAAATGATTAAAGAATCCATTAATTATTCACTCATGAATTTCTGGTAATTGTGCAAACATAGCTGATGCTTGCTCTCTCAACAAGTGAAGTTCATCTTTCCAGTGGCTGAGGGTTAAGAAACTTTACTGCAAACTGAGTTTATTTTGGCAACCAGCCTCCTCTAAAACTAAGCAAGCTGCTTCCCTTTCGTTTTGTAAATGTATTCCCTGCCCTAACAATATTATACCTATGTCTTTGTCCACAGGAGCTCCCTTGAGAAACATGCTAGCTTGGAGCAGCAGTGCTCCAGTGAATTGACTAGTCTGCTCAGGCTCAGTTTTCATGTCTCCTCCTTACTGATGGAGCACTGTCCTGCAGCAACACAATCCATACCACTAAGTTCTACCACTGTAGAGCAGGAGTGGCCAGCCTGTGGCTCTGGAGCCACATGCAGCTCTTCAGACATTAATATGTGGCTCCTTGTATAGGCACGGACTCTGGGGCTGGAGCTATAGGTGCCAACTTTCTAATGTGCAGGAGTGAGGAGGGGGGAGATGCTCACTGTTCAACCCCTGGCTCTGCCCCACTCCACCCCTTGTGTATGTCCAAAACAGCTGATAGGGAGGTGCTGATTGGCAGGGCTGCTGGTGGGTGGGAGGCACTGGGAGCTGATGTGGGGGCTGCTGACATATACTGTGGCTCTTTGGCAATGTACACTAGTAAATTCTGGCCCTTTCTCAGCATCAGGTTGGCCACCCCAATGTAGAGCATCATATGGGGGATAAAGTCCCCATTCCTGTCAAACTGTTCTACAGCTTAATGTTCTTAATAGTGAGACAAGGAAGCATATGCATTGAGTTCAGAAAACGAAACTGAGCTATGGACCCTCAATCCCTTTAAGGAGATGGACCATGAAATTCAGGTAAAGTAGTCTTCAAGCCAGATCTTGCTTGTATAGAAGTGCTGCTGAACATTCTACCCTAGCTAAACTCAGCAACTTTGCATCTCTCCTAAAGAGAACAACACTCCAAGTAGACGACATGAGATCAAAAGCAATTGAGCTGATAGAAGCATAATGTTTCTTCTAGACAAATGGTAGCCAACAAACTAACACCTATTAACTGAAATCAGTTTTTTACCTCAAGTGTCAAACCTACTAGTTGCATTCCTGCACTAAAGTGAAACCAGCACTGGAGCAAACATTGGCCTTAAGGTGTGAGCCCTGATCTATGTAAATAGACTTCCTAAAGAAGCCTATTGCTAGGCTCTAAAGCACAGAGCTTGCAGAAATTAGATTGAGCTACTCAGGAAAACTACTGTGATAACTGCTACAAGCTGATCTGTCTGAAGGTACTTCACCAAATCTTTCTGACTAAACATTTATTGGCCGGGGGGGGCGGAGTATGACATTGTCTTCCAGACAACTCCTAGAATGTCAGCTATTGTGTTGCTTATGATGTGCTGATTCAATATTGTGCCTCAGCAACACTATGGCTGTGTGTTGCCTTCTCAAATGCATGAGGTCACTGGTTTTGCTTAGAGTGCAAATTTAGTTTTGGGTGCATTCTGTTATGTATTGGAGGTAGAAATTGAACTGTTGGAGTAGTCAAGGGTGTATTGGCTGGAATGGATAACGTGATGAAGAGTTTCTCTTAAGGTTGCAGGAGGATACAACCTTAGTGGCAGTTAATGTTTTGGGCAATGTGTGCTATGCAGATGCATGCAGTTGTCCTGGGTGTCAATTACAAAATGCTGCATAGCAGGAACAAAGAGGGATTTAACTCAAGGCTTGATGAAACTGGTTAGATTTCTTCATCTATGGGACCCAGAACAGCATTAAAACAAAAGTTTGAGCAAAAGTGTCTTGTGGGGCAGTCTGCTGGGACTGAGGTTGTCAGTAATGACTGTAGGAAGCTAACAGCACAGCAATAGATGATGACAGATCAAGTTCAGGAGAGGGAAGACTCCATAAGTGAATTCCAGTAATCAAATTTAGTTCCACTTAACAGATTACATTAAATCTGACAGCTTGGCATCAAGTTGCCAGGATTAGTGATGGTTACAGCATTAATCTTTCTAACACTGTGTATAGACCACTGAAACTTGAGTTTTGTCTTGCTGCTTAACAAGGGAGTCTCTATCACAGGGTAAGCAACATGGATTCTCCAGCCCAGTACAAAATCTTACTGGAGACAAGATACTGTAGCTTAGCTGAGAGGCATAGTTGCCTCATAGTGTAAAGTACAAGGAGGTGGCCTCCCAAGATCTTACAGTGACTTCTTCACTGTGAAAACCCTCTTCAGTAAAGACACAGGCCTGGTGAAACTAAGCAGATACAGTTTGGTAGCACTGAGTACTCTTCAGCTACTGCCCTAAGCATTCTGTAGCTAAAGCTTCCCATATCTCCTTGTCACCAGACTTCAACCCTAACCTCAAAGAGCCACTGAAGTTGGAGGCATTTGTGAACCTTAATGGCCTATTAAAACCAGTAAATAGTTCTGGTGCAACCCCCCCAGAACAGCTTCATAAATATTTCTTACCCCAACATATAATATATACACTGAACAAGCACCCATGTGCCTTAGTGGTGGGTCCTGTTGCACAGGACTAGCTGGGATCAACTCCCTGCTTCCCATGTTGAGCTGCATGGAGTCACAATACCACCCACTCAAACTAGGCATGGCTGGCTCCCCATCATGACAAAGTGTAGCTGGACCAAACACAAGCAGCTCTGTGACCCTGTGCACCAGGGTGCAGTGCCTGGAGCTGAGCCTGACCAGAATTGCAGGAGCTACTATTGCAGGATTAGTGAGGGGCAGGACACTTTTTGACCCAATTTTGGGTCATGTCCTATGGGTTGAGAAACCCTGTCTTAGTCTGTCCATGTCATCCTCTCCCTTGGCTAACAAGGGTCCTTGTGAAAGACAGTTTCCTACAAGGAAAAGGATTGCAACAGTGGCTCTTCTCCCCTCACCAACTGACAGTCAATGACAACCTCTGTTTGCTCAGTCTTGTGTGTCCACCTGGTCTTGATGCAGTCATCCTCAGTTGTATGTTTTACATTCTGTTGCTTGTCTCTGAAAACTGTTTTCTATCCAAAATGTACTGCACAAAGGTATGCCATAGCTGGTACCACATCCTATAGAAACTACTCTGGAGTATACTGCTAGCTTGGAATCTAAGGAACTCAAACAGTGGGAAGGAGAATCTCTGCTACTTGACCCACAAATAAATGAAGCAGACACAGTGAACACATAGGAATTTGATTTAGCTTGTGTATTTGTAGCATTATGGAGTCTTGTTAGCCATAACTAAATAGCCATCCACTTGTGTTGGAGAACATCACATGCATGTGAATGCTTCCCACTGTGTGGTTACCTGTGACTTCTCAGTTTGTGATGGTGGGTTCACAAAATGCCATTGATGCACTGATAACAGGGCCCCACAAATCTGAGTTGCTTTTAAGATACTTGAACAGAACAATAAGTAGACTTGTGTAATTGAGCTCCAGACAGAAGAGACCCGATAACGTACATCTGGGCTAGTAGATAGAGTTCAGTGCCAGTAGACCTAGAATTAAATGTCAGTGGCTGTTGCATCTACAGGGTTAAACTCACTGTACCCATGACTCCTGGTAGGATAACCAGAAAATGAAACAGATTTAAAGAGCGCTCTTGGACACAAGGAGAAGAGTAATAAGACTTTTCAGCTTGTCTTCTGAGTGATGTCCATCCCATTTCCTAGGGATGGGCTACCGCCAGGGGGGAAACTGGGACAGCAGACCAACTGCTTGTATTGCTTGTATGTCTTCAAGCATAGCCAAAGCTAGCCATGCATTAGGTAAAAGTGGGGATGAGTCCTGCTACTTCATATCCTCTTCCTATAAACACAGGTTAGACTTCTTCAAGACAGAGTATCTGTTTGTGCAAAGCCAAATGTGGGATCTTGTTACATATGCTACAAGATGTTTCAGATCTTTTACAGAAAAAAGCTGTCTAGCTGAGCTTCACTTACTGGGTTGGAGGACTTGTCTTCCAGTATAGAGGGAGCTGAGCTCCTTTCCCCTCTGCTTGGAACCATGGGGATCTGCAGTGCTTTCCTAGGAGCAGTGTCTCAGGCTGAAAGCTGTGACAAGATCCTCACCAAGGAGAGTTCACATGTAGGGCCCCATTACTCTAACCCTGCAAATGTAAAGTGAATCATAACACTAAAGAGTTTTCATGTACATAAAGTTTAAAGGAAACATCTTGCAGTAATAGAATCTAGTAGCATTGAGTAGCTAGTTAAGCACCTATTGTCACTAACTGCACAAGGCTGCCTATTAAAAACAAATGGCTAGTTAGGCATAGAAATGCAGGACTGGAAGGGACCTTGATAGATCTAGCTCAGCTCACTGCTCTGAGGTAGGACTGAATATTAACTAGATATCCTCTGACAGGCTTGTCTAACCTGTTCTTAAACCTCCAGTGACATTCCCCAGCTTCCCTAGGAAACAACTTCTCCCTAACTACTGAAGACAGGATACATAGTAATGGGCTTAAATTGCAGCAAGGGGGGCTTCCTAGCTGTAAGGGTAGCTAAGCACAAGAACTACTTGTCGTTTTTCTCATTGTAACAAGTCTTCAAGTACATTAAAAGGTCATGTCCCACCTTGGTCTTCTCTTCAGAATAAAAAACCCTGTTCTTTCCATCTTTTCTCATAGGTCATGTGTTCTAGACCTCAAATTTTGTTGCTCCAATATATTCATCTTTACCAGAGTGGTGTGCCCAGAGCTGGACAGAGTACTCCAGTTTTGAGGCCTGATAAATACTGGAAGAATTCTTGCTTACAATACTCCCGCTAATAAATCTCAATGTTTGCTTTTTTGCAACACTATTACACTGACTCATTTAGCGTGATCCACTATAATCCCCAGGGCCTCTTCTGCTGAACCTTTTCTTCCTAGTTAGGCAATCGTTTCCCATTTTGTGTTCGTGCAACTGATTTGTTCCAAAATATAGTGCTTTGCATGTGATATTAGTGAATTTTCACTTCAACCATCTTGTAACACAGTGCTTCGACTAGGTCAGCATGCAAGTCTTGCTTCAGCTTAGTTTCACATGAAGTCTAATGGCTGCCATCAACTAAACTTGATTCATAATACTAATCCTAGAGTTGCAGTTTTAAATGAGACAAGACTGGCAGCTGTGCTAGAGTAAGTCCCTCGAGCCTTGCTTGTATTGCTAGGATTTTAATATGGGAACTTTTATGTCTAAAGTTGACTGTTCCACAGGCAAAAATAGAGGACACTTCTCCACTCTTCCTGGCTTCTTACAAGCAAGAGCAATTCCTCAAATCTACTACACAAACCTCTAGGCATTACCCCTATGGCTTAAGATACTTGAGTGGGATTTTTGTATCTGACACTAAGTCTGGAAGCAAGATTTCTAGTGGCTGGTTGTGCAATGCATGGACAGCAAATGGCTGTCATAGCCTAAAGCACTGTAAACTTTGACACCAAGGTCAACTATTTAGACCTGGAGAATTTGTTGCTGTTTCTCAACCTCTCTCATACCAAACACATAGGAATCTCCTCTGAGTTCCTGCACTATAAGAGAATTGGTCTCTTCTGGCCACTATTTCTGATTTGACCTCAACTAGTGTAAGCATACATATGCAGTACATAATGAAGACTAACATGTTAGCTACTTAAACGCATAAGTTGTTCATCTTGGCCAACTTATACATTCCAGTATCGAGTCCCAATAGTCACACATGCACAAGCACTTTTTCTAAATCTCCTACCTTGCTTTGGGAATGCAGATGTCATCTTATTAGCAGACAAATTTTACTTGGTAAAATGTATAGTACTAAACTTTGCTGAGGAGTCCTGACCACTTTCGAACAGCCCAGCAGGTGTAGACTAGTGCAAAGCTGATGCAGACACTCTTACCATAACACTTCCTTTTAGGGATCAAATTCTAACAATCCTATTATAGGGCTCTTAGGTCTCCAGGTAAATGACATAGCAGTTGACGAAACCATTAAGATACAATGCAGTCCCACTTCAGTATTGTATCAAATCCTCTTTTTGAAGACACTGGGGGAATTAAAGAATATTTAAATAGCAACCCTTTAGCCAATTCCTTATTCCTCCTCAGTCTTCTAGGGGTAGTAAAAGAAGCAAGGTAACTTTCCTACCTATGCCTGATCTGAATTTGCTATGGGCAGGCCTACGCTACAAACTTGCAGTGACATTGCTGTTACACATCTGGTGAAGACTCTTTAAGATGATAGTTCTCCCATTGGCTTAACTCCATGAGACTAGCTATGTCAGTGGGAGAAGCTCTCCCACTGACAACACTGTTTACTTGGGGGGGTTATGGTTGGCATAAGTCATTCAGGGGTATGGAAAAATCACACGTGAGTGACATCTGTAATCTAGACCAAGCATAAGTATCTAGCAGCTCCTAATGGGAAGGAACTGATTTCTGTATAGAGCACTAGATTAAAACATCAAGCAGGGTTAGTGATTAGAAACCATAAACTCATGCCCTGAAGTAATTTCTTTGAAGAACCACTTCTTACCTACCCAAAGAACTGCAAAGCTAAAACAACTTCTGCTGCTTAACTTTATGGCTCAGTGGAGGTGGCAACAGGTTGGAGTGATTAAATCAAGCAGGAAACTGACTTGTACTCAACTCTTGAAGATTTGACTTCCTTATCCTTTTTGCTAACCAGAGGGATACACTTGCACTTAAGTTTTAAATTCACCTTGCTACATTGCTCCAGGGATGTGAAATTCACATCCCTGAGAACTAGTGAAGCTGGACTAATGCCTGGTATATACATGGCTAGGTTGATGGAAGAATTCTTCTAAATTTACACTTCTGGCTGCTATTAAGCTTCATGGGTTGGTGACTGGCATTCAGTTACATTGCACAAACAGGACAGTTTTTTTAGTTTAAATGTACTGGATTCTAAACTTGTTTTCACCTCTTAGCTCAGAGCTGATTACACATGATCTAAAAGTTATATCTTGCATTTAATGCTTTAAGTCTTAACTGTAGTGAACAGAACTATTTGGTCACCATGTCCTTCAAGATTTGAGAACTACTGGTTCTCATTCTGACATGTAGTTGGCAGTGGAAAACTTGTTTTCTCTACTTGAATAATTGGAAATGACAAATATCCATGCTACTGTTAAAGGCTGGCTTAGTGCTTAACACTTCAGATTCTCTGGTTCCAGGTGCTCACCCAGTGTCTTACAGCAGCTCAGTAGTTCGACTTTGCTGCTGAGGTTTTATTAATTGTTTAAAAAATAGATTATAGTTCAGGGCTTAATACAGGCTGTCAATTCCAAACTTAATTTTAAATACTATAAGTGTTTTTCTACATACATTGTTTAACCAGCCAGAGTGGCAGTCCTTCAGGAACTCTTGACAATTGATATCGTGGTGGACATATGGGCTACAAGGGCTCGCTGCAGTTATGACACTCTGAACTATGGAGCTTCTAAGGGAAGCAGTGTAACTCCAATTCTGTACTGAAGGCAGGGGGGCAAGCTGGCTATCCCAGGTAACTAGCTTTCCCTAATTTGCCACTTTCCTTTTAGAAGTAGAACTAGGAAGCAAAAGCAGCTGGCTTATCCCTAGGCTTCTGGGGACCTTTGCTGTAGCTGAACAAGCTGTCAGCTCTGACATCTAACAGTTGTGGCTTCTGTTGCTCCAAGGATGTTACCAACTGCCTTTCAACTGCATGCTGATTAGAAGACTGTGCCATTTAGACTCTCCTGTCTATAGGAACTAACAGCTCTAGCTGTTTCTAGATGTCTGAGTTTCCAGTACACAGCAGACAAGTAGAGCTCCTGTTGCCATGGGTGGATTACTTCTAAAAACCACTTCCTGTCACACCCTTTGTCATTGAATAAACTGACTCAGTTGTGCCAAGAATGCACTGATAAGCTGCATTCCAGCATACACCTCCTGTGAACAAATAGAACAAATTGGTTTAGGGTGTAACTTTCTTGAGCTCTACTGGGTAGCAGCTTCTAACTTGCAACAGTTACACCGGATTAGTGGCATACTATTATGGACTGCACGTGTATGGGGTGGGGTATTGGTGTTTTCACCACAGGCTGTCAGAACAGCTTCCAACTTTCACGTTGCAATTAAAAACCCAGGATGTTTTATTGAACCTGGGTGGAGTGGGGACACTTTATTTAACTTTGATATGTTATTTACATAGTTGACAATGAAGCCACCCTCTCTACTAATTTGTGACTAACATGTTTACACCCCATTTTCATATATACTGATTTAGGTAGATAAGGTTTCAATTAATTACCTGTCTCAACAGTGATTTGAGGTTCAAATATCAGTCCATCTTAAGTGACCTCTTGTCAGTGCTTGGGCCATATGTGCATGGCACATTGGAAGCCTTAAAGTTAAGCTGCTAAATTTAAAAACTAAGGTAGAAGATGACCTACTGCCAGTGAAGCTGGGACAGGATACGCTGAAGGAAATGTCTGCACTGCAGTTAGACCCCTGCAGCTGGCCTGTGCCTGCCAACTCAGGCTAAGGGGCTATTTAATTGAGGTATAGACACTTGGGCTCAGGCTAGAGCCTGGATTATGGGACCGTCCCCCCCCCCCCCACAGGGTCCCAGAGCTCAGGCTGGAGCCTGAGCCCAAACACTTTCCATGCAATTAAACATTCCTTTAGCCTGAGCCCAAGTGACCTAGCCCTAGTTTTTAATTGCATGGTAGATATACCTGGAGTGGCACAGGGTATAGTATCTTAAACCTTGCTGTTTGTGCTCTAGGACCCATCTCAAGAGCCCCTGGTCAGACCACTTCAGATTAACCAGAACACTGTCAGCTGCTCTTGCTTTGTAGCCTACTCCTAAGGGGACACCTAATAGTGTTTCTAAGGCTATATTTTAAAGGGCACTGTTGTGCTACAAACCAGGCTCAAGCTAATCTGATAGTGATGGAAACTAGTACAAATCAAACCAACCACTTACCTTCAGGATAATCAATAATTGAGTCACTTTAAGTAACTCTTCTGGGAGAATTAGGCTTGTGGGAAAGTGGCACCTAGCACACAGGAGAACTTTGGTTTTGTATGGCACTCCCAGCTAGTGGAAGCAAGGAAGTTCATGGAGTTGTGCTGTCATTTGAGAAGCACTTCAAGTGATCAAAACTCCTGTTGCTGCAGCACTACCATACTTGGTCCATATCTCCCTTCCATGCCTGATCCTAAAGCCAAATGCCATGTAAATTACTAACTCTCTGCTGGCTGTAGACTAAAACTCTTCTGGGAGGAGGCAGTGGCAATTACACCTTCATAAACATCACATCTTGCCCTTTGACTGAACCTAGAGATAGCTAAAATGGAATACCATATGTCTGGTACTAGTAGTCTTAAGGCTGGCACAAAGCCCAAAGAACTAGGGAGACTCCATAATCTGATGTATGATGGTCCAGCCAGCTCCTCTTCTGTCAACCAGCATCATAACTGGGTGCAGGTCAATCAATCTGTTAAGTTGATGGAATGGTAGTCACAGCTATAGTGGTTCTATGCTGATGAAATCTGAATGAACAAACTTAAAACATCATAGCCTGATGGCTTGAAAGCAAACAAGGGAGTGCCAGCACAAGCCATTACTTTATGGCCTGAAGACCCTTTACTCTAGAACTGGAATATCTTGTACACTTTACAGCAAAGCTTCAGGGCCTTTGTTGCAATATACAAATCTGGGTGTGGACAATGTCCATTTTGCTTTAAAGTAAAGTCTCCTTTCTGAAGGCAGGCAGCTGCAGTAAACCTGCCTTCCAAATGCTTTTATAGTCTAGCCTATTCTGCTATTTGCACAGAGGAAGATACTTATTTAAATCCCTTATTTCAGTTCACTCCCCCAAGCTCTAGTCTATAGGTATAGACAAGCCTGACCTTGGTGCTGTCTCAAGTAGATGTTACACAGGTATTACTAAACAGGCTAATGATTTGCAGACATCTGCCATTCCACAGACAGGAGTACATGTGCCTCCTGAACTAAGAGTTCTCATGAACTTTTACCACTTTTATTCACTTAGTGTGCCAGAGTGCACATGATGCCAGCTGAGGGAGATGCAGTTAAGACAACTGAGCAGGGTCCAAAGGTGCTTACAGGCTACTGGTACAGAGTGGCTTAGCACATTAAATGAATGCCTAGGCTTTTGAGAACATCCCAATTTGGGAAGCTCATACATAACTGTTTCCCTTTCGTACACATAGAGGATGGTGATAGTGTGGTGGTTAAGCACACTTTCCTCTCTGGCCCCACTTACTTCTGAACTAACAATCAGCAGAATAAAGTACTCAGTTGCTACAGATTAAGTGCTTTGTCTAACCTAATGCTTCAAGAGGCTGGACACATGGCTCCTTCAGAGCTTTAGAGTGTGAATACAAACCATTCACTTAACCAGTTTAAATTGTCTAGACTGTACCTTAGCTAAGATCTTAGGTACAATAAATGCAGGCCAACAAACCTTTAGGGTTATTCGTGAATAAGGAATCAACAGATGCTAGTAGTGAGCTGCCAGCAGGCTCTACAGCCATCACACATACTAGATATGGAATAAAATGGAGGACTTTCAAAAGGGTGTCTAGCAATGTGGGTAGGTGCTCCTAAAATGGAATGATGGCTCAGGATATTGGATAGGATGTCTCCAGACTACTCCTATGGCTCTTACCTCTAGAGAAGATGGCTCAGGCCACTCTAGTCAAATCAATGCACTGACTCTAGAATCTTTCTGTGAAACACTTCTTGATTGCTTCCTCGTCATGGTCTGTAGCTGAGGTGCAAACTGTAGCTGCCAGTAGGTAATCTATGCTGAAGTTGGCTTTATAATTGTCTGGATTGCATGTGTTCTGACAAGAAATGTGCTGAGTTCAATAGAAGGGTAAGTTGGCAGCTGGGGTATTCTGACATTGGTAAGCCCCTGATAACTCTACAACAGAACCAACTAATGTGGGATTTAACTTTTACTGTAACTTTCAGTGCTAGTCCATCTATTATGCAATTCTGGACTAGTGTCAGGTTTTCCAGTGAACTTGGAGAACAGGAGTTACTCTTCAGAAGCATTATGGGGGTTCAGTGTTTCAGATCTGCTCAGTTAATAGAGCAGAAAAAATTGTGTAACTGCCAGCCCTGCAACTGGATGTCTACTCAGAGTTGCAAGTCATTCTCTTCTTGCATGCCAAAGATTCTCGGAGGCTAGGATAAACTATCCCCTTGGTGATACCTGGCAACCCTACTACCTTAACAGAGGCTGGACAGGGTAATTAGCCTTGAACATAAACAATTTGGGATATAAGAGGGAATAAGAGTCAGGTTGCTTTTGCCATTATAGATCCCACAGTGAGTTTAAGCTTTAAGTTGGCAGACATGAACCAAGCAGCAGATCTGAGTTGAAAGCAATGTTTTTGGTAATCTTAGCATTGCTGTGTCTTCATTGAGCTGCTCATACATGCTATAAGAAGTCTATAGATGCAGTCTCACTAGTGTGGCATGAGATGTTAGCCAAAGCCATTACAATCTTTGCCTAACTAACATTGCTTTACCATAGTACTGGCAAGCTGGGAGCTCAACATTTTAAAATGGGAAAAGCAGCAAAGAATCCTGTGGCACCTTATAGACTAACAGACGTTTTGGAGCATGAGCTTTCGTGAGTGAATACCCACTTCATTGGATGCGTATCTGTTAGTCTATAAGGTGCCACAGGATTCTTTGATGCTTTTACAGATCCAGACTAACACCGCTACTCCTCTGATACTTAAAATAGGAAGAACACTTTCTGAGTTGTGGTGCCAAAAGTTGTAATTGAACCTGAATTACACTAGGAAAACATGTTAAGTGTGTGGGGTGTAGGGAAACTTTGAATTAAACTTCCACACTATTGGCTGAAAATACATTGCCTGGAGTGGAGAGGAAGCTTAAACATTTAATTTTTAATTAACCCATTTATTACACAAATATAGGCTTTAACAAGCTATGGTACTTTTCATACTGGGGCTGTAGAGACATCACAAGCTTCTGAAACCTACAATTGGACAAAGAAAGTATTCAGACTGAAACATACACCTGAGGCTAAAACAGACCACCCTGTTCATCAGCTAAAGGTATTTGCACCATATGTGGATGGTATCTCCCCCTAACTAAATGTGCCTGGCATGTGCAGGCAACTGTGTGGTTTTTTGAATGCTTTCAAAAGTCTTGATTCTTTGATGAAGTGGAGTAACTATCTCCGCTTAACAGACGAACTTTTAAAGTCTCTCTTCCAGCATGAGATGTACAGCCAAAGCTGAAACTTGTAGACTCCAAGGAAGTAGACTGGCCTGTGCAGGCCAGCGCTAGCCTCGTTCACTCTTATGGGATTATGTAAAATAACTTCTGGGAGAAGCATTCAAACCCTTAAACCAACTCTGCATTGCTGCAATGGTTAAATAACATGGATCCTTAAACTTAATCTCTGGAATTTGCATTTGAGTAAAACAGCTGAATTGAATGCATTATAAAGATGCATTGCCAACCCTGAAATTCAGACTTGGTCTGGTCTAGTCTAGGAACACTCCTTGTGTGTACACACACATCTTTGAAGTTGTGATCCACCTTCCTTCCTATTCATGATGAAACTGGCTGATGCAGAGCTGGATCACAAGTCATGTTAAGACCTTGACTTTCCTGAAGACATCTTAACTTGCAATAGCATCCTGTGTCTAGGCAACAAAGCATTGTGCCAGCTTAGCTAGCTTCCAAACTAAACAATGGCTCCTTGAGTTACTGCAGCCTTGGTGACTTCTCCTCCTCATTTGAATCCAATAGCAAATGAAATCTACAAAACTGGCATACAGGCCAGTGGTTTGCAACATGTGAGCCAAGTTTCAGAGGGTCCTCCAAGTATGGTCCAGCATTAGACTCACTGGGGCCCAGGGCAGAAAGCTGAAGCCTCACTGCATGGGCCTGAAGCTTGGGACAGAGTCCAGTCACCCAGGGCTGAAGCCAAAGCCTGAGCAGTGTAAATTCACAAGAGCCCCTGTGGCATGGGCCCCCCAGGCAATTGCCCTGCTTGTTACCCCCTAACACTGACTCTCACTTATGTGCAGAAAACTAGTTGTGGCACATGTGGGCTATGGTGGTTTTATAACCTGTTGGGGCAGAGAGGCCCTCTAAGGTTGAGAACCTCAGTATAGGCTACTTGTGCCTCATTTTAAGGTGCCAGAATGGGCAGAGGAATACATAGCTATAAAATACATGCTTTGTAAAAGTAAACAAGTGGCGCTCAAACTTTTGTACTGGTGGCCCCTTTCACACAGCAAGCCTCTGTGACCCTCCCCCTTACAAATTAAAAACACTCTTCTTATGTATTTAACACCATTATAAATGCTGGAGGCAAACCAGGATTTGGGGTGGAGGCTGACAGCTCATGGGCCCCCCCATGTAATAACCTCACAACCCCTTGAGGGGTCCTGACCCCAGTTTGTAACAGTTTGCAGTCAGACTAGATCTCGGCCGCAGACAAGAACAATGTCAAGTGAATTATTGACTGTAATGAATTGCATCCTAATCTGTTAATAAATGCAGTAATGCTAGCTGCTCTTAGAGCTTGGATATGGTTACTTGCTCAAATTCCAAGTACAGCACAAATGCAATAGTGTAGCCTTTAGTCCTGGAAGAATAGAGAATCTTAAATCCTATCATGTGCTGGAGGATGAAAATGGCATTGCCTCTGGATTAATTCTAAACACTTAGCAATTGAATCTTGTTCCACTCTAGAGCAGGGCAACTCTCTGACCTCACTGTCACGAAACAGTCACTATTAAGAGGCTCTGCTGCCTTATCACAAATTAAGTAATTGGCTGAATACAAGTTAGCTGGCAGAGGAATGGCTTGTGAACACTAGACAAAATGCTCTGAAGGATGAATGAAAGTTTGGCTAGACTAATATAAAAGCAGAAACTGCTGCTCAAAATAAAACAGATTACCTACTGCATGGCCAAAAACTAACCTAATATAGCTGTCTAAAAACATTAACAAGTGGAGTTGCTCACTAGCAGCTAGAGCTGGTTGAAAAACTAAATTTAGCAATTTTTGCAAAAAAGTCATTGAACCAGTCCTCCCCCACCCCTTTTTAAAACTAGCTTACAAAGCTCACTATGTGCTTGATATAAAATCCTATATGTAATAAAAACTCATGTCTAAACTACAATATGTGGCCGTTTATTCTGCTCACGTAAGCGTTAAACAGCTGTGGTTAATGTGCCCAGAGCTTTAATAATCCCATATGGCCCTTCTTAAGGTGCTTGGAGACCACCCATGCAGAATGTATTCCATACAGATTTATCACTGCTATCCTTGTTTTTTGGAAGCTTCTCAAAAGGGGATTGTCTGACAGTGGCCACCATGATCAGACAAGTTATCTGGGCTTTAAGCCAACATTCTTATTCCTTATGTTAGCAACTTCTAGTTGAAATTACATAAACAAGTGTCATTTGCTGTATGCTAAATGTACAGATCTTAAATCTCAACTGTGCAATGGAGAATACCTGTGTTTAACTTGGTGGGCCAATGGAAGTACGGCTGCTTCCTGTGGTGGTCTGTTTGCTCTGGTTATAGTGTGACATGTACAGAACTTCAAGTCTGGAAGTGGAGGGGGAGTCACTTCATACCTAAAGGGCTGGAGAACACTTGAGTTTTCTGTCTTATGGCTCAGCCACCTTAAAGGATGTGATACTAGAAGCTGTTTTGTCATACTGACAGTTGGGATTATCAGTGTTCTGGGGGGTACTCTCTAAACTTGGCTCAAACACAGGAAATATCCAAAAGTCATAGCAGAAATACAAAGCAGCTTTTGTAAGATTTGAAAAAATTTCTTCCCTTCTAATTATCTTTAAATGTAGAGTGCAAAGACTTTGAGGGCTTGATTTCCCCAACCATGTAGTCAGTATGACTTGAATGCAGGCAAAATATACACCTTATGTGTCTAACAGACCAAACTTTCTTGGATGCTGTCGCAATTGCTGTGCAGGTTGTCTGAATCTTATTTGCAGGAGGGAGTGTTGTCAAGAAAAGTCTTGGTTTATGCAATTTGGGCACATCTCCATGACTGGAGTGGATGCAGCCATGGTGTAACTGACTAGCTTCTATTTAAACTCTGCTGCAGTGCATCTTCTAGACCAGTGGTCTCCAAAGTGGGGTGTGCATAGAGTGACAATGTCCCTATTTTATAAGGACAGTCCCAACTCTGGGGTGGGTCTTACATACTGTCCTATTACCCTCCCCCCACCACCTGTCCTCATTTTTTTTTTTCACATTTGCTGTCTGGTCACCTTAAGTGTGCAAGATCTGTTGAGGAGCATGGCAGGAGGGGAAGAGCAGCTGAGGGAGGGAGGGAATGAGTGAGTGGGGAAGCTGCCCCATCCCCCACAGGCAGGGCCACCTGGAACAACAGGGGCTTTAGGGGCTGCAGGGCCATGGGCTAAGAGGGCCACAGGGCCTTGGCCTGCAGCTCTAAAGCCCCTTCTGGAATGTGGCCCTAAGTCCTCCAGCCTGTGGAGGAGCAGGGGCAGCTGCACAGCCAGCAGCTGGAAAGAATGGTGCTTTCCCCTTCAAAGCTGGGCAGAGAAACAGTGCTCTGAAGGAGACAGTGGCACTTCTCTCAGGCTGCGTGGCTGCCCCTGCTCCTCCACAGGCTGGAGGACTCAGGGCCACATTCCGAAAGGGGCTTTAGAGCTGCAGGCCAGGGCCCTGCAGTCCCTAAAGCCCTGTATTCCAGATAGCCCTGCTTGCAGGGGGGGGACACCACCCCCATGGCCACGATTCTGGGAGTGCGCTGCACTGCACAGCCACCTGCACACCCCCTGTGCCAAACAGGAGCTGCCCCAGGTAAATGCTCTGCACCTCCTGCCTGCCTCAGCCCTGAGAGTCCTCCCTCACCCTAATCCAGACCTTCAGATTGCTGTATCAGTATTGAACCAAGATTTTCAGAAATAAGCATATTCAATCACATTACTCATTAAAAATACTTTGAGCAAAAGTCTTTGTACTGTTAATAAAAATACATTATCCTTTTTTATTTCTATTATAATTTACATAATATAGTAGTACATATATTGGGGGTGCATGATCAAATTTTTTTTACTGATAGGGTGCACAATCCAAAGTTTGGAGACCACTGTTCTAGACACATGCAGTGCCTACCCAGATCAGAAACATAAAATTATAGTAGATTACACTGAAATAGGGAGTTCAACTGCCATTATAGGATCAAATCAACACCACTGTTAGCACTTGTTGACTTTGCCTGACGAGAGCAACTCTATGCATGCCGAAAGCTGACTAGGCCATGGCTACACTGGCGCTTTACAGTGCTGCAACTTTCACGCTCAGGGCTGTGAAAAAAACACCCCCTGAGTGCTGCGAGATACAGTGCTGTAAAGCCTCTGTGTAAACAGTGCCGCCGCGCTGGGAGCTGCACTGCAAGCTGGAGCTGTAGAGGATGTGGAGTACATGCAGCGCTGGGAGAGCTGGCGCTGTGACCACACTCGCACTTCAAGTGGAGCCATACCCTAAGATCCTGCCATATCCATTGGTTAAGTCACTCAGATGCACAAAGCAACTGAATGCTTACCTGCAGAGGCTAGGTTTTATACTGCTTGCCATCTGTCCCTCTGTCTGAGGAAATGAGATCAGAATAGCTGAATTTCTATTCTCTTAAACTGTAAGATACTGATATGACAACTGCACATTACATGAAACTTAGTGTGTATAGGATGTCTTTCTCCATTAAATCTTGCCACTTGGTGTCATACTGACATGCTTGACATATTGCAACAAAAATATACAAATTATTAATCTATCAAGACCACAGTAGAAATTTGCTTAGGAATCAGTGCATATATAAAGATAAAAATCAATCTTGGGTCTTGCACATGCGCTAAAGACTTTAAAATAGTGACTGGTAACATGAAGATTTGATCATGCCAGATTATGAACACAACTTAAACTCACCTTGCTTTAAAACCTATTTCAGTACATAGCAGAGCTCGGCTGAACTGTGCAGGGCTGCATGAATGGGGATTTCTTCCTGTTAATACAGTGACTCCAAATGGAAAAACTGAATCAAAGTGAACATTGTAGCCAAGGATTTCCCCAAACAGTAATCACTGATTATTTCCAATGTGTTGGTTTTGGCTTCAAAAATTCCATCCACTCTGGCTTTAGTACTTGGCATCTGCTGCAGAGAAGACATCAGACTGAGCCATATCTGAATAGGCTCATTTATCTCTGCAGTCGTCTCCTTGCTGCCTCATAACTATCTTGACCTACACACAGTGTGAGTAAACACTTATTAAGCAATGTAGAGGTCACTCCGGCATCTGGGAACCTTTTAGCTTATTTGTTGCCATTTGGAATTCCTAATTCTTAGCTGAGGCATCATACTGTAAGGGTGAAGTGACTGGTTGTTTCCCCTCAGAATTAAGTTACCCTTGAACTTTAAAGTGGGGAAAACTGTAAAACAGGGATGTAACTTACTGTGTTCAAACTTTTCCAAGGAAGCCATAAAACAGCTATTTCCTGTGCTGGTCTATTGTAGCTCTGTAGGGAAGAGGCTACAGTGAAGTGCTGGGGACTGCTTCAGTTAACAGGCCACTCCAACTGAGGCCTCCTGTGTTCCATCGGATACTTTAAAACCTCTTTGGCCCAAGGTATCTAGCTGCCTCTTCCGGGAAGGCGAGAACACTTGCAGTCAGGCATACTCATAATGAAGGGATACTAACTTTACTATCTACTTCAGTTTTAGGGGATCCTGTCTTTTTCTAGCCATAAGGCAAAGTTGCAATAAAATTAACATACTATGTCACACAACTTACTACTTCAGCATCAGGTTATATATTTAGAAATGGATTGACTTCCTACCTACTTGGAGGGCTACCCAGTCAGCAAGTCAGAATCTTTAATCCTTTTTATGGTCTTACAGCACCAAAAAGGTGGTAGAGGGTGTGGGAGGACAAATATCAAATTGTAATTCTACTCTGAGCTAATGTGGGAATAGACTCCTCTCCCCACTTGGACCCTTTAGTTAAAGGTGATACCTTATTTAGAGCTAGGGGAAGAAACACACAAATTTGAGTTTCTCATCTCACAATGCTCCTAAGTTTCCACTGGAAAAGAATCCTAATGCCTGACAACTAGCACTAATTCTATGGTTGCTAACCAGTCAGGTCTGTCCCGGAGTCGCCAGGAATTAAAGCATAACTTTAAATTAAAAGATTATGCCTTGTGATGAAGACAATTTTGGTTGGATGTATTTCTGGAGGCAACCCCTAACTACTCTTGAAGTCGCTCTTGTCTTCTAGATCTGTACTATCTTCCAGTAAAGGGATTTGTAAGCTCCTGTTGGAACACTAAGCATGCTCTATCCACCATAAACTAGAATCTTGTGTAATCTTTAAACCTACACAAAGCAAAACTTGAGCATGGCTAAATATCTTGCTAATGAGGCTCTTATCACTTACTTCCTCTAAATGTAATCAAGGCATAAATTATAAAGCAACATTCTCTTTAATTAGAACTAGAATCACTTTTGCCTCAATTTCATCTGAGTCTCAGGCTTATTTCACTAAACGTGTCCAATATAGCTGTCTTTAAGCTAAGGTTTTATTGGTCTTAAAACAGAACTTGCTACAGCTAGGTGAACTAGATTGAAATATTGCTGACTCAGACTATTCACAACCCAATCCAACAGCATCAAAATCTTAGCTTTTTCCACTACAAACATTCTACCCTGCTATAGCAAGTCAGGCATAGGGTATGCATTACCTCATGCACATATGCCACAATTTCAGTGTTAGGGGATCCAGAGAAGTAGAACTCTGCCATAGATGCTTTCTGGGAGGCTTTCTTGCCACCCACTTTCCAGTTATTTCACTGCTGTCCCTCTGAGGTGAGACTCTCTAAGATGGCCTGGGCAGGAGGCTTTGAGTGGAAGCAAATGGAAAAGTCAGTGACAAGTGGATGCTGCAATCTTTCTTTAGCTGAGCTTCCTTTTGGACTCATTGTGTAGTCCAGTGGCCTCCAATGTGGTGCCCACAGGCACTGTGGCACCCACTAGGGCACTTGTGTGCCCACCTAGTGCCCAGCAGGGGACCTGCTGGGGACAGAACTCAGGCTGTGGGTGCAGTGTTCTGCTCCCCTATTGGGAGCTAGGCAGGCCCCACACCTGCTGGGAGAGAAGCCACAGCCCCGCACCTGCTGGGGACAGATTTCTGGGGCTGCAGGTGCTGGTATTCTCGGTCCCTGGCAGGTGCGGGGCCCACCTGGTGCCCAGCAGAGAAGAGAATCTGGGACCCCACGTCTGCTGGGGACAGTACTCTAGGGCTGCAGGCACCAGTGTGCTCTGTCCTCATGGCTTTTCTCCAGCTTTTTTCTTCTCTGGATTCATATAATGTAATATTTAATGTACAAATACAAAATAAGCCTTAAGCTGGTGCTCACCATGCTCTTCTGAAAACATGAATGTGCTACTGGTCACAAAGGATGGGGACCACTGGCGTAGCCTCTCTATTGGAGAACACCTCCAGTGTAAATTTGAGTTACAAAGGTGAACAGATTTTTTAAGCCAATAAGGAGCACAAGTAGGTTGCGCATTTATAGAGACAAAAGGTTTTACCTCACCCACCTTATTGGACCAACTTCTGTTGAGACACAAGCTTTCAAGGTGTCAGACATTGAGATCTTTAAGGGACCTCTTAAAGTCACTTTATACTTATACCAAAAAACTGCCTCTTAATAAAGGCAGTACAACAAGCTTATCAAAAAATCAGTGGAGCTCTGCTAGAATTCGGGTGTTAACTCCTGCACCTTTAACAAGAGGTCTGTCTCAAATTACCACCAATCAATGAGACCTAGTCACAGATCTGAAGCTTTAGTTGCAATCCCTTCTCCCCAGTCCTGTTTACAGCTTTCTGTATCGCCTCGACTCAATTTCACTCGTGTTCCAGGTTAGACAGCACCGCCACTTTAAACCTAGAGGAACTGTTTTGGCAAAAGCTTTGTGTAGTCAACACAGAATGGCACAAGCCCAGTTCCGCCTCTGCATATCACCTTGCAAAAAACTCCAGGTAGGACTTAATGTCACAAGCAAGAGGTATTTTTGACCACATAGTACAAAATTAGTCCATCTAAAAAGCATTGGAGTAAACAGTGCTCTTCAGGCATCATGAGGAAATCTGATACACAAGGTAGTGTTCCTAACATCCATTCTGTATTAGTGCATAGTGGTAAAGTTGCCAAGAAAAGGCTTGGAGTGTCTATGCACGAAGCGTATCTGAAGCAGTGTTTCAGTCAGGGCCTGTCCCATGCAGGAAAAAATTGTGATCTCAACATCCACTTCTGGGGGCTCAACACAGGAGCAAAGGTGATTTCACTAACCAGGAATGTGCTTTAAGTATGAGGGGCCTGTGCTCATGGGGCCTATTGTCAGAATAAGCAGTTTGTCAATGATGTCATTTACCAAAGCATGCTGCAGCAGGCCTCAAGGACACAAGAAGGGGTCTGAAAGCTAGTTTCTTGATTAGTAATAAACAAATGTAGAGTTTCACAGGTGGGGTGTGGAAGAATTTATTAGAACAGGAAGCATTACTGTGTGCCTCCAGTTTCAGGCACAACTGCCAGACTAGCTTACAGTTTAACAACCAGGGGTTTCTAGTTCAAAATGTCGTGGTGGCTAACTTACTCGTATTGGCAGACTGCCCTGCAAAACTGGCAAGGGACAAAGTGTCACTAACAAAGCAGCACTTATGAAAGCTTACCGGTGTATAAAGACTGAACATTCAAACTTCCTTTAAAGAAGGATCATGGATATACATGTGACTAAACAAATTGGTGGCTGTGTATCTGCCTCTTAGCAGTACAGCTGCAAGAAGACATGTTCGCTGCCAGATGGATGATTTTTAAATGGCAACTTGTATGGAAGCCATTTAGGTTCAATGCATCATTACATTGCTTTTTGTGACTGCTGGTGAAACGGTTTAAGACTGCTTATCCAATCTGGCCTTCTGAAAGGGATTCTTGATGCCCTCCTGTTATTTCTAGAGCTCTTCAATACCAGGGAGCATCTACATGGTGCATGGCTTTTCTAATCTAAGTGCTGTACCAAAATGATAGTGGGTTATTATGCCTTTTAAAGGGGTGTATGTGCTTTTTTTATTCTAGTACTCTTCCCTACCAGGCTATACAGCCTTATCTATCAACTTCCTAACTTTGCAATTATCTGGATGCTGCTCTTGTTCACCTAGCCACCCTTATGGAAGCAATTTGTGGTTCAATGGCTTGTATTTAACCCACTTCTGTAGTAAACCTTAGTTGAATTCCCACAACAGAAAATGTGGTACTCTAGCATGTCTCCACATGTTGAGTGAAAGAAGTTTCTTCCTCCTGCCTGTCTTGCTCAGCTGAGGGATAGGGATTCCTGTCTTTGAGGTCCATGCCTTGTACCACAAGAACTTGGTGTATGGGTGTGGTGGTGTCATTAAAAGCATTACTGAAATCTGAATCTGTTCAGACTTTCAGTTACGTGTGGGTGTGGTTCCCCCCAACTACTCAGGGCCTCAAATCTTTTTAGGACCCAGGACAAAAATCTGAAATGGAGGTCCCACCCAGCCATCCCAAAACTATTACCACTGAGGAGAAGCTGGGGGCAGTGTTGGAGAGCAAACCTGCCCTGCACTCCCACCTTTAGTGGTGGCTTCAGTCATATGGGGACTGGGCCCTGCTCCAGGTGTCACAACATGGGACACCAAGCTGCAGTGCTACTCAGGTTTGGCCTACATGAAGATGGGGCTGCCATGCCAAACTTGACTAGGGCTGCAACCTAGCACACTAGGTTGTAACTCCGCTTGATTGGGGGGCCAGGATAATGATCCTGCTTGCTCTCCCAGGTGGCCCTGAATCTAACCAACAGGTTCTTACCAGCCTTAATGGCAAGAAAACTAGCATGAAAGCTGCAAAATGAGTGACTTCTCAGAATAGAAATCTCATCCTAAAAGGTACCCTTCCCAGTGTGCACTGTATGTACCGCTGGCTGAAATCTCTTTGGCCAAAACTTCTTGCCAAAAAAAATCAGATTCAGAATGACTGAACCATTTAGTGAATTCAAGTTGAATTTACTGAATTCTTTCAAATTCCAATCAGTTTCATTATATCTTTGAGACAACTTCCATATTTTGACTCAATATGCCATTTTGTTGCAGCCTTTTGACCTGAGTTTTTGGTCAGCAGCTGAACAAAAAAGTAATGGGCATAAATAATGCCAAATGCACATCAGCACTCAAATAAAACAGCTTCTGTAGATTGGCAGGCCAAAAAAGTGAGCAAAACTCGCTCATTCCTGGCATCACTCACTTGAACACTATTCCGAGTTTCTAGTCTGACAGTTTAGCCAGCCTCTCCAAATCAGCCACTCTTTTACAAAAATCCACACCTTCACAAGGAGCAGCATGCATCAGAATAAACATAAACTACCTCTCCTATCAAAATATAAGTGAACCCTCTGCGTTCACTTGTTTAAGCTACTAGCAATCAGTGTAATGATCACTCTTTTGGGGGGGGGAGTGTAACACTTTTTTGACCCATAAAGAAATTCTGCTTAATTAGACATTGTGACAAATTTGTCACAAGATCAAGTTTCTGAACAAACTATAAATTGTACTGAAGCTGGAACAGATTAGTTAGGCACAATAAACCTGTGGAGCTTGCTGGTATGCCTAGGAATCAAAGATAATGCCCAATTCATGGGGTCACTGTAGAAGCAGATGACAAGCTGTTTCTTCCAGGCTCAGAAGTTGCTTGGTGGGTCTAGACTAAAGAGCTATTGAAGGAAATAGAGGATATATGTTCCTAAGGCACACAGGAACCTGTCTAATTGATTTAGACACATTATCCCCATAGAGGATGTTGCTAATGGCTTTAACAGGCCCAATAAGCTTATGGAATGAATGTATACAGTGCACTTAAGCAAAGAATTCTTTCTCAATTCACTCAACTTAGTGAGTCTCATCTGCATGCTCACATGTGCAAAATTGTCATTGTATAGGACTTAAATCTGAGATTGAACTACTGGGGACAGTTGAAGTCTTGCTGCCTTTTCTCGTATATAGCGTTGATACTGTATCTTAGTGGGCAAAAATCCATTTCCATAGCAGTGATATGGCTAGGGATGGGAGAACTTTTTTCTGAACACAAGTGCTTCAGACATCTCTCTCCAATATCTAAATTCCTGGGATGTTAATGGGGTTGTACAATAAATGCATTGTATTGGACTGACCAGTAGAACAGTCACTGGCAGCTGGGCCCTGCCAGCATAGGGTTAAATACACAAGGTCCTGCATTGGTGAAGAATGGACAATACAAGTGTGTGGCTGGGAGACCAGCATGACTGTAGTTTCTTCCTTCAGATTTGTGGCTTAGTGGCTGTCCTACCCAAAGTAAGTAGAGCTTTATAACACCTTCATACAGTGCATTGGGAGGGAAAGTGGGCTTGTAAACAAGATTACTATCTCTAAAACAGCAAGCAAAATACTTAATGCCAGTTGGATTGACATGAAACTAGGCTGCTATTAACCTAGCTACCTGTGGAAGACCAGACTATGCCATCAAACCTAGTGGAGGCTTAGCCTGAAACTTATTTCTTATAGTTGGAATTAATGGGCAAATGGCTTTTGCACATCTGCAGCACAAATCTCTATGGTAGTAAGAAGCTCAATTGATATCAGGGAATACATTAAGCTACATCTTTGATATTCTGTGGATGGAGTTAAACTTGCTTTCATCACACTTAAATTGATAACTAAAGCTAATGTAGTATACAAAATGCCTGAGTGCCCATGGGTGTGGTTACTGTGTATTTAAACTAGTTTTATACTGGATCCTAAACATGAAAGGTACTATTAATGACTTGAGGAGAACTGCCAGGTACAAAGTCAACATCCCTATAAATATTCAGGAAACACAAAGGAACAAGGGGCAGTATTTGGCATGGGGAGGACTCCTCTGCTTGGTGTGATCACAGTGCAAAATGTTTTTTGCTGCATATGAAACATGAACCTTGATTACTTCTTGCAGTTTGATTCCTTGTAATAAGTCTGCAGTACATGATTTGAGATTTTGCAAATTTAGGGTGACTGACACTAGTTTAAGATATAGGAAAGTGGATCTTGAAGGATGACCATAAGTGGGAGAACTGAATCTAACTGTTGGCTTTTTAAAGGATTGGGTGCCCAAAGTAAATATTGTCTAGTTTACAGCTGCACCTCTACCTATGGAGTGACATGTGCTGAACAAGCAAAGGATAACTCTTGATGATCTGTCGATGGCAGACTAAATCTTCATAGCAAGTGTCAGTTAGTTGACAGACTGAAAGAGAAGATATTCACTTTTGAAAAAAATACTGACATAATTTGGGTTATTGGCCTCTCTACCAACTCAGTGTAGACCACAACTAATCTTTACAGGTTAGATGACATTAATAACATGGCGTTAGTCCACCCGCGTAGAGTTCCTGATGTAATAGTGCTTTAAGTGAAGCAGTGCAAGCAACTGATAATGCTATAAATGAACAGTACAAACTGTACTGGGAAGCAAACTTTGTAAAAACAGCTGAAGACTAATACAAGAGGAACTTATGGGCTTAATTGGAAGGAATGCTAGGCTCTTGTACATTGAAATATTAAAGAGCAGTATTACTACACTATTTAGTAGGACAGAATTGAAGGAGGGGGGGGTGAAGTAGTCTAAATCTGATCTAGTGTCGGAGGTGCTCCTCAGACCCCTAAGGTTGAAAATTGAGTTTGCACAAACCTTCTGGAGCCTCGAATGTGCTTCAAAAATCTTCTGTATTCATGATCCTGTCCCCAGTCCTTCAGTTTGCATTTTACTGTTAAGTCCTGTGAAAGCTGCTGTGTTTAGCAATGAAGCCGATTCAACGTCTCCTTGTGCTTCCACAAATTGTCCTCTTGCAGCTCTACTGCAGAGCAAAGTTCAAGAAGTATTTGATGCAGTTTGTGTAACGCTTGTTCTTTCCCCAGGCTGCTTCTCTATCTGAATAACTTGGTTTCTGTGAACAACATCCTTGGGTTGCTGTGGGATTCCTAATCTTACCAAAACTTTTTGCTCTCTAGAGTAAAACTAGTCTTTCCTTTTTTTAAATAAAAACAGCTGCAGTCATGATTCTGCTATGCATGGAAACCAAAAGCCAAGTGAATACAAGTTCAGTGTCACTATATAGGTAGTGCTTGACTCCTGGTAAAATCTATTAGGAATGACATAAAAGCCCCAGTTTCTGGAGTCCTGTGACTATGAATTGGCTTTAATTGAAGGCTAGAAACTTCTGGGGCAGCAGGAAAGCCTGAAAACATGGCCTAAGTCAGGGCTTTTCAAACTGAGGGTCATGACCCCTCAGGGGGATTGCAAGGTTACCAATGGGGGTGGGGTGGGAGGGGGTTGTAGGCTGTTGGTCTCTATCCCCAAGCCCTGCTTCTCCAACATTTATAATTAACTCTAAGTTTTTTTTTTTAAGGGGGGTTGCACTGAGGTTGCTGTGTGAAAGGGGTCTCCAATGCAAAAGGTGGGCTATTCACATAACTCAAATTGTGTAGCTTAGATAGACTTTTCCCTTTAGTGTAGACAACACCTAAGTCAAGCTAAAAACTCTTCTGGCTTCCATTACACTATGCCTAAACCTGAATAGCACTACAAAGTTACTGTGAACTCTGCAGAGACTGTCCAATAGGGTAACCATCTTCAATAGGCAACCACATTAAGCAGCAATTATAAATTGGCTTATAGTTAAAACATGGTTCCCATTCAAGACTTTAAAGTGGTGGTGTATACTGCATGCCTTATGACACTCCATAATCCATTCTTTTGGAAAGCTGCCACTGAAATTCTTATGCTTTTATTATCCTGTTTAAACTCACTGAGTTTCCTCCCATCACACTTAAGAGCCTAGATTTAATCTTCCTTATTGCTAGCTCAATCACTTAACCCCTTAATATTTTAGTTTCAAAATGAAGTACTTGTACATCAGTAACAAATGTCTACAGTGGAGTTTCTCAGATCAGGTTCTCAATCCAAAAGCAGGTTGCAAGTCTATTGTAGGGGAGTCACTATATTGCCACCCTTACTCTGTGCAGCCTTCAGAGTCAGGTGGCCACGGAGCAGCAGCTGCCAGGTGTCACTGTGAAGGTAGTGGTGCCACCAGCAGCAGCATCAAAGTAAGGGTGGCATGATGAGGGTGTGAGATCATCACAGCCAGACAAATTTTCAAAGGAAATCCCAGCAGAAAGTCAGAGAACCCCTGGTCTACAGCATCGATTGGGCTTTTGAATGGCCAGTTAATGCTATACCAACATGGCTCTTGCTTGTAGAGAGACTACTCAATGAGTCTGCTCTCTCTAGCTTATTTATAGGGCCCTGCAAAATTTACTGTTGTGAAAAATGCCTCGCAGACTGTGAAATCTAGTTTCTGCCATGAAATCTGGTCTTGTGTGCTTTTACCCTATACTGTGTAGATTTCATGAGGGAGGCCAGAATTTCCCAAATTGGGGTTCCTGACCAAAGAGGTTTGGGGGAGGAGGTTGCAAGGTTATTAGAGGGGTTGTGGATATTGCCACCCTTACTTCTGTGCTGTTGCTGGTAGTGGCAGTGCCTTCATAGCTGGGCTCTTGTCCAGCAGCCACCACTCTGTCTACCTAGCTCTGAAGGCAGCACAGAAGTAAGGGTGATAATATCATGAACCCCTACAATAATTTTGCAACCCCCTCACAATCCCCTTTAGGTCAGGACCCCACACAGTTACAACACAATGAAATTTCACATTTAAAGATCTGAAACTTACAATTTTTCAAATCCTATGACCATGCAGTTGACCAAAATGGACCATGAATTCTGTAGGGCACTGCTTACGTAGGTTGCCACTAGGTAAAATTCATAATACCTATCCTACCACTGCATATATTGAAGCTGACTTGCATGTCTTCCTCTTTATGTAGACTAAACCGGGGTAGGCAACCAATGACATGGGTGCCAAAGGCAGCACATGAGCTGATTTTCAATGGCACTCATGCTGCCCAGGTCCTGGCCACTGGTCCAGGGGCTCTGCATTTTCATTTAGTTTTAAATGGATCTTAAACAATTTAATAACCTTATTTACTTTACAACAGTTATTTTAAACTTCTAGAAAGAAACCTTCTAAAAATGTTTAATGTATTAAGGGCATGCAAAACCTTAAATTAGAGTGAATAAATGAAGACTCTGCACCACATCTGAAAGGTTGCTGACCCCGGGACTAAAAGATAGTTGAGGAGCAAAGGTTGTTAATAGAAATCCTAAACTTTACAACTTGTATGTACTTCAAGACCAGAAAGGAGTGGAATTTGATGTGTTCTCAAGTTGACTCCTACCACATTGGGCTATTGGTCAGTTTGTGTATTAGACCAGTGGTTCTTGACCAGGGGTACCTGTACCCCTAAGGGTTCAGAGGTGTTCTAAGGGGTGCATCAACTCATAGATATTTGCTTAGTTTAACAAGTTAAATAAAAAGCACTAATGGAAGCCAATAACTAAAATTTCATACATGCAAAATGAGACTAAGCAATTTTTCAGTAACTGTCTGCTGTAGTCTGGAAAGATTGAGTACCATTGTATGAGACTGAGGTCACCAAGGGGCCACAGCTACCTGACTAGTTGCATGCAAATTCCACTAAAGTCCATAGGATATGCAATTGACAGGATGAGTGGAGCCAGAAAGCTTACTCTTGTAAATGCAAAATGGCGCATACCTTTTACAGACAAAACCTAGTCTGCTGCTATGGGCTTGTCTCTATGTCCTGCAGTTCAGGCTACAGGAGTGTGACCTTGCAAGCATAGACTAAGAGGTACCTAATCTGGATTAACGTTGTCCTCTGAGCATAAACTAGAAGTTACCTAAGGTCTAAATGTAGCAATTACAGTGCAGCCTGTAGCTTGCAGTTCTTATTGGGACATCCTGCATTCAGCCTCTGGGAGTTCTTACCTCAGTAACTGGCTAAGCGAAGGGCTGGCAGAGCATCAGTGCTCTACTAAATAGCACTTTTGACCAAGAGATCTTGGGTCACTGGTCCACTCCAGTAAAATGCCCCACCTGGAACCATCAGTCACTTGGCAATTTCCCAGTCATCTGGTTACCTACAAAACTGACTCTTCCTCAGCAAGTGTTCATAACTGGTACATAATTGAGGGGATGGCATAGTGACAGATACTGCAGTTTCCTGCAATATCCATGAGGAACCTGTTGAAGTACCTTAGAGTCTGTATTAAAAATACAATCCCACAGTATAAACATTTGCATGTAACATCTCTAGTCAGATCTCCTCACTAATCTAATTTGAGGGAAGTGTCATGGATTTACAAGGACTATTTGAACCAATACACCAGACAAAAATAACTTCTGGGACAAACCAAGTTGTGGGTTTCTCTTAAACTCTAGAGGAAGGTGTATGCAAATGTGAAGCGGTTTGCTTAACTGGAGAGAAGCATTTTGTAGCTTCACCCTCAGGAGAGGGGACATTCTGTTTGATCACCTGTTACATGGAGACAAGCTCAGAGGCCAAAACAGTATAAAGTAGTGACTGTGATGCATGTACCTGTTCTGAGCTAGCAGCTATTGTGACCACAGGAAAACATAATTTGGGAAAGGACCAATCTGCCAGAGCCCTTGTTCCAGTTTGAGGTGATCTCGGGGTAAACTAACTGGCATCTATGGAGGTTGTTTTTGTGGTGGTCCATAGCTGTAGTTTCAGTTTAAGGGGCTTGCTGAGAGTGCTGTGCTAACTGGAGGCAATCACAGCGCTCGCTCTCTCCAAATGACTATAAACAAAGTCGACTGGCTAGGGAGTGAAACTTGTGGGGAGTTCAGTGGAACTATGCAGCCTGGAAATACCTTGATCAGGAGCAAGGGAGAGGCCAGTTTCTCTCCAGCAGAAATGACTCCTTTGGAGCTAGGAGCTTAGACATAGTGCCCCTGCTGGACCTTTGGAGAGCAGATACAGATGCAGTTGTCCTGAACTGTGATAAGTGCATTTCTGAGCTTTGATTTGATTAGGGTGACCAGATGTCCCAATAAAATCTTGGATCCTGGGGGGGCTTCTCTCTATCTGTGGTGTGGGTTTGTAGAATGAATGCTGCTGCAATGTTTATGGCTTTTATTCAAAGCCATCTTGTTCATCCTTCCCTGCAACATTCCCTTCAGGCTTACTGTTTCTATGTTGCTCCTATTGCAGGAGCCAAAAGTGAAGCTGATTCCTCTTGCTTTTACTTCAGGGCCAATGCTGCCCATGGTAACTTATTCAAATAACTGAGTGGGGAAATGAGCAAGGATGCTGAAAACTTGAAAAGTACTTTAACTAGGCTTCCATGTCTTGTGCTTGGCCAGCTGGCTGAGTATTGTGAACTTTCTTAGTTTGTCACAGCCCCTAATGATGCATTACAGTTTGGGTCTCCAGCATTGAAACATTAAAGGGAAACTTCCAAAGCATCATTAGGCATATTCATACTTTTAAATAGCAGTGTAATGCTTTCTGAAACTTGTGCAAGAAGCACCATAGAAGACACTTGAACTTCTGTGCAGAACTAAAAGTGAGCAACTTGTGTTGGCATATCCCAGAATAAGCTGTCAAGTTGAACACAAAGCATCATGTCTGCTAGTAGAAATGCACATTAAAGCATTACAGTAAAATTGCATGATCTTGAAGTAACATCTAAAGCAGGGGTGAGCAAACTTCTTGGCCCAAGGGCCACATCTGGAAATATAAATTGTATGGCAGGCTATGAATGCTCACAAAATTTGAGCTGGGGTGGAGGAGCAGGGTGAGGGTTCTGGTTGGGGGGTGTAGGCTCCAGGGTAAGGCTAGAAACAGAGTTGAGGGTGCAGGAAGGGGCTCTGGGCAGGAGACTGAGGTGCAGGGGTGGTGCAGGCACTGGGGTGGGGATGAAGAGTTTGGGGTATAGGAAGGTGCTCTAGGCTGGTACCAAGGGGTTCAGAGGGCAAGAGGGGGATTGGGGTTGGGGTAGGGGGTTAGGGCATGAGGAGAGGCTCCAGAGGGCAGGCTCTAGGCAGCGTTTACCTCAAGCAGCTCCTGGAAGCAGAATGTCCCTTCTCCAGCTCCTGTGCAGAGGCGCAGCTCTGCATGCTGCCCTGGTTGCAGGCACTGCCCCAGCAGCTCCCATTGGCTATGGTTCCTGGCCAATGGGAGCTGCAGGGGCAGTGTGCAGAGTGGCGCCCTCTGGCTGCTCCTGTGTGTAGGAACCAGAGTGGGACCATGCTGTTACTTCCAGTAACCACATGGAGCATCCCCCTGACCCTGCTCCGTGGCTGGAGTGCTGGAGCAGGGCAAGCCCCAGACCCTGCTCCTTAAATTAAAACCGCTGGTGGGCCAGATGCAGCCCGTGGGTTATAGTTTGCCCACCCCTGATCTTGAGTGACAACTGTGTACAAATCTTAAACTGACTAGAAAGACTTGGCTTAGACAGGTTCATCAATGGAACACAGTTCTGCATATCCCCAGATCAGACCACATGTCCTAGATAGTAGGTAAGGCAAAAGGAACATGCCCATTCTTCCTAGATGGGAACTTTAATTGTCAGGCTCTAGTGCTTGCTTGGCTCTGTGGTAACACTTCAACATGTATAACTTCCTCCTAAGCAAGAGGACATATAACTTAACAAGCATTTTGTTGTCTGTTTTTGAAGTCTTACTAGTAGTTTTTGGGACATCTTAGACTGGGAATAGCCTTAAGGGCCTGGATGTTCAAGTTTAATTATCATAGAATGGTACATAATCAGTGTCTCTGGTCATAATGCAGTGATTACAAACAGATACTTGCTCATCTCGCTGGTATTTGTATTACAAGCAATTGAAACTGGAGAACTGGTTAAAGTGGCAAAATAGCTGAACTGTCAATGTTAAAATAAGCTTGTTTTTTTATTCAAAACTTGTGCTGGAGACTTCCTCTAGAGTTGGATGGAGAGTTTAAAAACTAATTTGCATATTCTGGAATTTGCCTTTTGATCAGTTCTATTAAACTCTTCCTCATTCACCAACAGAAGACTAAGCTAATCAGTATGGCTTAATGTTTGCTGGATAATTCTGTATATTTAAAGACCAGTCTTCCATGTTGGAAACCAAAGTGGAGGAGACAGGTGAATTCTCTTAAAGATAGAAACTGGCACAAAAGGTAATTCTTGGAACACAACCTCTCACTGATGCCCTGTCAAACTTAACACCCATGTTTTCCCACTTTATTTCGTACTGCCTTCCGGTAAAAGACCCACAAATGGGGCCAACTGTCAAATGCACAAGTAAAACTGGAAATTGTCATCTCCAACAGGGATTTGGAGCAATCAGATGTTTGAATTGCTCCACTCCAAAACCCTGATCTCCAAAGTCACCTTGGTGGTGCTACAATTCTTTCATAGAGGTTGCGGGAGTCATGGAATCCATGACTTCTGCTACCTCCTGACTTCAGTCCCTTGTGACAGGCCCCTCCCTTCCCCCCCCAAAGTTGCGTAGCTGCTGGGTGCAGTGTGGGGATCCTGTAGCTGAGCTCCTTATTTTGTTCCAAATATTTTTAGTAAGTGAGACAGTTCAGACTTGTGAATTTTTCTTTACCAGTGACCTGTCTAACTTTTTTACTAAAAATATTCATGACAAATCTTAGCCTTAACAATAGTTTAAAAGTCAATGACTGTCAAATTGACAGTATCTAATACTTGTGCCAAATATACCCCCACCTCATAACTTGCTAATGTAGTTTTCGTGCTGTTCATAGCATCTGAATGTCATGTGGCTTTGCTTGGGTTAGGGGACTCTAGTAGACTTCCTTCTATAACAGAATAAGTTACCACTGCATAGAAGTAGTCAAGTGAGCAAATGGAGTTGATAAGAGGATTGCCCTAAAACAAAACTGAGGAGAATTCAAGAGACACTGATAGGGATAGGACCAAACTGCTATCTTAGATATAACAGACAAGACTTCAGAAATGACGTTCTTTAAATTGCGTTTTGTTTTTGTCAGGGACTGTTGCTGAGGCACACCCAAGGAAATAGTGAGGATCAAGCACTACAGGAAGCTGATTCAGACCACTAAACTATATTGTTGCTCACTGCAGTCAATAATCCTCTTAAACTCTGCATAGCTTTGCAGTTGTGCTGTAACTGCAAAATAGAAGCTTTTTAATGATGTGCTTCAACTTGGTGAAGCCACACCTTGTCATAACTGAGCAGCATTTCATACATATAGCAACTTGATTAGTGTGAATTGATCTGACTAGTTCACCTACTTGGTAATGCTGGATGGGTATTTTTGACTCAAACATAAATCATTGATATTTTTCTTTTTATATTTTAAGTAGTCCTAACTAGAACATAAGTCTTTGCTTTGCCTGTTTACAAATCAAGGGTAACACTAAAATGCCAATGGCCAGTACAAATTCTGACACCTAAGCACTGAGAAACTTCTGGATTAGTGATAGCTAGGTTCCCAGTTATCCCAGATTAATTTATACCCTGAAATGGTAGGATCTTGGTCTGATATGTGAATGCTCCATATATGGGTAATAAAGAGCAGCAGAGCAAAATACAAAATGAGGAAGCCTGATAGAGAGGGCTTTACAAAATAGGAAGCAGATGGTTATATTGCAAAGATACTCTACCCATTTCCTAAACTCATACATTCTAGCTTCCAGTCTTAGATATGAGCTTCCTAACCGGCATTTCCTTGAAGCCATACTTGTGATCATAAATCCTACTTTAGGGTAGGTGTTCTGATAGGCTACAAGTCCTCCCTCTCACAAATATTCCCTACTGAAGTGAAAGTAGGGTAAAGAACTTGGCTGAATATATGATCAGTATAAAGGACTGGCTGTTTAGTTTGTGCTAGACTACAAAACCACTTACATAGAATGAACTTTCTCTCGAACTTCTAATCTTCTGTGGGAGCTTCAACTGCCTGCAGTCTGGCTTCATTAACCGGTACTTCACACCAAAGCAGACATATCTTGTACAAGTATTTAAATATATTGAACAATTTGAACCTGGCTTCCAAAAACAGCCTGACAACTTGCTTCCTAGAATGTGAGTGGTATACAAATTGGGATATTATGAGTTCTGTACAGTACATACTGTTAAACTAGGTATTGGTATACCTCTGCTGTGCCTTAATTTACAGTTAACATTCTTCTATTGTAATTGCATACAGTGAGCAATAATCCTTTTAAACTTGGCTGTCATTTTTAACTATCTTGATGATAAGCTAACAGGAGCCAAAATTTAAAGCTCTTTGCATTGGTGTCAGGTTACTACCTCAGTGTTGTGTAAATTCCTGTACTTGCTTGATAGTGATTAAAATAGTGTGGTGAGCTCTTTCCTTTATCAATTTAATAGGGCTTAATCAGATTTCTTGTGTCTTGCAGACAGCAAAGCAATTGTTGATGGGAACTTAAAACTGATCCTTGGCCTAGTATGGACCCTTATCCTCCATTATTCCATCTCCATGCCAGTATGGGAGGATGAAGGAGATGATGATGCCAAGAAACAGACCCCTAAGCAGAGACTTTTGGGATGGATTCAGAACAAAATTCCTTACTTGCCAATCACAAACTTCAATCAAAACTGGCAGGATGGCAAGGCATTGGGTGCCCTAGTTGATAGCTGTGCACCAGGTAAGCATTCTCTTTGTAGTTCAGGGTCTTTCCTCCCTCTTTTATTCCTTGTTGCAGCATTTGAGCTAATATACTAAATTAAGTAATAAGATTAGACATGTAATGTCCTTCTCCATGAGACTAGCAGGTCATTTTATAAAGCAGTAGTTGTGGAAGCAAGCTTTAAATGACTTGAGTAAAGGTCAGGGAAATATCACAAAGATGAATATAATTTGGTTTACTACAGCTGCCACTACAGTTGTGTTCTAACCTACTAGATCAACACAAAGGATGAAGGAGTGAACACTGGCTCCCAAACTGAAAAGCACTTGTAGTTTGGGGCCAAACATGGGAACATCTTTCAGCTTCAGATTATAGCAGGAGGTTCTGCATTAAGGCTTTTTAAACACTTTCCTACTGGGAGCAGAATGTAGGTGTTGGAGGAAGCTGCACCCTTGCAAAACTAAGTTTTCACCTTTATTTGTGTATTTCTTTACTAGAGCAAGAATAACATGACCAGGGGATTTGGGGGGTGGGAGAGCAGCCCAAGTACCTGTTTGCTATGAAGGTATTGTAAATATAATTAGCTCAAGTAATCTAGTGCAGTTCTGGCTATGCACCATTAAAGAAACTATCTTTACAGCATAGATGTCAATACTGCACAAGATTCCACTGAGCATCAGGACTCAAGTGTCATAAGTATCTTTAGGACTTAAAGCACAATAAGATACCTCACTCCTCAGGCTAAATCTAAAACCTCCCAATCAGATGGCTCTCTAAGCAATCTAAACTTGCATCTTGGTGAGCTGAGTGGGAGAGTCTTTCCTGACTGGCCTCTTGGTTCGTAGGCTAGCTTGGAAGTACATGCTGTCACTGAAAACTGCAGTGAGCCCACTTGGCAGTCAGTAAGTAAAAGTGACACATCCTACTTCATGCCACCTTCCTTGGAAGTATGGTGGCTGCAACCAATAAAAGTATAGTTCTAGAACTGAGGAAGCCGTCCTTCTAATCTGAAAGCAGAACACTCACGATGATGAGACTTCTTATTTAGAGCTCCTTCAGAGAGTCAGTTGCTTTCTGGACTATCCCCAATCTGTGCACATGACAGCTTTTAAAGTTATTACCCAGAATATGCAGTGTTGCGTGTGACTGTCTCCATTTTAAAAAACCTTCTCTAGCAAATAAACTGTCAGTGTGAAAGTTCTGAATGCGCAACTTGCTTATTTTTAGGTCTCTGCCCTGACTGGGAGACCTGGGACCCTAAGAAACCAGTTGACAATGCTCGTGAAGCCATGCAGCAAGCTGATGACTGGCTGGGTGTGCCACAGGTAAGGCAGACAAAGCAAAAATGCCTGGAGCAGAGGACACTGTCTGAATACTAAAGGCATGCACTGAGTCAGTGCTGTTATCACTAACTCAGTTCTGACAGCCAAGTCCTGCTAAACTTATGTGAGCTTCTCCAATAGTAGCCCTTCAGAAGTCTAAGGTGTGGCTCTAGACATCTGTACCATGTCTTCAGTAACTTTTTGAATCCCTGTTCTGACTCTAAGGGCTTGTATACACTTAGAGCAGCTGCATGGTGCAGCTGCACCGCTGTAGTGCTTAGTGCAGAAGCTACCTATGCTGATGGGAGTGCTTCTCTTGTTGTATGTACTCCACTTTCCAGAAGCCCTGTTTGTCAACATCATGCTGTCTACCATAATATAATATGAGGTGATATACCTATCCCTGAACTGGAAGGGACCCCAAAAGGTCAGTTCAGCCTCCTGCCTTCACTAGCAGGACCAAGCACTGACTTTTTTGCCCCAGATCCCTAAATGGCCCCCTCAAGGATTAAACTCTCAACTCTGGGATTACAGGCCAATGCTCAAACCACTGAGCGCTCCCTCTCCCCTAAACACTGAGGGTTCCATTGATATAACTGCAGTGGGGTGTGTCCCCAGCCTCCATGCTAGCACTACAGAGGAGAAGAAACTCATGGTGCACCAACTAATGGTATTGAAGGGGGAATAAATACTACACCAAGGCCAGGATGACTTTCCTGTTCTAACCCTGAGACTTATTTTTATTTCTGGTTATTTGCCCACTTTCAGCTTCTTTTGAATGTGAGAACAGTTGAAATGACTTTGGGCCCTTAAAATTCCTCAGAGCAATCAATTGCTCTGACTTAAGCTAGACTCAACTTCAACAGCAGTGCACACCCAGAACTCTTCTCTGCAATCTTCTCCTTTCAAATAAAACTGATTTTTGTTCTAAAGATATGGTTGGGTATTGCAACATAGCATTTTTTTGGGTGAGGTGGAACTTGCTTCATTCTTCATTACTAAGTGTACTTGCTTGAACAGGGTCCTTGGGGTTAATCTGTTTAATCTGCCACCTGAAGTCTTAGTACTTTTGTAAGAAAATAGCTTTCTTTTGCAATGATCTCACTTGAGCAGGAGCCCATGGATCCTCAAACCAGATTTTCATGCTAACAGTAGAACAAGCAAAATATGTTAAAGCTCTCTGAGCAGTGACTATGCTCATGGTATTAGAACAAACTGATGGACATGACAGCATCACTGCTGTCAGTGTGAATTTCAGTTTCACTTTTTCAGCTATTCATCTACAGCCTCCTTCACTGAAGGAATAGCTCCAGGTTACTTTCCCAAGAGGGTAACTCTAATGGTCTCTGGTGTTGAAAATAATGCATTTCTTTAGTTATTGAGGCTAGCAGATAGTGGTGGTCTCCATCTTTGTTTCCCTAAAACCACATCAGTAGACTATAGCTTTACAAATGTCCTCTAATGCATACTTTGCTACCAACTCAACCCATGATACTGCATTAAATACTTTCAAACTGAATTTTTATAATGTAAATCCTTCCAGTTAACTCTAGGAAATGTCTATGTAAGGGGAGCTATTGGAATGCATAGAATTCCCATATACCTGAATTGTACTACTCTTGAGAGTCTGATGTTGATAAATGGTAGACTAAATACATGTATCTAACACTCTAACCTGCATATCTTTCAGGTGATTACTCCTGAAGAAATTATTCACCCTAGTGTGGATGAACACTCTGTAATGACTTACCTGTCACAGTTTCCCAAAGCCAAGCTTAAGCCAGGAGCTCCTCTAAAACCCAAGCTGAATCCAAAGAAAGCAAGAGCCTATGGCAGAGGTAAGGAATAACACTTGCCAATGCAGGGTATTTACTTGACTTAGGTTGACTTTTCAGAAACACATTGCTGCTTGATTGTGTTGTCCACAGTAGGCCTGGAGTCCAAGCTGGATTCATGTACTTCTCGTGTGGTGCTTAGGCTGAGAAATGTGGCAACAGCCCCAAAAGCACTTCTATTTCTAAAATGCAAATTCTCACCCCTCCTTCTCAAAAAAACCCAACAACAAAACCTGAGCATGTTTAACACCTTGCACTTGTATAACAACTCACCACTGGAAAAAGTGGGATGACCAACAAGGAAACCTTTTAACAAATTACAGGACCAATGTCTGAAACAATACTCAAAGTGTGCACCACCCTGTTTGCATATTACTGTATAGCATGCACTCTACTTTTACTTCAGTTTCTGGGCTTTTTAAGAAATGAATGTATGAAGAGTTTCCTGCCCTAGAAGACTAGCTGCCTCTGGGGTGGGGGTTGGTGCATGGGGAGTAATACAAATGAACAGTCCTAGTCTACCTTATTGTAGAGGAATAACATGGAATCTCAGTTGTAATAGGTTCACAGTTGCCCCACAGAATGGCGCAACTGTTCATCGGGAATCAACAATGCAAGGCTTCCATTGCAGCCCATGCACTGTCTTAATTTAGTTCAGTGCAAGCATGGACAGGGCAAGTGGTGAGACAAGCCATAAGAGGTTTCTGGCAAAGGAGACTCTCTATTGCAGGGGTAGGCAACCTTTCAGAAGTGATGTGCTAAGTCTTCATTTATTCACTGTAATTAAGGTTTCATGTGCCAGTAATACATCTTCATGTTTTTAGAAGGTCTTTCTAGAAGTCTATAATATATAACTAAACTATGTAAAGTTTTTTTTTAAATGTTTAAGAAACTTCATTTAAAATTAAATTAAAATGCAGATCTCCCCAGACTGGTGGCCAGGACCCGGGCAGTATGAGTGCCACTGAAAATCAGCTCACGTGCTGCCTTCAGCACACATGCCATAGGTTGCCTACCCCTCCTCTACTGGATGAGGGTAATTGGCTGGTAACTATCTTGGCCCAAATCTTCATCCTGGGAGGTGTCTCTGAAAACACCCTCCAAGAGGAGGTTGACCATCGACCTAATGTTGGATACTAGGAAAATCTCTTGCTGCCATGTCCATTCATGGCAAATATGTACACATACAGCTGTTCCAGCTTTCCATGTAAGCTATGCTATGAGATGTTGCCTTGTATTCCAAGCTAACAAACCTTCCTTTACTGCAAGGACAATTATGTTCTCAATTGCCATGAGAGGACGTGATTACAGTTTTGTATAGGACTGCACTGACTCCCTAAAGAGTGTTTATAGTAACCTTTATCATGGGCAAAAAAGGCCCTTTAGTGCTGGGCAGCATGATCTGGAGGGCTAACAGGATTAAGAAGTGGTAAGCTCTGACTGCAGCTCTGACTTCAAGAAAGTAGCTTTATCTTGTTGCCTTGCTTTCCCTGCCCAGGGGAAGGAGAAGCCACCTTCTGAGGTGCTGCCTCAATGTTTGTACAGTGCCTGAACACTAATGGCTTATGTGCAAAACTTGCATTTGTCTAGATGACTGATGCATTTAACACCTAATATGTGAACAGGAATATATCCTCATATTACTGTTGCATTTATCTGGAGATAAATAGATTTGGAAATTCTGTTCGCAGCCACTTTTTGGGTAAGCAACCAGACACTGCATTTTCTACTAACTGTACAAATGGCTGTAGAGAAACAAGTTTCTCAACTAGAGGCACTGTCTCAGAAGCAGTTTCCTGGACATGATGTATATGCTTGGACTAGCGAAGAGCTAGCAACTTCTCCACCCACTTAGTCAACAGCAGGACAGGTGTAATAGCTCAAGGCTAAGTGTAAAAAGATCCAGTAACTAAGCTGCAGTAAATGCATGCTGTGACAAATCTTATGTGAGAAGTGTAGAGCCTTTTCATTTTGGGGGGGAACTTAGCCTAATTTACAAGTCCCACAGAGTCTTGCAGGGCACAGACCTTAGCTTAAGCCAGGGGTGGCCAATCCGTGGCTTCGGAGCCACATGTGGCTCTTCAGAAGTTTATATGCGGCTCCTTGTCTAGGCACTGATGCTGGAGCTACAGGTAGATGTCAACTTTCCAGTGTGCCAGGTTGTGCTCACTGCTCAACCCCTGGCTCTGCCACAGGCCCTGCCCCCACTCCACCTCTTCCCTCTCCTCCCCCTCAAGCTGCCTGCATGCCACAAAACAGCTGATTTGGAGGGAGAGGTGCTGAATGGTGGGGCTGGGAGGCACTGGGAGCAGGGGGGAGCTGAGTGGGGAAAGAGGGGGCTGCTGACCTATTACTGTGGCTCTTTGGCCATGTACACTGGTGAATTCTGGCTCCTTCTCAGGCTCAGATTGGCCACCCCTGGCTTAAGCCATTGCTGGTGTATATTAGCTGTGTAAGCTTAGTTTGGCAAGATGTTTTGAATGCCTTGCATGAGCGAAATTAGGGAGGGCTGTCGATGTTCGCAAGCAGATAAACCACAACACTGTCACCTTTTATGTAGTGCAAGTAGGATACCTATTAAAACTAAACTTTTTTTGGCCACAATAATTAATACTGATTAGGTTAATCTTTACAAATAACTTATCAAATTGCTGTTCAGAACTTCACCACTTCTCCAACTGCTTTTTAACATTGTTTGTGGCTTCTCTGTAATGCTTTGTAATGCAGTGAGTAACACCAACATTGTTCTTGTAACTAGAATGAAACAATCCTTGCTGCCCTATGGAAGCTGGGTCACAGGACATGGCTTCTAACTTTTGGTGGCTCTTCTGAACAGTCTTAACTCCATCTCAGAGAATATGGCAGCCCATCATGAGACTTAAAGCCAAGTGGCATTCAGAATTCCAGACTTCATTCTGGGATAAGCTTGCTGTGACCTTTTGTTAACCATTAAAACTCCTAAAGGTGCCTGTATTGCAGGAAGTGCAGGTTGTGACACTAATAATATCCTGAACAGAATTTATGGGATTAAAGTAAGCTTAATTCAGTAAAGTTCAACATTAGTAATCCAAAATCAATACTGGTTGGGTACATTGTATTATAAATACAGTTGTGGCAGTGTATGCCTCTTCCCTAGTAGGGAGGAGGATGCTAATGGACTTCTGTCATGAATCTTTGAAGGCACCCCAGGAGAGAAATTCATAGACAAGTTCAAATTTGGATTTTTCCAGAGACCAAGAGAAGGCTTCTGGATAAAAATCTTGAGGTTTTTTTTTTAAACTGACTCAGGGCCTTCTTCCTGATCCAGCAAATGGATGGGACCCTTGGTACGTGTAGGGGCCCAGATCCTTACAGCAGCATCAGAAGGATTTTGCCTACTGAGGTCCCATAATTGATGTGCTTGTTCTGAGCTGAAATTGTGATGAAAGGATAACCTCAAGGAATCCCCCTTGGGTGGGGGTTGAATGTATTACACTGCTAGAATCCATATTAGGAATGGGCTTCTTGGCATGCATGAGATAGATTTTCATTGTTTTAAATGTTTCTCTAGTGCTTAACTTAATAGGTGTAAAAGCTGCAAACTGTGTGCAGTCTGGGAATACCCCAGTCAGAAGGGGGAGAGATGTAGGTCTTCGTCCAAGAGGTAACAGCTGAGGAGCTGGAGGTCTCAGTGGGTGCCCTTGCTAGAGCAATAAGGGGAAAGACTGGTGTAGCTGCCCTGAGCTGTGATGCCGGTTGTCTAATGCCTCTGGTCTTTTGGTAAACAAACAGGCCTGGAAAACTGTTGGAACTTAATGTCTCACTACTTGGGCCGTATCAGAACTTGTATTAAGTGGTTTGTGTGATTGTCATAAACAACCTCTTTAGTTTTGAAACCAGCTAAATGTGCCCTCTTGTGTCCTATCCCCTTAACAGGAGTTGAGCCTCATGGAAACATGGTGAAGCAACCTGCCATTTTTACAGTTGATACTATCAGTGCTGGGCAGGGAGATGTAATGGTCTTCATAGAAGATCCAGCAGGGAACAGAGAAGAGGTCTGTATGCTAAACATGTTTAGCCTGAAAATTGGTAGGGAAAATCTAGTTTAAATGACATCTACTGTATCCCAGTGTAGTAAAACTGTATTTAATGCACAATACTTAAGGCGTCTGTTAAGTCAAATGACGACTACACTTATTCATATATTCTATTTAAGTTTGCTAAGAATTAGTGTACTTGGTTCTTAAAAGGAATAGAAAACTCTATCATTCAGTTACAACTGATCAGATGGGACAGGAGCAGGTTTTATATTTGTCAAGTTGTCCTTCAGTTCCTCTTTCTATTAAGCAATTTTTTCCTTTTTAGCATGAATATTGAAAACTATAGTCACATGCTGGACTTGAATCTGAAGTGGTATTCAAAACCCTGCCATTGCCAGAGTGTTCCTGAAAAGCTTTGCTAGGCTCTCTCTGAAATCATGAACAAGCCAGCTAGCAAAATGTGTTCCTTAGCTAGGATCCAGTGGCACAATTGCTATGTGCAATGTGACTGGAAGCAACTTTGAAATCTTTCCATAGCCTGTTTTCCGTAAGCAATATCTTAGTGAAGAAAACATTTTAAAATAGTCTCCTGATCACTGTACCTACCAGACTCAGTCCTGCGTCTTTAAGCCCTTCTAATTATAAATCTCACTCTTCCAATTGGGGAACAATCAATTGACTTGACCAGCTCAACATTTGAGCTGTGTTGGTTGTATCACTAGAAGTAAATTCTTTCAGTGAACTGTACTTGACCAATTGAGAAAAATCAAATGATAGTACGTTCAGTTACCAAATAGAACTAAACCCTGATCACCCTGCTCATTCTGCAAGAGCAATGGCTAAAGTTGTAGAATATCTGCTGCTAATTACTTAGTACTTGGTACATTACAACAGTCTTGGGAGTTGAGTTAGTGGAAACTGCTATAGTGTGATAGAGGTTGGTTAATTTAATCTGGTGAGCATTTGAATTAAGACATTCCAGACAAGTACAATTATACACTGCAGTTGATATTAGTTAATGTTGGTCATGCCCCAGTTTAGTTGTTGGTAGCAAACAGGACTGGCTCCAGCTTTTCTGCTGGCCTAAGCAGCAAGCACCCTCCCACCCCCAAAAGCAGCAGCTCAAAGAGGAAGAGGGGGAATGAGGGACCCACTACTGAAGACCTGGATGTGCTGCCCCGATACTAGATGGAGTGCCACCCCTTTGAATTAGCAGCCCCAAGTACCAGCTTCCTATGCTGGTGCATGGAGCCAGCCCTGGTAGCAAAAGAACAGAATAGGTCACCAGGTTTATTTTAACTTGGTTCATGGGTTTCTAGAAATGTCAGTGGCTTTTGCACAAATATTGGAACAGGTAGCTAGCAAGTATACAGTTGCCATGGCAGCAAGTACCTAACCTTGCTGAGGGTCCTAAAGAGAATCATTTTTCTCTTTTGACTAGTTTCAGCATCAAAATCTATCAACTAAAGATTTAGTGTCACTTGTGAAAAGTCCTAATTTAGCAGATAATTAAGTGTAGACTCAATGTTTCTGGGACAAATGCTTTCACTTCCTTTCTAGGCAAAAGTGACACCTGACAATGAGAAGAACAAAACCTACTCTGTACAGTATGTGCCAAAAGTTACTGGACCTCACAAGGTGAGTGAGCAAGAAGATTTTGGGTGTTCAGGATGCTTAAGTTTTATTATTGCACTATAAATGAGCATCTTAAATTATTTACTGGTGACATAACTACCCAGAAACCCTAGTGTAAATAACCTGTTTCCATTGTCTGTTCAAGTCTTCACAGTCTGGGGCTAATGAACTCTTCTCTTCCTTCCTGTAAGGGATGAACTCACCCACATTTCTCCAGCTTGAGAGAGAGAATATGGTCTTGTGGTCCGTACTCCTATTTAATGTGATGTGTAAGGATAATGGGACCACCTGCTGCTGATCAAAAGGATAGTCCATCCTCTCCAAAGGGGATGGGGAAAAGCACCCACTCTGTGCAATTGGGCTCATCCTTTGCTCTTTTCTTCACATTGGTGTCAGCAGAGACTTCTCCAGAGCATGAGCAGAGCCTCTTGGTCTCCATGAGCTTTTTAGTACCAGGAGTAGGGCCTGTGACTCACCCTGACTTGGGGCCCACCAAGATGGTAACCACAGTGGGACCATTGACCACTCCCAGGAAAAGGCCAGCAAGAATGAATTAGAGGGATGGGATCCATTCAGCTCCTCCTGCCCCCTCAGTGCTGCAGTTACCTCAAGTTTTGTTCCACTCTAAGCCACATGGTTGAAAGGGCTTCATTACAATACACAGCATTCTCCAGTATCCCATTCTTCCCAACCTCAAGCATTAGAAAAAACTAACAGCCTTCTAGGGTTGTTCTAAAATGCTGGTCCTGGGCTCCTGGAATCTTTCTTTATGCAGACAACTTTAGGGGCCAAAGTAAATGCAGTAGATTTAGGCCAGTCATTCATCCTGTCCCAGTTAGATCCAGTGGGGAAACAATAATAAAGCCAAACCTCTGGATTATTCTGGTGGTAGTCACACCTGCCCCAAGCCTAGAAAACTTCCTTTCAAAACTTCCATAGCTGTACAGCTGTGTCCACTTTAGCTTCCTGTATTGTAGATTGCTACCTTAATGGTTCTACCAGGCAAGGTATGAAAGCTGACCCTGCAGAGGGTCTCCATTTCTTCTTCAGTCACTCCAGCTCTGCAGTCTGTACCCTCAGCTGGCTCTCATTTTGATCTCCAGTAGGTCCTCATCTTTACCATCTGGAGTGCCTGGACTACACAAATGCCTGCAAGTTCTTCAGGAGTATCTGGACCTGGAAAATCTCAGTTGGAAACTTTCAGACCCTGTAACCCTGTCCTGTGTCTGATCTTGTTGTCACCATTCTGACTGGCAATCAACTAGGGCCAGTTCCAGAGCCAACAATAAGAGTTCAGTCCTCAAACTATCATTTTTCTGTCGATATACTGGGAGTGAAGCATGTAGGAAGGGTGGTGAGAAGCGAACATCTTTATCTTATTGCCTTGAATCATGTTGCTATCAACACAGATAGTAGGGGGTCACAAGTCTCCTATAAAATGTTGTTCTGACTAGGAGTATCTATGGCCGAAGACATCAGGGACTTTGTGTAGCTTAGATTAATCAGGCAAATATAGCACTTTAGGTGTATTTTCCAGGCACACTAGATGAAGTGGCCCTTGGATTTTGTCTTAGATCTATATTCAGCTCACTTGGTCCAAGATTACTTAATCCTTGTAACTAGCTATTGTCCTTCATGGACAAACAAATTACTAGTTTGAGACCACTAATTCTGGTCCAGGGAAGACCAAGATGCATTTCTATAGTGCAAGAAATAAGCAGAAGCTAGGAAAATGGTGCATGCTCACTGTCCAAATAAATGGCTTCTCCAAAGGGTGCCACATCCTGGCCTAATGAGTCTAAATGATGGAGCACACAACTTCACAATAGGCATGCTTTCAGTTTAGCTGATCAAACCCTCTTCCCTCCAAATATTGGAAATAATGAACTTCTTCACTCTTCTACCCTTCCTTCCACCCCAACCCTCAGTCTTGTCTTTCGAGATTGTAAACTCTCTCAGGGCAGAGAACTGTCTACAACTGTCTGTACAGAGCCAAGTACAACTGGGCCCCATCTTGTCCTTGTGTACTCGCATAATAAACATGATTGTTGCAAGTAGCAGTTCAGCCCCCAGCAGTGGAGTACTGCATTTTTTATGGGGAGGTTAAGACTTATACCTAACTGAGGGCCAGTATTTCCCATGTCTTCGTAGGAGTGCAGTAAACGGCTAGGGTACCTCCAGTTGGCACAAAGTGAGGGAGTTAACATTGAAGTTTTCTCCACAGGACCTCTTAACCTAGCCTTGACCCTTTAGAGTTCAAGCACTTGATCTTGTGGCTCAAGTATAATTTCTGCCAGGCCCCTAACATAATTGCGAGGTGGCCTCTTAATTCTAATCCCCCTATCACAGTGCTAATGTCTGTGTGCTTTTTTTAAGGTTATAGTTTTATTTGCTGGACAGCATATTTCCAAGAGTCCATTTGATGTAAATGTTGACAAAGCCCAGGGTGATGCTAGCAAAGTAACAGCAAAAGGACCAGGCTTGGAGGCAACTGGGAACATTGCCAATAAACCTACCTACTTTGAAATTTACACAGCAGGTAAGCATGCTTCAATGAGTGCTACAGTACTGCAAATGCTGATGCAGAACTTGACTGTAAAATAAAATGGGGCAATTACTTCAAGTATTTAAACACTTTAACCCAGTGTTTAATATATAACTGCTTTCTGCCTGAGGCTCCTAAAAATCTTGGCTGCGGCTGTCTGATCTAGGGCAAGTGCCACACTACTCTGGCAAAACATTGTTTCTAATTGGGAGAGGTAGTAGTCTGCGTCATGTAGAGACATGTCTGGACTAAGTCGTGGATGTTGAAAAAGCACCTTGTACTGCTGAAAAAGCAACCAAGATGGTTGAATAACAGGTGTCTTCAGTGGTGGTGAAGGAGAAGGAACAAACTTAGACACTCTTGTCTAGAGTAGGATGTTGGCTTAAAAGTTCTAATCTAACTATTCTAAAGAATGGAATAAAAATAATTTTCCTGAGTTATTCCAATTTACTGTTTTGGAATCACTTAAGTCCTGGTTAATGTCCAGGAACCCCTTTCAAGTAGGACAAGTTGCCAGCACAAAGTAAGTTGGAGAGAATAGGATTATCTTCTGCTGGGGCTGTGGAGTGCTATTTAAAGTGGGTTGGGGGGGGGGGGGGAGAGCAGGTGCAGAGCACAGGTTTGTCCTCTACTAACCCCCTGAAAATTTGAGTATTTCGACTTTTGTGTTCCAGGTTGGAATGCCTCACTTAAATTTAGCTCACCTTCCCCTGCATGATACAGGTTTGCTACAACATTCAAGTTTGGCCCAGCTGCCCCTTGAAGTCAGGTCACAATGATCCTTACTCAGATTTGACCCAGTTGTTCCTCTGTCAGAAAATGATGGTTTTGCAACCTAGCATATGGGGTTGTGGCCAACTCAAGCTTGGTGTGGCCAAAAAGCAGTTGGTTTGGGTGGCCCCCTAGCTCTGCAACCTATGGCTTCTGCAGTTGCATGCTAACAGGCTGAATTGTGAAAGAGTTCTATGGGGAGGAAAAGCCAAATACTATAGTTTGTCTAAAGAGCTGCCTATGTAGTGCAAAGAGTAATGAATAATCCTTGTTGTAAAACCATTCTGGAGGCAGTGATGGATTCCCTGCAACTGCTGTTCCATCGCCTTAAGGAGCTGCCAGCCTTCACTTACTAGCAAACAGGATCTGGTCCTTTTTGCCATAAGACTGCAAACCAGGGAGGGGAGGCAAGAAGTTAAAGTAAACATTGAGGTAGGATTTAATTCTGCTATTCAGGTGCCTCCTGAACAGAAGTGGTATAAGTCAAATGGGTCTATCTCTTTGAGTAGAGGCTACTATCAGTATACCAGACCACCTTAGCGTATCACTTATACGCTTACAGTAGCATGGCTAGGCCATAGCAAAATCTTCCAAAGCTGGCTTCCTCCATAGGCTGATCCCTTCACACAAGGCTGCCAACCCAAAACCGTACCTTAATCTTGGATCTTAGAGTCAGGATCTTGCTTCCAGAGAAGTGGACACTTGGAATGTCTGAGTTTAAAGGCTGAGCTAAACTTGTTTTCATGTGGGTAGGTGCTGGTGTGGGTGATGTTAATGTGGAAGTGGAGGATCCTCAAGGAAAGAATATAGTGGAGCTTATGATAGAAGACAAAGGAAACCAAGTCTACCGTTGCACCTACAAACCTACGCAAGCTGGACCTCATACGGTCAGAGTGACATTTGCTGGAGAGACTATTCCAAAAAGTCCTTGCATTGTTCCTGTTGGAGAAGGTATGTATTGGGATGATGGCTGCACTGATGTATTCCTGTAAATATAGACTGCTTTCATCTGTATTGGTGGATTTGATTACAGGATGTTACCTTTGTGTGTGACAATCTTTTTTGCTTTTCAAATATTTAAAGCAAATGAATTGTTTATCTTGCATATCTGCTTAATTCACGATTAGTAATATGGCTCTAGGTGCTAGTCTCCTATCATGGGTTTTAACTTGAGTCTGGCCTTTCTCTTGAAGAGGCAGTTTTAAACTTCATTTCAGTGTCTAACTTTTTTCTTCAGCTCTGACTCAGTCTACTATATTTACTTTGTCTCAGTTTTTTTCCTCCCTAACTGAAGCTTGACTTTGTTTCATCCTCACCTGCCTCTACGCTCTCAACCTCTGCTCACTTCTCCTGAGCTACCCTCCACTTGTGGAATTTCGGACTTCACTGCTAATGGCTTCCTAGTTGAGCAAGCTATGTCGGTAAGAAGTGCAGGGTGACTTACTTTCTTCATGGTTTGCTGTCTTTCAGCTTCTGACCTGCAGCTTGTTTATCAACAGCTTTTCTCTTTGCTGCTTTAGCAGAACAAAAGGTGCAAGCAGAATACAAAACACTTACCAATTAGGGCAACAGTTTGATTTGCAATAAGTCAAGTTGGTAAAACTACTTAACCACAAATTAACTGCCTAACTGAATTGCATAAGGGCATGTGGATTTTTTCCTGTTTGAACTTGGGTTTGCTGCTGTGCTCTCCAGAGCTAGCAGGTAGCATGTGATTTAAGTGTTGATCTTGTTTATACAGCCTGGATTAGGAGTTGGATTTACTAGTAGTTTCAATTATCTCCAAGCTAATGATACATGAAAAGCAGAATGAACTGCTTGTCAGACTTTCCACAGATGCTGTACACTACCCTTCTACTATAAACACTGCACATGCATAATATAAATGCATGCTGGGACTGAACTGGGAACCTATAATTATGAGTGATCATCTGTCTCTAGAATGTTACTGGACTGTAGACTACCTGATAGCTGGAATTGCATTTATGTAAGGGTAGTTATTCATAATTGCCCAGTAGCTTATTTTGTAGAAATAGTTTCTACTTACGCTTTGCCCATGGCTGGGAAAACACTTTGTGGACAGCTACACTTATGCAAACCCTCAAGTTTAAGAATCTGCCACCTACTCTGCTTCTATAGCCTATTACTCTGATCTGACAAAGTGTACAAAGTGGCATTGTTCAGTCTCTGCACGTGTCTATGCTGAACATACCTTTCATTATTCATATGAATCTGCAGCAAAGCAAGAGTTGCCATTTCCAGTCTTCCAAGGTACTGGTTGTCTGAAGCCAGTTCTGATCACTTTAGGTATTACCATCTCTGCTCTACTCCGAAGGACTAGCCCAGTAGGTTACTAAGGCACAGTCCTACAGTGGAACTTTATACACTGCATGCAGTTTGGCTCAAATGCAAAGTTTTCTGGGAATAGTGGGATGATATTAACATTATTCTCATCCTCATCCTCCTAATGTTTGGTATTAAAGTTCTACATAGCAATTAGTCTTCAGTGTTTAAATGTCAAAGGCTTTTTAGTGTTAAGGCTTGTCTACACTACCCACTAGATCAGCAATCAATCCAGCAGGGATCGATATCATGTCTATCAGCCGCTGGGTGCTCTCCCGTCAATTCCAGTACTCCTCCAGAACGAGAAGCACAAGCAGAGCTGACGAGAGAGCATCAGCTGTTGACTTACTGCAGTGAAGATGCCATGGTAAGTAGACTTAGATATGTTGACTTCAGCTATGCTATTCACGTAGCTGAAGTTGCGTGATCTTAGATTGACCCCGTGTGATAGTGTAGACAAGCCCTCTCTAAGAACAGCTGATGTGAATGACTTGGAACATGGGGAAATAACTTTGCTACAGTCTAAAAGCCTAAAGGCCATATGTAGAACCCCTTGACTAGTGTCATCCAGATTTTTCACATTAAAAAGCTAAAATATTCTCCCGAGTCAGTAAAAGATAGCTGTAAGCTGCCTTGGCTAGGTTACATCTACTTGAGAATCAAAGGCTGTACTGATGTCTAAAATTCATTTGCAGCATGCAATCCAAGTGCTTGTCGTGCCAGTGGTAGAGGCCTGCAACCTAAAGGAGTCCGAATCAGAGAGACTGCAGACTTCAAGGTTGACACTAAAGCAGCTGGGAGTGGGGATATCAATGTGTCCATAAAAGGACCAAGTAAGTGTTAATTATTTTTGAAGTTGTCTGCAGTACTGTATTGTGGGGAAAGAGGCCTCACATGTTGACCAGTCAAGGAATTGTAGCTTTAAGTGATATCCACAGTATGGGACATCAGTATTGTGACCAGGAGAAGAAACATTAAGGTGGCTCTTCACTTTTTCATATGTAAAACAAATATGTATTCATGATGTAGCAATGAAGCCAACCATTTTCAGTGGCTTCATATCATGACTTGCTGTCACTTCTGTAGCCTGTCCTGTATTTTTACTGTAGTAGGCTGGAAAACTTCATGAACACCAGTCCACATCTGTTTTATAGCCGGACACTACAGTATTCTGTCTTAAGTAACACACAGGATTGTCATAGCTACTGAAGAATGTTAGACAGGAATATTTTAATCATAGCCTTGGTTGAGCCTCCAGCAGCAAGACTCCAGGGGTTCAATGTCCACCATGAATGTCTATTGTCTGTGAAACCACTGGGCTAGATACTAAAATGAGTTTCTGCGTGATTAACTTAATATTGTGTGTACACGCAACATTAGTTGGAGTCTTTCCAGTTTAATCAGTTAAATTCAAAATTGGGCTAGCTTCCATGTTTAATCTCTGAAATTAGAAATGCTGTGATCCTACTCAAAGAAGTAAACACTATATAGAGCATCCTAGAATTTAACTTAAATTTCTGGATGTGGCTTAAATTACATAACTGTGAATGAAGGAGTTTTCAACCTGAAACTTGTTTGCTTCTCCCATTACCCACTTCTAAACTCCTTTCCTTAACTTCAGATTGTGTGAAGACTTGGATAAGCAACTAGCCTATTCAATCACACAAGTGCTTTGGGAGTAGCTGACTTATCTTCTCCTGCCCAATTTGGCAGGGCTAACCAGTGATGCCAGCTCTCTTGTTCTTTAACTGTTCCTAGTTTTGAAGTAAACCCTCAGGGTATCCTGCATACCCTTAATGTTTAGGGAGATAGTGGTATTCCAGCTCACTGTGGCTTAATATGGTATGGAGAGAAGCAACAGACTTATCAGTATAAATTTCAGTATACTAAGCCTTTCTTGCAAGACTTTTATCTTGCAGAAAACTAAAAATAGGCACTTAAATATTTGTCTGACTTTGACTACAAATGTTAGTCAACAGAGATCCATGTCCTCTTGAAACAAAGCTTAAGACAAAACATAAGGGAACCTGTTAAGTCTGACTTAAAACATTCTCTCATTTATGCCATCTCTGTCTTAGAGGGCAACTAGAACAATCTTGTTTTCCACCAAAAAGCGGTTAGGAAACATTTATTCTCAAGAAGCTAAGTGAAGACTGAAAATGTGAACTTGCCTGAATAACTTAAGATGTTGGCTGGAACCTGTTGACTAATGCTGACCTGATCTTCCAACAGAGGGCTTGGATGAGCTTGTGAAACAAAAGGACTCTGTGGATGGTGTATACGCATTTGAATACTACCCAGTTAGCCCAGGAAAATACATTGTCACTATTTTATGGGGTGGACACAATATCCCCAAGAGGTGAGTTTCACCATTCAGTAGATCATGTGGGTAGGAACCAATGCTAACAAGAATCCACTGGTCCTAACTTGCATTCTGAGCAGCTCTGGCAAGAAGAGTTTTAGTTGCACTAACCTGTATCTTCATTTCTGCTCCAGGGCCAGCATAACTTGCCTTGAAAGGTTTGTAAAAGGAGGCTTGCATAGGTCTCTTTCCAGGCTCTCCAATATGCCTCCTATGATCCACAAGTTGTATTAAACAGCATAGGCCACGGGGGAGACTTTCATTGAGCTTTTAGTAGTCTGTGGAATGTCAGTGTGGAGGACTCCTGCAGACGTTGTCTAGTTATTTGACTCTTCTTTCAGTGGCATGACACATGTAGAACACTGGCTTCAGATGACAAATCAGTCTGAAAGATAGCTCCATAGGCTGGTGGGCTGGGCTGTTTGCCACACATTGTATAATGTAGTGTTATTAATAAGTGACTGACAGAAATGAGTGGGTGCTATTTCTGAATCTTGACCTCTTTCCCCATTCAATAGCCCCTTTGAAGTTCAAGTAGGACCTGAAGCAGGTCCTCAGAAAGTGAGAGCTTGGGGACCAGGACTTCATGAAGGAATTGCTGGTAAATCTGCTGACTTTGTTGTGGAATCCATTGGCACAGAAGTTGGCTCTCTTGGTAAGTCAGTAATGTCCTGGTTGGGATTTTCAGGAGCTTTAATGTTGAACTACTTGATGGCAATAGTCTTTCTGACAATTATGGCGATCCCATAATACTCACCCAGTCACCAACTAAACATTAAGCTTGCATAAATCTGATTACAAGTGAACAGGAAACAACTTTCTAGTTTTCTAAAATGTGGGATACATTGGGACAGAGCCAGATATTGCAACTGAGGGGGAGACAACACCATTGAGTACCTCCGTGGGTCAGTCTTAATCCAAAAAAGAATAACACCTACTCTATACATAGGAAAGGTATAATAGAGCAGTGAACAAGGAAAATGTCTGGCAACTGGGAGGCAGGCTTGAGCAAGCCTTTAAAACCCACCTCATGCCCACTTCTTTGGGAGATTAGATCTGTTTTTTCTTTTTAGCCTTTGCCATTGAAGGCCCATCTCAAGCAAAAATAGAATGTGATGATCAGAATGATGGCTCATGTGATGTGAAGTATTGGCCCAAAGAACCTGGTGAATATGCTGTTCACATTATGTGTGATGATGAAGACATAAAAGATAGTCCGTACATGGCTTTCATCCGACCAGCTTCTGGAGACTTCAACCCAGATAAGGCAAGATACAGAAGAATTCAGCTATCAATAGCCTTTGATATGGCTTACATTTTTAAAGCTACTTGTAATTTTATCTTTAATTTCATTCACATTCTACAATCTATAACTATATGGATTGGTTGGCAGCCACAATGATGGTCCTTTTTCTTAAATGCTCTAAATGAGGCTATTGCTTGGCCCCTACTAGACGGAGCATATGAGCTGTTGCAAGAATGTCTGTCTGTAGTAGCCTTTCAGGTAACATGGCAGGGTACTTCTCAGCAGCCAAAATTCTAAACTCAAGCCTCTTCAGGCTTGGCCTTCATGAATTTGTTTAACACATACTCTCAATCCGCAAAGGCCTGTACTAGGGTTTCGGGTCATCTTTTAGAAATACTAGCTTTTAGCCATGAGCTTTGCTTTCTTTTGCTGTAGAATCAGTGTAAAACTTTTATGTTTTAGGTAAAGGCTTATGGTCCAGGGTTGGAGAGAACTGGATGCATTGTAAACAACCTTGCTGATTTTACAGTTGAGACCAAGGGAGCTGGGAATGCACCTCTGAAGATATATGCACAGGTAAACACCCACATTAACTATCTGGAACTCCTATCAATAGTCATGGTCTTGTCTTTGAAACCAGTACCTAACACTCTGGCTAATTAGTTAACCACTCCAAGTATATTCATATAGATTCTGAGTCTTGTTCTAAATCTGTCTGCAGCTGTGACTTGATCTGCATCTTGGTCCTTACTTGCATTTCTGCATAGTAAACCTTTTAATCTAAATGCTGTTTGGGATTATACAAGCCTAACTTCAGTACAGATTTAAAGCCCTTTTATTAAGGCCTGTGACTAGTCTTGCACCAGTTGAGACTTCTTGAAGTGGTCTCCCATAAATTGTCCTATTGTCAGTCTACCAGACTTCTACAGTTTGGCATGTGCAGGCAAGGAGAGATGAGCAGTTTAAATGTGTGGTAAGATTGATTAAAATGTCCCCAATCCAGATAGATCTGCTTTAGCTGTTGCTCTTGAGATCACAACTGTGTTTGATAGCACCATCTTAAAACTACTTGTACCTTTTCTGCACACAGTTGTATGTAGTCAGTCATCTAATTCTCAGTTAAATATCTGCTTTCAGGATGCAGAAGGAAGCCCTATTGATATCCAAGTGAAGAGCAATCCTGATGGAATCTGTGCTTGTTCTTATATGCCAGTTAAACCAATCAAACATACTATTGCTGTTGTCTGGGGAGGAGTTAATGTACCCAATAGTCCGTATAGGGTAAGTACAAACACTTCCAAAATTACTTTGTGGGGACTGGTGGTACATGTTGTAAAACAAACAAACCTTAAGCTAGTTGTCCTTGCCAATGCTAATGAGTACAAGTCAATAGCTACTCATGAGTAAACTCTTGCATCAGTCTAGCTGAAAGTTGCCTGTGACATGCTGTAGGCTAGCATGTCAAAGGGTTCTGATACCAGTGAGCCTAGCATAAACATAGGGAAGTCAAGAGCTTTATTTTCTGTTTTAATAACTAAGCAAGAATAGCTAAGAAGTCAGGGCATTTTGTCAGGTGCTAAACTTAATAAATCAATGTGACCCAAGTATGGGATAGCTCTGAACACTTGTGAACCCTTCTAGGTTCTCATAGGACAAGGCAGTCATCCTCAGAAAGTGAAAGTAGTTGGACCTGGGGTGGAGCGAGCTGGTCTGAAAGCTAATGAGCCTACTCACTTCACAGTTGACTGCACAGAAGCAGGAGAAGGTAAAAACAGACTGTAGATAATGTATTGCTGTCTTGTATCAAAACTAGTTCTATAAACACTCCCTGTTTGAACAGGAATCTGATCCCCCTCCATTTGTAAAGTCTAAACTGCAAGCTTTTTGCTTCATAGGGGAGATCTGAAGCTAAAGTCCTGTTACGCAGATTACATGGAGTGATTCATACAAGTACTTAAACTATCATGTATCCAAGGATTTAAAATCAAGATGTGACTTGTTTAGTTGCTCAGTACTAGAGCTACTTGGATACTAAACAAATGCCTGACTGTCTTGTGGCACACTGCTCTGTTTCCTCCTAGGTGATGTCAGTGTTGGCATTAAATGTGATGCTCATGTTATAAGTGAGGAAGAGGAAGACATAGCTTTTGACATCATACACAATGCTAATGATACATTTACAGTGAAATATGCACCACCTGCTGCTGGGCGTTACACTATCAAAGTGCTTTTTGCAGGAGAGGTTTGTCTCTTTTTTTACTTGCTGACTAGAAATATTAGCTATGCAGAAGGCTTTGAATCCTAATATAAACTACTCTTCAATGTGCATTACTCAAAAGGGGTCATTGTTAGGTGTTTGTAAAAGTTTTCGTCATTTGGGCCAAACTCCAAGAAAGAAATGTTTCCATAATCTTAATTTCTTCAGTCTCACTCTCAATTGTAACACCAAAAGTACCTGTATGGCGAATGCTATGCTGGTACTTGAAATCACAAAGGCTAGTTGGCTTCACTTTGTCCAAGCTGCAAAATATAAAGTTTGCCAAAACTGAAGTGTTCTAGAACAGTAATCAGGGTGGGGCTTTAATGTGACTATGCTTTTTTTAGTAGTTGCAGTGGAATTCAGCGGGAAGACAAATACATACAGATTACTTCAGTTTTTGCTCAGGAACAGCTAGCAATCTTATGGGATGCATTTAGAATAAATTTATTTGGCAGGCTAAAACTTTCAGGAAAGTGGACTCATCTGAGACAGTGCCTTATTTCAAACTTAAACAGTAGTCCTTTCACTGGAAGGCAATGCTTTATCTGCAGAGTGTGAGCTAGCCTACAACTGGCTGTAACTGTCGTATTAAGGTAGCATGTTTTATGTTGAAGGAAATTCCTGCCAGCCCTTTCAGAGTTAAAGTGGACCCCTCACATGATGCCACCAAGGTGAAAGCTGAAGGACCTGGACTAAGCAAAACTGGTGAGGTTCCTTCTATTTATACCAAGCGATACATTGACATGAGCATAGGATAGTTAGACAGCAGCATAAACTCATGATGTAGGCAAACAACCATGTCACAACTTTCCCACTAGGGATCTGGAATGGAATTACTCTATGCCAAACATCAAATTTTGAAGGCCTCAAGATTAGAAGTATAGTATCTCTGTATTCTTTGAACTTACTTGACCAAGTTGAAATTGCTCAACTTTCATATGGACTATTAACTTAAACATACTGCATAGGTAATACAAGAAACACACACATTCTAACTTTCAAAGTTGTTTTCTGTTAAGGTGTGGAAAATGGCAAACCAACACACTTCACTGTATTCACTAAGGGTGCTGGGAAAGCACCACTGGATGTGCAGTTCAGTGGACCTGTGCCAGGAGATGCTGTGAAAGACCTGGACATTATTGACAACTATGACTATTCCCACACTGTTAAATACACTCCAGTACAGCAGGTAGGTCTGATTCTTCTGAAGAAATTGGCTTGTTATGCTCCTTGAAATCACAATTCACAACAAATAACTATGCATTGCAAATGAATTAGCATGGTGTTTGTCTCTGAACTTTTCAGATCAGAGGAAAAACATGGCAATGGAATGCTTAATATTCCCAAGAGCTCCCAAAAATTCCACAGTAAGGGGTCATGAGTGTCTGTTTCCTCCTTAGTACAGTTAGACTCTATAATCACTTGTATAAATAAAGCCATAGGCTACATATTTTGGAATGACCTGTCCTGAGAGCAACTTAAACAAGGATGCGTAAAAAATCTGACTGGAAAATTAGTGCAGATTTTGGTGGTGGCATGAGAACTAGTCACTGAAACAGTAACAAACTGATCCTGCTGTACCAACAGTAACTTTGTCAGTTTATCAACTGACAAAGGTTGGCAGAGGCCTAACCCCTGCACTGACACCCCCAACCTTGTTCCAGCACCCCTCACTGGGTAACAAACTAGCAACCGACAATTTACTAGCTAATCTGAATGTTTAGGACTTTCAAATCACTGCAGATTTTTGCAGGCTGTAGTTCGCAATTCAGCCATAGAAGGTAGTGAAACTGAATTGTCCTCAATCAAATGAGCTGTAGTATTAACAAGAGTAGAGACATAGCTAGAGCCCTGCTACAGAATTGGAATCCACAAACATCTGCAGATTTGCAGCGCTTGAACAATAGTGCACACCTATTTCATGGTGAAATACATTTCTAGAGCTAACTCTTCAGCTAGCTTGTTTGCATTTAAGACTCAACACAATTTATGCAGGATAGAGAACAGTATTTTCAGCTGAGATGAGTTTTTTGCACATGGCTTAGGTGTTAACATTTGCCACTAGGAGGAAGGAACCCAGATAGGGAACTTTTCATGTTGATAGGGGATGCAGCTTTCCTAGTTTACAACAGAGATGGAAATAGTTACAGAGAGCATATTTTCCCTGTAGCTTTGTGTGTAATTCTAAATGTGCATTATACCCCAGATTTCTAGAACTGTATTGTTGTAAAGTAACAAAACTACTGCAGCTCTTAAGATGAGTTGGGTACCAAGTTGCCTAGATTGTAGAGTAACAGGACAAGAACGGTAATGGAAGTAAAAGCAAGCCTGCGTGGGGTTTTCCAGAGGACTTTCCCAGTAAGCTGGCTCATTGCCAGTTATTCAATGACTAATCTGGTTGTTAAGGAATTTAGTACTATCAAACTGAAATAGGCTGACAGACATCAGTTCTCACTTCTTAAGATCTAACTTGTCTGAGTCTTTGGTCTAAAATAAAATTGGTGTGCACTTGGGGCATGGCCAGTTCATGACAAAAGAACATCAGTAGCTTGAACTAACATATTTAGAGTGATATTACTGATATTGGAGCTTGGCTGCTTCATATATCAATGGGACTGGATTTTAGTTCTGGATCACCTGTTTCCTAGAGTGTATTAAGCACTAAGGAACACATTGCTGATAGTTGTACATCCTCTTGCTAGCACTGTTAAAAGCATGCCTCTAGGGTTCCTAATCTGGCTTTGCTGTTGCATGTAAAAGTGGCAGCAAAACCAACTGAAGATTGCTGCCTCCAAATAGCAAATGCTGATTCTTGGCATCTCCAAAAGACTGGATAACACTACATCTCAGTTAAAGCAGTCTGCCAGACTTGGTACACCCGATGCAAGGGGGGTTTCCGCAGAATCACTGCTACTGCCAAACCCATAACCTTACTGGCAGCCAGTGTTGTCATTAGGGTGGAGAAATTATTTACCCAATAAATGGGTTTTGGATTTTAGTAACTATAAGCAGCCCTGGCCAGTGTTCAAAGCTTTCCCCGGCATGTATAATAGGGTGGTTGCTAATGCTAGTGGGATGTCTAAATACTGTTTATAGGCTATCACTATGTCTTGCCCTGAAGGTTTCCAGCTAGATAAAGGAAGCTGAATAATTCAGTATGGTTAAAGGAGATGGCACCAAGCCAGCTTTGTCACACACACAAAAAAAAATGGGTGGCATAACTCTTAAATACCCTGTTTGATCAGTTCAGCATATGTTAGCCTGTGAAACCAGAACATAGCAAAGACTAGGGGGAATGAAAAAAGGTCAGTCTAAAATCTTCTGCAGGAGAAGAATAAGCAAACATTGCAGGAGTGTTGTATTTACAGATTTGTCACAATGACTAATACCACTTGTCAAACATTTTCCCAGCCCTGTAAAAACAACTTCATTCTCAAACCTATTTGAAGGATTAAACCAACTGCATTCTCTCTAGCCAGCTGAACCTCTAGTATTTAGCATCTTTAATTATGACTTGGGAAAAGTATCCAATCCCATGCCATCCTTTTACTGCTTCTGAGATTTCTAGCAGCTCTGTAGAGAAGGACGAGAAGCTGGTAACATTAATCTTGTACCCATTCTTCAGTATTGTAGAGAGCTGCATGGCAGCTTCTTGGCAATAAACATTCAGCTTATGGCACCCAAGTAAGGTGCAGTACAAAAGCCAGGGGAAATTATAGGTGTACAGACAGTGGGGATCATGAGGTATCAAGCTGCATCTGGGAGAATGACTTGCACCTGTTCAACAGGAGTGGAGGAAACTGCCAGCCTGGCAGAAAAGGGAAAACATGGTGGCTATTGGGCACTGGTTTTTTAAGCAGTGTCCATATTTTGGTCTGTGCAGTAGCTTGTCTCCATGCAGAGCTCATTGCAGTGTGGACTATATAAAATCTTTCATGGGGATGAGGGGCTTACTAGGCAGTAAAATTCCTAAGGGACAGCATCAACAGAAAAATCTTGAGTTAATACTGTTGACCAGCTATAGATAAGGTTGAGTAACTTTCAACTGAATAACATACAAACAGCCTTCCTGATTTCACCCAGTGCTGCTATAGCTGTTTGGCTTATGTGAAACATTAATGGATATTTCACTTGGGAGCTGAGCCAGCCAAGAATGAAAAGTAAGCAAACAGTGAGTACAGCTGAAATATAGACTATGGTAGGAGAGCATAAAAGGAGCACACATCTAGGGCTGAATCTGGCCATGACTATGGCATTCCAGCCAAAGCACACAGGAGCATTAATCTGTTTCTGATTTATACATTTTAACTTTGGTATTTCAAATGCTATTAAAAAATATAACCCCTCTGTGGGCCTGGACTTGGCATGCTGTCTGTATAGTGGAATAGGATACCTAGTTTCAAGTTGGGTCATTCATTCAGCTGTCATGCCTGAGATCTGGGAGGGTGGGAATTGACCTGGGACCTAAATTTTTTCCAGGCAATCAATATAGTACTCTAATATTGGCAGGAGAGCAAGCTCTTTCTCTGTCAAATGAAAAGGATTCAAAGCTCAAAAGGCTGGAGTGGGAAGTTGGGGCAGGGAGCTCACATGACACTTGGAGCCTGGTCACTGTCTGCCATTACACCTTGAGTCGTAAAGCAGTGTATAGTGTCTAACTAGTAAAGCACAAATCTGAAATGGCTGACCTAACCTACAATATTAACCTTTTTGGCAGGGTCCCATGAAAGTTTCTGTAACCTATGGTGGTGATCCTGTCCCCAAAAGCCCTTTCACTGTGGGGGTTGCTGCTCCACTGGATCTCAGCAAAATTAAAGTCAATGGACTTGAAAACAGTAAGTACATTTGCAAATGAATTATGCAGTGCATAGTTTAGTGTGGATGTTTCTTAAGATCTTATCACTGAGTAACTTGGCTAGAATGTTGGTGAGTGAAAACAAATACAAAAACTCCTGTTCTGCTGACTTTTTACAATTGCTTGGTATTCTAGCCCAAACCGTAATTTTGTAACACCACCACTTCAGTATAAACTATTCTTTGAAGATTTCAGTTTTGTAATTCAAGGCTATGCAGCCATCTTGATGTCTAATACTACTACCAACAGGATTATGGTGTCTGTATAGCTGTAAAGTATACTGAAGGATGATAAACTTTAAAATGAGTTTTTTCTCCTTAATTAAAATCTTATTCCTGGTCATAGGAACAGGCAGTCTAAATTCTCTGCTCCAGTTAAATTATAGCTAGATATAAACTAAAGATTCAGAACCAACTTGACGTATTTGTGATCTTGTAGTAAATATTGTGGGGTCTCTCTACCTTTTTAAAGGGTTAACATTTTATTGCTAGGAGGTAAAATGATTTTTTCAGTGCAACTTCTATGATGTGTTAAGAATAAATTGCACCACGAATACCTGGAAATGGATGCGACTCTGCTGTTTCAGACTCCGACACTTCTCAGTGGATGCTAATCCAGTGAGAATAAAACCTAGTTAATTGATTCAAAGGTACCCAGCTTTAAACCTGAGCTGGGTGCCCAACAGGTTCCGAAAGCAAGGATTAATAGGTTTGTCCTCTAAACCTCTGTTCTACTTAATCCCAGGGATTAGTCCTCTATCTAGTTATGGCAATGCAAGATTCCCTCTAGTCTGTTTACAATCTTGTTCTTGTGGGAGCACAGTAGGAAAGCTGCTGGCTTTTTATGCTCATTCAGACCTTTCGAGACTGCGCTCCAATAGGTGTGCATGCTTTATTGGCTGACTTCTAGAAACTGGGTTAAGCCAATGACTGGGCAGTGTGTGACTGAAATGAAATAACTGGGGGCCAGACCTTTTTTATAGGCTGGTGGGCAATTCAAGGAGCAAGTAAGCACTTAAATGTTCAATGGGATTGAAGTGCTTAGCTCCCCCACTTACTTCAATGGGAGTTGACTCCTAACTGCATTAAATACCTCAAACTCTGGCTCTGGAGTTAAAAACAATTGCTAGAATAACCTGAATATTAATGTCCAGCACATGACTGTTCTATGGAACACTCAGTTTAAAGTTGTATTTCTGCAACAAGGTATAGTTACTGGTGTGATCTAGGTGGGTCTAGAAAACCCTTCATTTTAAAAGATCCTAGATCTCAGACACTGTTAGCTCCAAATGCCTTACTTTGACACACGTATTGTAAACTAGTTGTCAAAGGATCTCTTCTCTATGAAGTGCCTGCTGGACACTGGCTTCTAGCAAAAGTGAAGGATAGTGGCACTTCTCCATCCCACTGCTTCTGAGCTGCTGGTTCTTCACAAGGCTCAGCTGCAGTAACCTATTGGAGTACTGTTCTGCAAGCCTCATTTACCAACAGAAAAACTTGAGCAAATTTGCAAAGTTATTGAAAGGGCTGAAATTGCACATTACCTTCTGCTACCTGTAAATTGGCAGGAGATGGGGAAACAAAAGGCTGCAACATAGTGGCAAGCTCCTGAGTGAGCATTATGTATTTCAGATATGTTGAGGCTGTATAAACAAGTCTAAAAGGGATCTTGCTTGCCATTGACCCTTTGCAGTCTCCAGTTAATCCATTGTCTAGCTGAAGAAGCTTGTCATGACAAGCAGAAATGTTTATCAGTTGACACAAATCCTTGTAAAACATTGAACGACTACTCAGTGGGTGAGACACTTCTGAAGTCAAGCTATAGTAGTTAAGAAATCTAACCAGACTATTAATCCTGAAATACTAATATGGGCCTTCTCTTTAAGGAGTGGAAGTAGGGAAGGATCAGGAATTCATAATTGACACACAAGGAGCTGGTGGACAGGGTAAACTGGATGTTAGTATTTCCAGCCCTACAAGGAAAGCTGTGCCATGTGTGGTGGAGCCAGCTCTTGGCAAAGAGTGCAGCACTGCAAAGTATATCCCAAGAGAGGAAGGACTTTACATGGTTGATGTAAGTTACGATGGCAATCCAATTCCAGGAAGTCCTTATACTGTGGAAGCCACTCTCCCTCCAGATCCTACCAAGGTAAATGCATAGGAAGTGCTTCAGGTGTTGACATACAAGAAATATTTGCTAGCCACTTACTGTTCTTATTTGATAGAGCACAATTCAAACTTTTTCACATCTTGTTTGACCTGTCATGATGATGGAGCAAGTACATTAAGTAGCTCTTAATTAAATTAAAGATTAAATTGTTTGCTTCACAATCATAACTAATTACTTTATTCTTCAAGCGAGCAACTTTGAAAAGCTCAGTACTGAAAACGGTTTCATATTGCTTAAAATATCTAAAGTATGACTTCCTATTAATCTAACAAGACTCACTTGAGGTTTCACCCTCAAAGAATGTGTGCTGTAATACAGTTGGCTAATAACTCAGTATAAGCAGTGCTTAATGTTGCTACCTTTTTGTTTAATGGGTACTTGACAGTAAGATTTTCTTCCATGAAATGAAAAGCCTATTCCTTGCTGTAATGTCTACATTATTTGAGAGTTTAGCAGACTTTAACAAGACTTACCAAATGAATTAGAGCAGTTTTATAAAAAAACTTCAGACTATTTTATTTTGCCAGGCAACTGCCAGATGAAATTAGATTTACACAAATTCTCACCTAACTGAATATTTTTATCCTAGGTAAAAGCCCATGGGCCAGGCCTTCAAGGAGGTCTTGTTGGAAGAGCAGCAGAATTTACAATAGATACCAAAGGAGCAGGAACTGGAGGTTTAGGTTTGACAGTAGAGGGCCCATGTGAAGCTAAAATTGAATGCTCTGACAATGGCGATGGGACATGCTCAGTTTCTTACCTGCCTACTAAACCTGGAGAGTACTTTGTAAATATTCTGTTTGAAGAGGTTCACATTCCTGGTTCTCCATTTAAAGCAGATATTGAAATGCCATTTGATGTATCTAAAGTGATTGCCACTGGCCCAGGTCTTGAACATGGTAAAGTAGGTGAAGCAGGATTGCTCAATGTTGACTGTTCAGAAGCTGGACCTGGGGAACTAGGTGTAGAAGCTGTATCAGATTCTGGCTCTAAAGCTGAAGTCAAAGTTCACAATAACAAAGATGGAACGTACGCAGTTACGTATATGCCACTCTCTGCTGGAATGTATACCCTTATGTTGAAATACGGAGGAGAGCAAGTGCCAAAATTTCCTGCCCGTGTTAAAGTAGATCCAGCTGTGGACACAAGCAAAATTAAAGTGTTTGGACCAGGAATAGAAGGGAAAGGTAAGACTTAAGCATAAGTTGTCTCTGCCTGTTTGTACACAGAATATTTTAAGGAGGGGAAAGGCTATAGTGGATACATCTATGTACAGGATTGCAACTAGTGATTTTGTTTTGCAAGAGAATATACTTCTACACCTTTATCAGTCATTCAGAGTTGCCATAAATGTCTAAGAATAATCAAGGATTTTTCATAGATTAAAATATTAGGCTCATCTAAATAGAATGGCTTCTCAAATTGTGTTCCGCAGATGTCTTCCGTGAAGCTACAACAGATTTCACAGTAAATGCCCAGCCCCTAACAAAGACTGGAGGAGACCATATCCAAGCACAAATCACAAATCCCTCAGGTGCTTCCACAGACTGCCTCATCAAAGACAATGCTGATGGAACATATGCAGTAGAGTTTACACCATTTGAAAAAGGTAACCTGTTGTCTGACACACTAAAAATCCCCTGTTAACGGGCTTGTCAATAGTAATGCTCGTACTTAAAAACATTATCATCCGGGTACAAGAGAGCTTTTCAGTCAGACTATTTCTGCAGGAGATAAATAGCATAGGATTATATGTACTATACATTCATCACTTCTTTAATTCTAGGTTCTTTAAAATAGCATTTTCTGTTGAAGCTATACTTAAAGGACAACTTTGAGACCCTGCCAAACACCAGTTTTGCATAGATGAGGAGCGCTGCCTGTTGCAGTCAGTCTCCAGTATCTTGAATGACTCCTTGAAGGCGATGATGATTAATCATTTTAACCTAGTGATGGCATTTCACTTACAGGTCCACACACAGTTGAAGTGACTTATGATGATGTACCTGTTCCAAACAGTCCTTTTAAAGTGGATGTCACTGAAGGCTGCCATCCATCACGTGTAAAAGCCCAAGGAGCTGGACTCAAGGAAGCATTCACTAATAAACCAAATGAATTTACTGTTGTCACAAGGTAACTAAGTCACACGATCCAGTGGAAGACATGGTAGCAAGTAATTCAGGACAGCTTGACAGAAGACACTAAATCCAATAATAAAGCAGGGGTTGAACTTCAGTAGCCTAATCTGTCTTGAGTCACACAGGTCATTACTGCCATCGAATTCAGTGCGCCTTTGGTGGTGGTCTTGTAGCAAACCCCTTGTGCAACTAAAGTTAACACCCAATCCATACCTGGCATCTCTAAGCACTTTCACAAACTATTCCTGAACTGTTTGATTCACAACTGAAATGTAACCACCTCTGGGGTAAAATGCAGCAAAGCTATACTCTTTACATGCTGCATTACTACAGAAACTCTGAAATGCAAGTGGGAGGGCAGATTGTTGTAAATCTGCAACAAACAATGAAAGGAGATTAATGTGCTGCATTTTATTTTGCAGAGGGGCAGGAATTGGTGGACTTGGTATAACCGTTGAAGGACCTTCTGAATCAAAGATAAGCTGTAAAGATAACAAAGATGGCAGTTGCAGTGCTGAATATATCCCTTATGCTCCAGGAGATTATGATGTCAACATCACATATGGGGGAGAACACGTACCTGGTAAGAATTCTTCCATTAAGGATGCCCTAAAACTAACAATGAATTGTAAAATCAATTTCAGCATCCAAGTAGCACGTCTTCAATTAAATGTGTATTGTAGCTAAATAATGGCTGAAGTGAGACTAAGAATGCAATCATCCTGGTCTAAAAATTTGCATAGAGCTTCCTCAGTTGACAATCTGCAGTGCCCTACTTATAAACATTTTGATGCTGCTTGAGCTAATTTAGGAGCATTGGGCAGGCTTTTGAAATCCTGAGGATTTTTAGAAATAAACTCAGTTTAAACATCAACTTGCAAAAACATCTGCAAAATAACTGAAGCCAGACAACTATTAGCCTTCCCTGCTATAGGACCATAGTAGGGAGCAATGGATAGGTGTCCAATACAAACAGAAATAAAATGTAAAGCCCTTTTTGTACTCACTCTGGGTACTTCCGAGAATATGGAATGGTTTTCAGTCTTTCTTGACTCTAATATAATAGACATAAGAAATCCATCTTGGTGCAGTCTGTTCTTGCATCATGAGGTGATTAGCATCTTCTCTAAATCTAGTCCAATGGAATATTGTGACATGACAAACCAAGTAGACTAGTGTGGGAACTTGCTTTCTAAAAGTGCAGTCTGTCAATTTAGGAAACATATTTTGAAACCAATTACGCAATGACGTTTGACGGAGAGCCAGACTAAGACTGCCCTTCCAGGGTGTGAATGTTAAGACCATGGTTTGCTGTAAAATGATGCAGTCTTCTGGGATTATATCATGCACTGCAAACTTTTTTGTCACTGAAAAAATTTTATTGCTACCATTTCCATGAAAATGAATAGGTGCCTGTTTACCTCAAGGTGCACTGGATCTCCAGCTTGTATATTGGAATAACACATGAACAGAGTTCCAAGTGTTTATCAGCAACTAACTTACAATGCAAAGCCATCCTAGCTAAAAATGTATCAAGGATTAAATGGCTGTTAATTTCTGCTGAAATAGTTCTGAGCACTTAGCCTTGACTCCTGTGTGTAGAACAATGTGCACTTTCTAGGACTTCATGGAACTGGCTCTACCCCTACCAATTCCATTTCTCAATGTACTATAACTTGGTAAATTGCCAAGGAACTGGATGCTTGCATGTGCCTTCATTTGGGCTTCTGGCTTGTCCTCTGAGGAAGGAACAGAGTACAGGCAATGTGACAAGCAAGTGGTTCACAGCTAAACATCCACTTACAGGAGCAGGGTGCCGGCAGGTCACTTTCAACAGTGAAACTTGTGTTTTTTAGCAAGCACTCAGGGTCAGCCAGTTATGGCATGTAGCCCAGATATTTCCAGTTGCTGTCTGCAGGCCTGTCAAATGTTTCTTTGGTTCTTATCCCCCCTTTTTTGGTAAGCAATGAGACTTTTTCCTGCAGTTAAATCTACATAGTGTAGCCCCTTCTCTGGCTTTACTGCCTAATACAGCTCAGCTTCTGGATCACTCACTACTTCTGCACAGCTTGATAGCATTTTGCTAACACATGGTCAAACTTGTGAGAACACAACATGGAAATTCAAAGGGAATACTGACATGTAATTTAACTTGTTCTGTCTGGATACTGCACATTTTTACTGCACAGCAGACTTAGAAGTGTAATAGCCTACAAAATTGGATCTGTGTGAAGCCCTTAATTTATGAGCAAATGAACAATTAAGCTGTCAATTTCAGCTGCCATAAATGAGCAGGATACTAGTGGGGTAAAATGAACGGTGATGCAACTAATTTTCTTGCCACAGACTGAAAGCTAGATAAGTGTCCAGAACTATCCGCTTAGTACTGGAGTCTTGGTGAAAAATGCACAACAATTAGACATGACAGCTGGCTTTCACAGAAGTACAAAAGACTGAGCATAGGGACCAACTTCACTATGCTTTTAAAAGTGCCACTCCCCTTCAACATTGAGGAATAGTAAGGTAACACAGGAAAGCCTGTACTGTACCTGTGGTGTATGAAATAGCTTTTAGTTTTCAGCATTACTAGGAACACATGAAATAATGAGAAGGCTAAAACTTTCCTGTGGCTGTAGTCGAACACTTCAGACCAGAAGCTTTAGGGACTTCAAGTGCTTATTTATTCTTGTCCATAACACAACATACTGCTGGACAGGTTGCCATCTGGATGGGGATGGAAGCAACTAAACCATGTTGAATGCTGCAAAAGCACAAGTCTGATGTCCTAAATCTTAAACTAGGCTACCACTGCTGTAGATGGCCATGTTGGAAGACTCACTGCCTCTGTGGTGGGGAGTAGATAATTTTTGAAGCAGGTTTCTTCTTGATACAGATTTTGAAAGAAACAAAGATACAAAAGTGAGCTTGTTTCCATTGATAGCAAAATGTTGCTAAGTTATCCTCCCTTAAAAATATTAGACTTGTAATTCTCTTTTGAGATGAGAGAGTTAGCTTTGGCTAAGGATACTTAAGTGGAAACTGTAGCCGATGGCCTTGGAAACAACCTATCAATTATAGAGCCTTGACACTTGACTTACTCACCTTTTAAGACTTTGGAGCACTTGACCTGAATACTTTGCTTGATCAAAAGTGACTAAACTTCAAAGTTCTCCACCCCACACCTGATTATCTTCAAAACCAGCTCTGAATTGGAGGATAGTGTTCTGTTAGTCAGATTCATAGAAATGTAGGGAAGGTAAAAGGTCATTTAGTTCAGCCCCTGAGCTTAGGCAGGACCAAGTAAACCTAGACCATCCTTGACAGGCTGGACAAACCTGTCCTTAACCTCCAATGATGGGGATTCCACAATTGCCCTTGAAAGACTTTGCCAAACTGAAGTGCATATTTAGTTTTTTGCTACACCTGAAAACAAAAAGCAATCTCTACCCTTAATGTTAGGAGGAAATTCTGGGGGTGCAAACAGTGGTGGCAGGAGGCTAGTGAGCTTTCATTTACTTAAACCCTTCAAACTGCCAGTTGTCTACACTTCTGTTTTACAGGCAGTCCATTTAAAGTTCCTGTGAAAGATGTTGTTGACCCATACAAGGTAAAGGTTGCAGGTCCAGGTCTAGGAGCAGCAGTTCGAGCCAAAATCCCACAGTCCTTTACTGTAGATACCAGTAAGGCTGGAATAGCACCTCTTGAAGTTATGGTGGCAGGACCCAGAGGTAAGGACCTTAGCATTATCCTACTTTGATATGTCTACTTTTTGTATCTTGCAGGTGGTGCTGGATTAAAAAAATTTGTGGGGCCTTGTGCATTATGGGGGTAGGGAGAGGTGGGGCCTTCACTCAAATTTGGCCTGGCTGCTGTTAGGACAGTCAGGACAAACCTGAGCAGTGCTATGACTGTGCTGTAGCTCGCTTCCTCCTGCTGCTAGCCCCATGCAGCTTAAATGGGAGCAGCTAAGCAAAGCACTTATACTCCATCAACCCTCCACCAGCCCCATTTATCCTGACAGCACTGCTGGGATGTGCATATGGGGGGAGAAGGGAAGAGGGGCAACATCCTGCTTGTCCAGGACCTTCCTAGCTACTTGCCAGTGTCCCTAGGTCACCACTCCTATCACCCACCCTGCTCTTGTGGCATGGGCCACATTTGTGTAAGTAGCATTGCTGCACTTCAGTCCCACACAGATTTGGCCTGCTGCAGCACCCTCACCTAAATCTGGGGGGGAGCTTAAGATGGGGGTGCCATGAGGTGTAGAGTGCACATTGGTTAATCTGGGTGTGAGAGTACCAAAGTGTCAAACTCTTGTGGAGATAACTAATGACTAGCTCCATTGACAGACTTGTTCCATAAATACCCAGCAGAGCACAAGGCTAGTAACTTTAGCAGTACATTAGCTTTAAACAGATCTTCAGTCTTAACTTTTTGGAAGAAACTGAGGGGCTACAGTGAATGGGCTTCTGCCTGGAAGAGTTGACATTTCAGGAGGTGACTAGCGGGGATGAGATTCAGACCTATTAAAGCAATGCATCAATCTCCCCTGGCTTTGGGAGGGGTGAGAAATGCATCTTTGTCCCCATAAAGCCCCAGCCTGAGTTGTACCACACGTTAGCTTCACGAACAAACAAATCTGTCAAGTGAGATGGCTTTTGACAAATGTCAAAACTCTCTGAAGCAAAGATGCTAAATCTGCAACACTAGGACTGCATTTTAGTTCATATTGCCTCTTCCATACAAATCCAATCTGATGAATAAGTCCATAGACAGAATACACATGCTACTTCAACTGAAGAGGTAAAAGCTTTGTCTTGAACTATGCAATCCCAAGTACCAGTAGCTAAATCTAAGGGGTGGTAGTTCATTTCTCCCCTACCCTCTAGGATTGCTCCTCTTTGGTCAAAAAAGCAAGACAAGCATGTTGGGCATACCAAACTCCCCTTTTTAAAATGGAAGATTGCGCTTTCAGTAGGAAGCTTTGTGAGAAGTCTACAGAGTACATTTGGAAGGCCTGCACAGCTTGACTAGATACAGCTATGACCCATGTTACATTTGACTTCAACCTCTGAGTTAGTAATAGCAGTGTCTGCTTTTCTGTATCAATATATAGGATTCATGGTACTAGAAGAATTTGACTAGCAGGGGTTATCTTGTTTGTGACACCTCTGGCCTGATCTCTCTGCTGACCACACAAGCCTCTAATCTCCTGTTTCATAAGGAAAGATGAGCCATAGCTCTGTAAACATGAGTGCTCTTCAAATAATCATTATCTAATTCTAGCTGATGAAACAGATTCCTCGTCATGGCGCAGTCCATTGAAAGCGATTTCAGAGTTCTTTAAAGGTGACCCCAAGGGGGAAGCTAATGAGCCAGGTTTGCATTTTTCACTAACTGCTGACAGCCTATATGCACAAATCCTTCTGCTAAGAGCAAAAAATAAGCTGTAAAAATAACTTGTTTTAAAGGCTTTGCATGGCAACTAAACTTCCCTAATAGCTGCAGAATTACTAAATTTATATTAAAGCATTACTGCAATTATAGCTTGTCTTGAAATGTATGATTTGAACTGATTAACTGCATGCTAAGAAATTTGCTGCAACTGCAGTAGAAAACTTGAAACAATTGTTTCAAGTTATCTTAGGATTTTCTATATCTTAAAATGAAGCTTCTTTTGGACCAACTACTTTCCTTAAACATTTGTTTTAGTGTAAATGATCTCCATTGGGCAGTAAAGCTTTTTTTCCAGATGCACTGAAGGAGCATGAGACTAAAATCACTGTCTTGTACTAACATGCTTTAGAACTGGACTCTGCTTGCATTGTATTCCAGTGATAGTGTGCAGTCTTAGCAGTGACTGATAGTTGAGGCAGCTATCACCTTTCCCTCTTTTGTAAACCTCTTCAGGTACACTTGAGGAGTGACATGGTCTAATTGGTGTTAGCCTGCCTTTCAAGTCCATTCTGGCTTTCTCTAGAAGTGTTCTATTGGCTTTGCTGACTAAACTGGCAATAGCCATCAGGTAAAAAGCCTAAAGGGCTGATGGAGGTGGATGCTGGTTGTCTCTGATCCATGGCTCATCAACAGAAAGTGGTGGAAACTATCTCCTAATATCTGGACAGTGAAGTCATTCTCAGGCTTATGAGATCTGTTGTAAGGCTTTAAATCAACAGCAGCACCTTTAAGCTTGAAGCAACAAAACTGCTAATGCGATCCTGCTGTTCCAATAGGATGGGTTTGACTATTGCTGTTGAACAAGTGGCATGTTTGTTTTAGGAATGGTGGAGCCAGTTAATGTAGTTGACAATGGAGATGGCACTCACACAGTAACATACACACCTATGCAGGAGGGCCCATACGCAATCTCTGTCAAATATGGAGATGAAGAGATTCCTTGCAGGTAAGCTGACAAAGCATCCATTTTTCCAGAACAAGCCACCTACCTAAATAGCACTTCACCAGAGTTCATGTTCTGATTAGTCTTAGCCTTTGTAACTTTAACTGACTACTTTGAACACCTATGCTTCCTCTTAAGTCAGTATAGTTAAAGAGGGGTTTTCTGGATGTTGATCCCAAGAGCCAGTCTGCATTTTTAAACTTAGTGTTAGACTTGAAGTGGTGTCTCTTCCCCAGACCATAACACAGCAAGGTTCTGAGGTGGCCTCTGGTTAATTCTCCCCTAGCACTCGGGAGAGATTTTATGCAGTGGCATGTGCATGCCAGGATAAAAGTGAACTCTTAAGTGACAGCATCTCCATTTATTGTTGCCTTCAAACTAGAATCTAGATTAGTCTTGGGTCCCAATTCAGGAAAGTATATTGGCTAGTGGGATTTAAGTACGTGCTTAAGTGGTCTGAATAGTGATAGTACCTACTGTAAAGCCTAACAAATGATGACTTAAACACATCTGTTCCCCTGTAACAAGTCCTTTCAAGGTAAAAGTGCTTCCTACATATGATGCCAGTAAAGTGACTGCAAGTGGACCAGGTCTCAGCTTATATGGAGTTCCAGCCAGTTTACCTGTGCAGTTTGCTGTTGATGCTAAAGATGCAGGAGAGGGACTTCTGTCCATACAGATAACGGTAAATTGTTTTTCATATTTATCCAAACACACGCTGTTCCTGAGCGGGAGTAGGTTAGTTTAAAGTCTTCTCCTTATCAGTTGCCACACCCTGAAATACCTGGAGTCATTGGAAGACGTGCTCTGGCTAAAACATCAAGTCAAATTCAGATATTGCTTGGGAAATGTACTTCAGGGTGTTAATCCTTAAACTTCAAACAACTGATGATTAAGGCTGGCCAAGGATTTAATGACCAGTTGTGCAGTAGTAAAAACTTCTAGTTCTTCTGATCTTTCTCCAGAGATCGATCATGTTGATACTAAAAGGAAGAAAAAAATCAAGCTTCCCATTTGCAGACTCAAATAAAAACTTTAAATTTAAAAGGAAATGCCTTCCTACTTACCTGACCCAGCAAGGCCACAGTCTTGCACTTCTGCTGTTGCAGTTGTTAAACTAATCAAATGATCCTCTATTCAGGCTGCTAAATTTACAGGCTCTTTAAACTGATACATCTGTAACTTGCATGTCTGACAAGCTTTTGCTATTGCTGCAAGGACATCTTTGTTCCCTGAAGTATCTAATAAGGTAGGGGAGGGGTTGTGGCAAGACTATGGCTTGGGCAAAAGTGCCCTTCATGCAGTGAGCTAGTAAAGTTTGCTGATTAGGGCTGGAGTAAATGGTTTTAGACAGTCTTTTTGCATTCTCTATCCCTATCCATTTCATGGCCTTTGCAGTGTTCATGCAGCCAAAAGTCATACTACATAATGCAGTTGCTTGGTTTGTAATTCTTCTGTTAACAGTGTCCGTAACATGTCTCAAATATGTAACCTCCCAATTTGCAGTAGCTTGCCAGATAAAATTCTGTAACAGTTAAGCGTGCTTAGCACTGCATAGGCTAGTCTCATTGAAGGTGACTGTGTACTCAGTTATTCTTATAAACATCCTTTGCACAGTGACTTTTGGTGGTTCTACTTCCATTCGCTCATCTGATATAGGGCTTGTCTAAACTGGCAAGTTTTTTGTCACCAAAAGGTGGTTTTTGGCAACACAACAGCAAGAGGGTACACATGACAATGGAACTTCTGTTGTGAAAAACACTCAGGTTTGACGGCAACAAAACTTCCACCCCTATGGAAGTATCCGCCAGTATCCCACAATGTCTGCCCTGATTGCTCTTCTCAGTGTCTGGATCTCTGCTGCCCTGCAGACATGCATCCCTTCCCTTTGAAAGCTCCAGGAAATATCTGTGCTGCTCTATTTGGGGAATAAACAAAGAGCAAACCATTGGAATGCTCCTGTTCTGCCCTGCACTAGGAATGTAGCAGCGGGCAGACTGCTGCTGCAGGTATGGTGACCAGACCGCAAGTGTGAAAAATTGGGATGGGGTGGTAATAAGAGCCTATATGAATCCCAAAAATTGGGACTGTCCCTATACAAACAGGACATCTGGTCACTCTAGCTGCAGGGGGAGGGGGACAGACTCCTGTGCTGCTTTGCCATTCATCACATGGAGAGCTCACAGAGCTACTTTGCTGCTCTCAGTGGCTGAGGGGGCTGTGGGAGAAGTTGTAGAGAAACGCAAGATGGCCAGCGATCAGCTTTCCCTTCTCACAACACTGCACTGTGGGATACATGCCCACAGTGCATTGCTTAACCTGTGAATGATGGTGTCCCCAGTATGGACATGATCTGTCAGAGGGTGCAAGTGTGAATGCCCTCTGGTGATTTTTGTATGTCAATACCCAAAAGTTGACCAAGTTCTGTCAACAAAACTTGGTAGTGTAGACAAGCCCATAGACTAAAAGAGCAAGGCATAACTCCTTGTACCTAAGATGTCAAAGTGCTTTAAGGTGTTAAAATATGAACCATTTAGGTCAAACTTAGATGAGATCTGCAATTTAGTATGAAGGGGTCCATTGTGGGGTTTTCTGGAAGCTCACTTCACATTTTGTAGCTGTGTTCAGAACAGTTTCAGAACAGCTTTGTTAGAAGCAATCTTGTGCAGCCTTGACCTTGGTTTTAGATGTGAAACTTGTGCATGCCTAAGCTTCAATACTATCCCGACAAGCAAGTCCAAGCAACTCCTCAGTTCTTGTAATGCTTTTTGAATATCCATTGTAGTAATGGCAGTTGACTAGACTAATGTAAACTTTGCTGTTGCCCTCTCAAAAACCATTTACAAGACCAATCCCTTCAGTTGAAAGCTTAAGTAGGCTCAATGCTTTTGCCTGACATTGCTAATCTTTCAGTAAGCAACTGGGAGCGAAACTTATTTTTACATACTTCATGTTAAACTATTTGAACCCTGCCCATCTGAGACTTCAGACCTACAGAAATGGATATTGAGAAGGCAGACTACATTAACCATAGTCTGGACAGGTGCTGGAAATGAGATGCTTCCTGAAGTTGAATTCTATAGTGACTTGCATTAATATATCCTTTGTCTTGTAACCATAAGGTGATATGCTGAGTATATAAGCATCTTGAAAATAAGGTGTTGCATAACTGGTTTTCACAACACTTGAATTGACTCTTGTATGTAGGGGGTACTGTGTGGGATTGTTATGGTATGCTGAAAAATCTAAAAAGGACCTGAAGGGTTGTATTGGAAACTGCCTTAGGTGGGACTGGATTAGGAGTTGGAGTGCTGGATGCTGCAAACACTTGTCTGCAAATAGACAGTGAAAGTTGTGCAATATAGCTTCTGATGCCTGTTTAATTTTCCACTTAAAATGTCATGTTTTGGTGCTAGTCCTTGTTCGATCTGTACGCTAAACCAGTTTAGGCACTAAACTCTTCCAGAGTTTAAGAACATGCAGGTGCATTTCTAAACGTAAATTTTATGGCCTGAACACTTGTATCCATCTTAAGAGAGCCTTACGTTTAAGTGTAACTCATGAGGCAACTATTAATATTTCACTTGTACCCCTCAGGACCAAGAAGGCAAACCAAAGAGAGCTGATGTTCATGACAACAAGGATGGCACTTATGCAGTGACATATGTCCCAGACAAGACAGGCCGGTATATGATTGGTGTCAAATACGGTGGGGATGACATCCCATCTTCTCCTTACCGCATCCGTGCATCACCAGCAGGGGATGCAAGCAAGTGTTTGGCCACAGGTATGTGGCGAGTTTGCTGTGTTCCAAAATACTTGGTATATTCTTACCCTTTTTTTCACATGAATTTTTCTAGCCAAACTACAAACGGTTTTTGTAATGACCTTGCCTGAAAAGACTGCGAAAGTGAAAATGAAGTAACTGCCTTTATAGTAGGTGCAGTTACCTGCAGGTCCCAAAATAGATTCTCATAAAACATCGTTCTCACTAATTGACTTCCCTAAGATCATCTCTTAGGGATAATTCCTTTTTGTGGATTAAGATGAAACTCTTGCTGGGGTAAGCCAGATCTCCAACTGCAGCCCTTGTTTGACTGTAGAAAAGTCCAACAATTGAAGTTGGAAACTTGCATTGGCATAAATGTGAACTTTAAACATCTCTGCAAGGTAAGAGGGTGTGATTTTAAGACCTCACTTCACATGCAACCCCACATGCAAATTCTAGCAGAGCCAAATGTACAGAAACCAGCTTCTGTTGAAGTGAGAAGAGCACTTGTGCTATTAGGGAACAGCTGTGTCTCCCCTGCCTTCCCGCCCCCCGGGATTACAGCAGCACCCAAAGTCCATTGTGTTAAGTCCTGGACAGAGAAGTAGTCCTTTCCCTGAATTCAATCTGTAGAACTGAATTTAATGACCAGAGGGTTCCGAGCTACCAGTTTATAGGACTTAAATTCCTGTAGTGAACACGCACAGCAGAACTCTACTTCAGGTTTTGATGAGTTACAGGAAAAGCATAGAATCTTGGATGTTGGCTGATAAGTAAAAACTGACTTCATGGTTGAATTTAATGTAAATCTAATCTACATCTATGCACCCCAAGGGTTTTTAGATAATGTTTTGACTTAGCCTGACACTAATTGGAAGTTTTTTAGAAAGTTTAACTGTCACTTTCTAAAGTTAATGTTTTTGACAGTTGAGACATTTCAGGCTTCTAAAATAACTATATAGATTCCTATCACAAATGAAGAAATGCACCGCAGGGATCTCAAATCAAAATTCGGGGGAAGAGGAGAGAACATTTGGCTTAACATCCTCATACCACTTTCTGATCTAGTGAAAATTATTCAGCATTGCTGAGAGCAGCACTAACTGCTAAAGCCTTGAATTGAAACACTTTCTCAGATGTCCACTTAAATCACTTTCCTTAAAATAAATTTGATTATCTGTGGCATCCATATAAACGCTCAAATGCTGCTGATCTATATTAAATGACTAAAGCTGTGAGCCTTTTGGTACTTAAATGTAAACAAATTGCTTTCTTAGTGATGAATGCCATTGTTTGCATTCCAGAGCATATGTCTTAAATGTACCATAAACCTTACACTTCATATTTCTCATCACTGACTTAAAAATCCATGTCTTTTGCAACTGGGTTATACTTGATTGCTGTGTATTCATGGGAGTGTCTCAGACAAATGAAACTAAGACAAAGGGAGCAAAAAGTCCTGTGGGTGAATACCCACTTTGTCAGATGCATGCACCCACGGAAGGTCGTGCTCCAGTATGTCTGTTAGTGTATAAGGTGCCACAGGACTCTTTGGTGCTTTTACAGATCCAGACTAACATGGCTACCCCTCTGACACTTAATACAGAGAAGGTTTCAATATGATACCTTTTAAGAGGCCCTTCTTGACTGTCAGAAGGGGGAAACATGGTCAGTTGTAACTACTAATCTATTTCATTACTAGAATCTTGCCTTAGCCCATACTAAGGAACTGAGTCTTATTTCACTCAGGGCATCTAGTTAAGTGACTAGGTTGTCAGCTGGGGATCCATATATTAAGCAGTCTCCTGATAAAGGATTAAAAGTGATAGATTGCTTTCTTAAATGTAAGTGTCCATCAGCTTTCTCTCAGAAGCTTTTATTTTATTTTAGCCTCACTCAGCCTACCTGACTGAGCTGAAGAATAAGATTAAAAATTGGCTCTTGCAGATGAAAAATAATTCCTGAAACACATGAATATGTAAGCAAAAGAAATAGACTTGTACCTGAACCACAACTCATACCACACCATAAAACTGGTCCTGTGACCATGTTACTGTTTCTCTTATAGCCTTAAGGTCTTCCTGGGGGTATATCTGTTTAGTTTGCTGATAGGATGATTTGCTTCAATCATATTTTCTAGAAAAAACTGATTTGTAAAACTGAACACTTTCTGTAACCAAAACTGCTTTCTAGGTCCTGGAATTGCATCCCCTGTGAAGACTGGTGAGGAAGTTGGGTTTGTAGTAGATGCCAAATCTGCAGGGAAAGGTAAAGTGACATGCACCGTCCTGACACCAGATGGTACAGAAGCTGAGGCAGATGTTATTGAAAATGAGGATGGGACTTATGATATCTTCTACACTGCTGCTAAACCAGGAACCTATGTGATTTATGTCCGCTTTGGTGGAGTGGATATTCCAAACAGCCCCTTCACTGTAATGGTAAGTTGCTTTTTTGTTTCCCTCAGCCATACTTCAGATTTTATATGGTAGTTTCTTGAATAGTCTGGTGGAAAACATTTGAACACGCATTACTTGTGTACATACAAATATTTTACATTTCACAGTACAATTGGGTGCATGATACCATATTGATAGACATAGTACAAGGATGGTCTTTTGGACTGATCTTTATCTTCACTTTCAGAGCTTTCATATCAACTTTACTTTAGATGTTTTTAAGAACCATGTCAGTGGCCATAGCCTCTGCTTTAAAAGGCCCATTATTGTAGCTGTACATTTTGCTACATGTGCATCATGTCTGTCTTGTCAGTTAGTAATAATTTGTAACTTCATCCCAAATCTATAGTAGAACATACTGTGCTTAATATTCCAAACACTTTTTTTTTTCCACAATTGCCTGCTAAATGACTTCTAATCTAAAGTCAGATCCCAACTGTTTTCTAGTGAGTACTCATTTATACATGGGCATGCTAGGCCTTATTTTTGCCTGTTTAAGGAGGTTTCAGACACAGCTGAGAGCCCTTGAGTTGTAATTACCAAAGAAGCCTGTGGCAGTAGATAGCTTTTAAAAAAAACCCTGAGTACAAAGTTTGGCTTAAAAAAAGCTCTGTGCACAGCATGATCTGTCACATAACAAATCTAAAGACCAGGATAGGTGAAGGAGGCTCTCGACTATACTCTAACACGACTATCCCTCTAATGCTTATTTGTATCCACAGAAACAAGGAGTCTGGTGGCATCTTAAAGACTAACAAATTTATTTGGGCATAAGCTTTCATGGGATAAAAAGCGCACTGTTTTTCAGTGCCTAAATACTGGTGGGTGGTGTTCCCATAGTGTAGAGCAGAACATGTCTCGACACTCCTTCCCAGTATTATAAGAAACAAGTGTTTATAGCAACATGTATTGCATCAGACTCCCCTAATCACTAAACCACTGGTATTGGGCTGAAAGGCTTAGAAAGCTCAGCCCAATAGTGATTGTACCTATAGCCAGCCAGTTTTAATCCAGTTGCATCACTGCATGTCTGACTTCACAGCATGATGTACCAGTGTTGCCCTTCAAAGCTGTACACTTTGGTAATTTATTAGCTAATTCTGAGCAGATAGCTACTGTAGCCCCTGAAGACACTTCACTGAGAACTGACTCCCTTCACAGCCATGCAAAACATCCGCCAGAAGCATCTGTTGAGGTCAATGAATCTGTTCCAAAGGCAGTCAATTTTGCTACTTCCTAATGTACTGATGCATTTGTAAGTCTGATGTGGGGGGTTTGGTGCTCAGTACCAAAGAGCAATAGCTGTTTCTCTAAGACCTTTGTTTCAGTGTAAATTCCCAGTGGGTTGCTTCACTTAAGGGATCTGCAATGAAGTAAATGGGCAAAGCAAGTTCAATGGCATAACACTAGGTGAAATGTTCTGGCCTAATGTGATACTCTGGATTTCTGTTGTTGCTTTAAGTAGGAATGACTTGAGTCTGCCAGTATCCTGTCTGTGCATGTGGGAAGGGAGACTTCATGACACCCAATATGGTTCTTTTCCACTGAAGTCACCATCCCAGAATGTGCATCAGGAGAATCCATTAACTAAGCAGCTAACCTTTAGTCAAGGATGCTCAGTCAGATTCTGCTGTTGAATGTCTCCCTCCTGGTGGTGTGGTGCCACTACAGAACTGGGAGGAAATTTTTGGGATGGGGAAATGACTATAAAGTGAGACACCTTAAGTGTTATGTACTCTCTAAAAGTATTCATTCCTCCACACTTGACATCCAATTAACCTGCATTTGCCACTGACCAGGCTACGGATGCAGACGAAGTTGCAGTAATGTCGCAGGAGCCAGTAAGCGCATGTCCCCCTGGATTCCATCCCTGGGTACACAATTTTTTACTCTCTTCACATTCCATTTCAGAAATGACAACCTGCTGCTTGGGACTGCTTGGTCTTTCTGGTCATTTGTTCACAGCTTTCCAGCTGATCAAATGTATTTTGGGATTCAGACTTCATGCAGATCTGTCTTCTTTGCTGCTTAAAGGGACGCTCCAAACTCTCAAACATGAAGAGGAACAGTGTCCATTTATTCCTTCTATTTTTGTGTAACTTAACAAATTCAACATTGCAGTATAACTTCAAGAAAAGTGTTCCCAGTATAATGGCAAACATTGTCTAAAACTGCATTGTGAAACTTGTATTTCTTCAGGCAAAAATTTGCTGCTTACATTGCAATCATTCTACCATTCTAAAAAAAACTTTTGTTCCAGGCCTTGAGCAACTAAAACTCTTATCTCAGATGGAACCATTTTGCATCTTGTGTGTGCTAAATTTTCTCTCATTTTCTTCACTTATGTGCAATTTTTATCTTAAACTTGCTGAAAATCTTTTGACTCTTTGGCAGGTGGGCCAATATTAAGCTAGTGGATATTAAGGGATGCTTAACTGGGCAGTTGTCTATTAGGCAAAATTCTGTAGTTGATTCATCTCTACAGTACTTAGTGCAAGTTTTTGTGCACTGCACAAAACTGCACACAGATCAAATTCTTTGTACTGTAAACAAACACTAGCTGCTCTATACTTGCTCTGTCCCCATAAAATGACAGCTCCTTGTTTTCTTTAGGTCACAGAAGAACCGTACATTCCTGTTGGTGACATGAATGGTGTGGGATTTAAGCCCTTTGATCTAGTTATTCCTTGGGCTGTAAAGAAGGGAGAAATAACAGGTAATCACTTCATAGTATGACAAGCTGCATGGAGCTGCCTAGCTTTTGACAGCACACTTAAGCATTTACAACTGTAAATGTGATGTGGAAAATAGTATTGAATATTGTGACATTAAGTACTGCGTAACTTGAGTCTGGTTATTGCATACAGGAGGTGTAAGCAATGTACTTAAAATATGCATGTGTGAAATATGTTCTAAAATTCAACAAGGCAACTCCTGGCACTGCCACTAATCTCGTTAGTCCTAAACTGAGATGTTACCTATCCCATTCATGGGCTCTGGATGCTTCTTTCTGGAGCACCTGTATATTGCTCCTGAAACCGTAATGCAACTTACCAAGTGAACTCCTCCAGCATAGATGATCATAGTCCACAGCTGCTGACTCTTCTTCCAGGCCTTCTGTATAGCTGACATTCTGGTCACTGCTAGAAGTGACGCCAAGCCAAGTCTCCAAATGCACAGCTTAAGGGGGCTGCCACAAATTGAAGGATCTTTCTACTGGGATGGTGGCTAAAGTAATATGAAGTGTCCCATCTCATCTGCTCCCCACTCCAAATGCACTGTAGGCCAGGTATCTGCATTTATTAGAATTGGCTTTCTTCAAGAACATGCACACTTGTCCTTCAGCTCAGTATTTGGCTGTTGCCCAGGTGGCTTCCTTTAAAAGTGATTATGAGCACCTTAAAGGATTGTGGGGGAGCCCATTACAGAAGTGAAGTGTAACTTGATTAATGATCATACATCCTACTAAACTTGGCCAATATAATCTTATACTACATCACTAGGCTGTTCATTGTATGACTGCTGTACAATAAAATATAGAAGCACAAGTAGGAATATTAGGTGTTCTCATTAGTCTTGTATTTGTACTTGTGGACAAGTAACTTAACCATCTGAAATGCTTTGGTTCAAAATGGTCAGCTTGACTCTTCAAAGGAGTGTGCGCGCTATGCCAGTTTCCATTAACTCTTAAATTGCCTCTTATAGGTGAAGTTCATATGCCCTCAGGAAAAACTGCTACACCAGAGATTGTGGATAACAAAGATGGTACAGTAACAGTTGGATATTCTCCTACTGAGGTTGGGCTGCATGAAATGCACATAAAATACATTGGAAACCATATTCCAGGTAAGTGTCTAGCTGAGCCTTCTTTGCATTGGGACACAGATTATCAGTGTGAAACTGAAAATGTTCAGTTTGCTCCCAAATATCTTTTTGGCAATTTAGTTGTAACTAGCAAGTTGCATAACTCGGTTTGAGATGTATTCACTTCACTATCAAAGTTAGAAATTCCCTGAAAGGCACTTACTATTAAGATAGCTTGTCTTGTTTCAATAGACAAGGAAACTAGAGTGAGAGAGCAAGTAGAGGCAGGGGAGCTTCCTGTGCAGTTTAACAGCACAAGACAGACTTAATGGACCTGGTTTTTGGGAACCAGGTTTTGTGGTTTGTGACTTGCTAACAAGTCTCCCAACTCTTGGCTCAGAATGAGCTGAGCAATATGTTTAAGAGCTGGGAAGAAGACTGGCATGTTTGCAATTCCTTGGTTTTTAGAAGAATCTCCAGTAATTATGTAATGGAAAAAGGAAGGTTCTGAGGTATTATGTATGCCAAACGTAATACTAGAAAAGCTAAGATCTTGTAAACCATTGAATGAACATCCAATGCTTCTAAACCCCCAAATGTGTGTGTTGCGCATATTTTCAGTATCTGGTTTATCTCTTAAATCCTCTAGAGAGCCCACTACAGTTCTACGTAAACTATCCAAACAGTGGAAACGTGTCTGCCTATGGACCTGGTCTCATTTATGGTATAGCAAACAAACCAGCGACTTTTACCATTGTCACAGAAGATGCTGGAGAGGGTGAGTTCTTTAAGAGGGACGGTAAATATTTTAACCAAGTTATAATTCTGTACAAACAAGCCTAACACAATTTCAAACACATCAGATGTAATCTGTATGCATAATTGCACTTAAGTCATAAACTAATAGTGATGTTGTAATTTACTGGAAATAACCTCTGAATAATGCTTTTTCTCTGTTTAATATGTTAGCTGGGATTCTATAAGGGAAAACTAAAGTTAAATGCTGACACGAGTAGACTGTTTGTTTGTCAGACTCCTTTTTCTGAATTCTAACTTGCACGCAGCAGAGTAAAAATTCTAACATTTCCTGTACACAGTTGTATTTCAGACTGTTTCCTGGAATAATAAACTTGGCTTAATTTGGAGGGGGAAGGGGTGAAATTTATTAGTCAGTAAATTGACTCTGAAAAATCAGTGTTCCATGAATCGTATGCAGTAGATTGAATCATGCTCTGTCAAGGCCACCTTGGCATACTTCTAGCTGGCTGAAGCAAATGGTTCTTCGGCTAAAATTCTTTTTCTAAAAGGATAAAACTGAACAGTAAACCTCAACTGAATACTAAGTAATGTATAGTAACTGCCTTCTTTACAGCTACTTTGCTTCTTCAGATTTTATTTAAAGGTTACTCAATTAAAATTCCACTTTCTAACAGGTGGACTGGACTTGGCTATTGAAGGACCTTCAAAAGCAGAAATTAGCTGCATTGATAACAAAGATGGCACTTGCACAGTCACTTACTTGCCAACCCTACCTGGAGATTACAGCATACTTGTGAAGTACAATGACAAACACATCCCAGGCAGCCCATTCACCGCCAAGATCACAGGTATGATGAACACACTAACTGTTCCAATCCACAGATGGTCAGATTCCAGAGTAATCCAACTGCCTCTTCAGTGTATAACTGCAAAATTGGGAAGTTACTCTGGCCTGCAATCTGGGTGAGCTAAACAATTTTATGTTTAGCCAGTGAAGTTTACATATTAGCCTTGTAAATTAAATGGTAAGGCTGGTAACTTACTTTGTTTAGTTAGGTATGAGATTAGCTAGCACAAGAATGGCAGTAATAAATTAAATTGCTGTAATGATAAGTGCATGGGATGAGAGGAGGACCTGCAGGTCCATCTAGCCTCACACTGGCTCAGAATGCCTTTAGGTGAGGTCTGCAAGTGTTCAAAGTGGAAACACACAACCTTGTGACACTGACCAGCTCACTTAAATTACCAAGCTGGACGGAAAGAATCATGCTAAAGTGTCTTCCTAACATAATCTTGTTCCATATTTATCCTTTCATGGAGTAGAATTCCAGATGTTCTTATGAGACCATCATGTAGGACATGATAGGAGCCAGTAGAACTGAAGCTCTTCTGGGCCACTTAACTAATCCATATAAATAGAGACACCAGATATCAGCTATGTATCAGGTGATTTCAAAGCATTAGAATGTGTGTTTTATCAGAAGATAAAGCAAGAAAGGCTGAGTATGCTGTTGGCTCAGACTCATGGTCTGGCAGAGCCAGGAACAGGATGTGGGGCTCCCAGCTCAGCCTGCCTTATAAAGCTAGTCCTATATAAATCTAACTGGTATCTGCTTGTATTTTTGTAGATGATGGCAGAAGAAGATCCCAAGTTAAGCTTGGTTCTGCTGCTGACTTCTTGCTGGACATTAACGAGGCTGATCTCAGCCTCTTAACAGCCAGTATTAGAGCCCCGTCAGGTCGTGATGAGCCTTGTCTTCTGAAAAGATTACCCAATAACCACATTGGTAAGCCTGGCTCTTCCTAAAAAAAGGAAACTAAAATGGTGTCTTTCACTTGTTACTAGGTGGTCATTCACTAGCTTGTGGACTGGGTTTCTCTTTCCTGTGTCCTCCAGTCCTCACCTGGCAAGTGTGGTGGCCAGGAACAGAATGGGTATGGAGACTAAATGCCTGCCTCTCCCTTATGTAATACTCCATGCTGGGGTTAAGGCACATCTCTAGGTGCACTGATGCTACCCATGATTAATCAATTTGGATTAAGTCTTCTAGAGTCTGGTGTTCCCTGTTGGCCCCTTAAATGTGAACTGCAGCTACATAGCAAAATTAAAAGGCTTAATCACTTCCTCAGTGCAGTGCTTCTTGATTCATGTGACAAGGGTTTTAATCAGGGTGGCATGTATGCAAACCTATAAACCAGCCTGTGGTGGTTCTGCTGTGATCACCTGCTTGCCTTGTAGGTATCTCATTCATTCCACGAGAAGTAGGCGAACACCTTGTCAGCATTAAGAAAAATGGAAGTCATGTGCCAAACAGCCCTGTCTCTATCATGGTGGTTCAGTCAGAGATTGGAGATGCCAGCAGAGCAAAAGTTTCAGGCCGTGGCTTGATAGAAGGACGCACGTTTGAGATGTGTGATTTCATTGTAGATACAAGAGATGCAGGTTAGTGCTATGTGAAAGGTCCATTTTTGGAACAGTGCTTCAGCACACTTCTGAGGGAGGCCTGAGTTATGGGTTCTTCAGGATGCCGCCTTTTTGACATTTGGATTATCCATTTGAAACTACTCCAAGAAATGCAAAGTGTGAATCAGTTGTTGGCCCCAAACATTCTTAAGTATTCATGCTACTAAATTTGAATGCTATTCAAGTTCTCTAGAAACAAGTGTAAAACCTTCCAAGCTGTCTATCTGTTAAAAGTAACGCCTAAGACTAAGCTAATAGATTCAAGAAGCCAATTTTATTTCATATTTTGCATATAGTAGCTTTCCTGATGAGTGTACATTTTTTTTTCCCCATGTAGTAGGATACCTTTTCCTCTTTATGGGTGCCTCTTGCAACAGGGGAAGGTGCACTTACAAAGTCAGGAAAATGTGGCTGTGGAACTGCCAGTTTCTGACATGGAATCCAAGTATGGTACCTGAAACTACTTCCCCTGTCTGAAACTAGTTGACTGTTTATGCTGTCAGCAGTCAGTCTAAGAACTAAAAGACAGGTTATACCTGACTTGTTTTATTTATATATATCTTCCCATCCCCCCCGGGCTTGTCTCTCACCAACAGACATTGGTCCAATAAAAGATATTACCTTGCCTTTCAGGTTATACAATGGCAGCCAGAACATACTGCAATAAAATTGGCATTAGGCTATCTTTGTTCAAGACTTCATGAGACTAGTTAATCCATATGCTGAAATGACAGGCATTTTTTGCTTCAAAATCAATTGCCAAACTTCAATTTGAACCATATTTGACTTCAAATCATTTGTCCATAACTTCAGTTTTTTTGGACTAAACTAACATGTTGCAACTTGTAGGTTATGGTGGGATCTCACTGGCAGTTGAAGGACCAAGTAAGGTGGATATTCAAACAGAAGACCTAGAAGATGGAACCTGTCAAGTATCATATTTTCCAACTGTACCTGGTGTGTACATAGTGTCCACTAAATTTGCAGATGAGCATATTCCAGGTAAGAAGGAATGGCTTGCTATACCTTAGTCAGGGACTTAATACCTCCTAGCTCCTGTACTGCTTCCATTGTTTTATATTTGTTGCCTTGGCTGTGACCTGTTTGATGCAGATGTTAGAATGTGCTTGTCTTGAACTATCAGGGCCATAAGGGAGCACTGAGGTAACCTCAAGGGAAGATGTGTACTGCATCTCTAATGCCAGTCTATTAGCCATATTAAATGATGCCCAAAAGACACAATGGTGGCTTAGAATGCAGGGGGGTGTTTAGTGGGTTACATGCTCCAGTTTACCTCTCCCAGAGTAACTGCTTTAGAAAGGGAAAAGACCAAGAATATCAGTGGGACTACCCCTCAAAGTAAAGGAAAGAATACTAAGCTCTACCTTCTGAACTAAGGCTCCTCCTTCCGCCCCCCCCGAATTCACTGCATACTAATGCAGGAGGGAAAAGGAATCTAAAATCCTGACCTAAGTGATACTTTCTGCAGGTGCACAGACACCAGGATTAGTCATCATCTTCTGCAAACATGTTCAGAGCAGGGGGACCTCAGCATCATAACTTGGGTATGGGAGGAAAGTGGATTTCTCCCTTCAGTGTCTGCACATGCAACAAAACTTGTCTCTGAAGAAATGTGTAGTAGTGGTGGCCTTGATTGGAGAGGCATCAAAAAGGCACTTACTCAAATAGAGTAACTGGTCCATTAATCTTGCTAGTTCAGTGCTGCATAGGATTAGTTAGCAAATGTATCAATATCAGACTCTTGAACCTTTGGGTTCTTCACTATTCATCAGGAGTAAGTGTCCAAAATTTTAGCCATGGCAATTATATCTATTTACTGTATTTGGCTCTGCATTGACTAGTATCTTTTTTTATTTCTCATCTGTTACACTAACTTGAAGAATCCTACACTTAAATTCACCATCTTTCAAAGATTTCTAAGCTGAAATGTTGTGCTACTTACAGGTAGTCCATTTACTGTGAAAATAAGTGGTGAAGGAAGAGTGAAGGAGAGTATCACACGTGCAAGAGGCGCTCCCTCTCTTGCAACAGTTGGAAGCATGTGTGACCTTAACTTGAAAATTCCAGGTAACACTTCCTGACTGGCTATGATACTGCACAAGGCTTAAGTGCATGTTTTACATGCATGCCTCACTTACCACAGAGAGTACAGTGGAAACATTGAGCCTATAAATCATTGCTTGTTTAGCATGTTAGCCAAAATGTTAAATGTCTTAATGGGGCCTGAAACTTAGAGTGCATTTATATATTAATTCTCAGATGCATTAGTTAAGCCATTTAGAAAGTAGGCTGTATCAATGTTTGACAAAGGGAGGAATAACTTACCGGATAAATAAAATCAAACCACATATAGTGAAGTGGAAAGTAGAGCTATACAACAATTACTGTACTGAACCTAGAGACAACTTCTGTCTAACTTGACAAACTTGAGGAAAATGTAGGCTTTTTAACAATACAACCTTCTTTAAATCCATGATCACTTCCTTAATGTGGTTTAACTATTTCAAAATGCTTATGAAATATTTTCAGTGAAGTTTTTCACTCAGCAAATGGTATTTAGATGTTCATAATAGAAACTAGTAATCTATATTCTCTAAAGTGAGCTTGTGAGCTATAGGACCTGAGCTGCTTGCTTGCTTATTGTTTCTAGTGGAATTTTATAGCTGTAGTTTGACAATTGCTCAACTTCTATTACAATAACTGTTCCAGCTGTTCTTGCATCTTCCCCTCCCTTATTTCATTTCCTTACTGCCTCCTTTTAGCAACTCGGTTTCAAATAGCTGTATCTCTGTAGAAACTCCCTCATTTCTGTTGTATTACTTCTGTCTGCTGAGCTGAAAGACAATTGCCCAACTCGGCTGAGAGGACCTCAGTGTCATATTTTCATGGCTGGATGAGCTACTGTCAGGATCCAGACTTTCCAGTCAATCTGCCTGTTGGGTCCACAGCAATGAAAAGTGCTCAGTGGAGGCTTTGAAGGGATGGAGGATGCATTTTTAGCACTGGGTGCATGGTGTCTGAGTGGCAGTGTGCTCACATTTAATTACCCAGTCTGACTTGCATAAAATCCCATTCTTACAGAACATGATGTTGAAAAGTGAATATCTGTGGGCAGAAACATAATGCATTGAGAGGGAATTTCAAAGAATTAAGTGAAGTTCAATAGGCAAGCAAATCTCCTGTTAGCCCCCTTAAACAACCAGAAAATTGACTTGTAGCTACTTCCATAATGTGGAGGTGAGTTCTAACTGTCTGGGTGTGTCACCACTCCAGATCTGTAATACTTTCAACAACCATATTACCTACTTTCTGGATAAATGACCTTATCATGGTGAACAAATACCTTATTTTCAAGAATGCTGAGTTCAACAATATTCTGAAATTTCCATGATATTGGTGATTGTCTTTATGAATGTCACCAATATGTTCCTTTATCTCGAATAATCATGCAGTCTTATATCCTCCAGCCATTAAGGCAGGAACATTCACCTCTTCCTATGAAACTACCTAGATATTGCTGGCTAGGATAAATGACTCCACTGTGAAGAAGATGGAAATCCAATGCATATTAGCTCTTGGTCATCTTCTAATAAACATGTTAATGGTGCTCTGCAAGCATGATCATAAATCTGTAAGATTTCTCACTTAGAACAAGAGAGATTAAACCAACTAAAAAGCAACAGACCACTTATGGGTCTTGCTCAACAATGCCAGGCAGTACAGAGGTATGTTCTCAAGCTTAATGTCTTCCATACTAGGAGAGTAGAACTACAGAAATGGTGTATTCTGCCCTTATGTCAGGGAGCTCTGGATTGCCCTGTTGGACTCGGAAGTAGTTCTGATGGACTGTAAAACTTCTAGCCCAGAGACTGAAAGCTACCATGCCAGATAAAGGGGTGGATTCTTTGCAGTTGGGTCTGGGATAGCCTTGGCAGGACCCAGCATGGATGCACAGTTTCATTTAAAAATTAATGAATTTAGCTTTCACTTGTTCTTTAATCTAGCCCATAATAGATTTGCTTGCATCTGTTTAGGTGGAATATTTTTACAAGTACCTAAGGGAGTTGGCCCTGCAAAGCCCATTGACTGACTCAAATCTCAACCTTTATCATCATTTTGTTCCATTAGTGACTGCTAACCTCTTTTTTTTTTCAATCTAGAAATTGATAGTGGTGATATGACAGCTCAGGTAACTAGCCCCTCTGGAAGAACGGCTGATGCAGAAATAAATGAAGTTGGAAAAAACACATACTGTGTCCGCTTTGTGCCACAAGAAATGGGGATCCATACTGTGGATGTCAAATACAGAGGACAGCATGTCCCAGGCAGTCCTTTCCAATTCACTGTTGGGCCACTTGGTGAAGGGGGAGCTAATAAAGTAACAGCTGGAGGTCCAGGACTTGAGAGAGCAGAAGCAGGCATCCCAGGTGAGAATTCCTTGATTTCCCTACCAAACTCCTGTAGCTTGGAATACAATATTGCATGTTTGGCTTTAGAGCAGCAAGTTAGGTAGTACCCTATATAGTCAACTGCTGTAAACAGGACTCTATACAGCTTGATGGCTCAGCTAGAGCTTAGTTGTAATATTGGTGCATCACTTCAAGTGGTGTGTTGTGCAGCTGAAATACAGGCCAAGGAAAGTAACAAATACAGCTGCATTGCATGGGTGGAGAAGGTCTTGTATAGGAATCAGCTTTTTAAATTTGTGTTCAGTGACATGCCATATTGATAGGACTGTGGTAACCAAGGTTGTCTTGACTAGAACTGACACCTGTCTTACCTTTTAGCTAAATGGCACAAACCCCTAGTAGGCACTGCAAGACACTGATGCATCTTGCTTGGGTCTACCTTAGCGTAATGCCAGTGCACATCTACACTAGGGATTTGCATCTGTGTTAAATCAGTGCAAAACAGAACAGGTGGGGCCTAAAATGTAAATCTCTATTCTAACTTAATAGAGAGCTCTCAGCAGGTTGGGCTTTGACTCAGACAACTGCACTAAACCTGACTGACTCAGTGAATAGAGGCAGAATTATATGTTGAAGGTGCTTGTAGCTTCGACCTGTTGGTCAGTAACACTACCTAAAAATGAATCAACTGGTACTATTTTCCTAATCTAAATGGTAAAACTGTTAGTCCATGTCTATTGCTTACACATGGTACAAGTCATCGCCATGGCATATCAGTATTTTTCAAACCATTGCATACGGAATAGCCTACTTCTTGACGAAGGATTCAATCTTCACTAGCAGTTATTGTCTCCAGTGAGAACTCCTGCTTATATGCTTTGTCAACAGCTGAATTCAGTATATGGACAAGAGAAGCTGGAGCTGGAGGCCTTTCTATTGCAGTAGAAGGCCCAAGTAAAGCAGAAATTGCCTTTGAAGACCATAAAGATGGCTCTTGTGGTGTATCCTACATTGCTCAAGAACCTGGTACGTAGTGAGACCAAATACTGCTGAAATCACTGCTCTGGAAACTTCTAGTTATTTTTGTGGCTTTCTTACAAACTACTTCCTTGTTTTTTCAGGTAACTATGAGGTGTCTGTAAAGTTCAACGATGAGCATATTCCAGAAAGCCCCTACCTAGTTCCTGTCATCGAACCTTCGGATGATGCTCGTAGACTCACTGTTACTAGCCTTCAGGTGAGACATAAGGAAGCATCTTCATCATTTACCACATGCTGACTGATTTTTGTCCTTGTTCTTAAGGAGGCTGTAATTTGTCTTAAGTTTATTAGATCAGTTTTAAATAGTCATACTTCCACATCCAAATGAGACTTGTAACTAGAAAAAACTTGAAGCAACTGAAAGCCCTTTGGCAATCAAGGGAGATTCTTAAAGGTCAACCTCTAAACTAGTATTTAAAACATATTAGCCATGCTTCAGTTGCTAACACTAGGAGACTTGGGAATTCAAGTGAGAGAGGGGGAACAGTGGTCCTGTGAAACTTGGGATTGCTCCTCCGATTATCTAGCAGAGTTGCCTATGAGTTGAATAAACCTATAGCTTCTAGAGCCCCTTGTCCCTGAAACCCTCTTGTAATGTAAACACTCACTGTGTTTACTCAATAATGCTGAGTTGACTTGTAAGGGTACACTTTTTTTAAGCCACAGCTTTAAACCCAAACAAAATTTGTGTACACCAACTTAATCAAACCTTTACTTTAGACTTGTTCTGAGAATCCGTGTGAGCAAATAGATGAATACAAAGCAGTAATTCACTTATGTGCCAATGTCCTAAAACCACAGACTTGAACCATTTGAGCTGCATAAACAGCAGCAAATGTGAGTGAATTCCAGCTTTGTACTCATTCTGGGCTCATCTGTTATACTTAACCACAAAAAAGTCATGAGTTGCTTCTCGTATTAATACAAGTAATATTAAAGGTGTTTAAACCTAAAAACAAGACACTTGGAAGTGAGATGGAGAACCCAGTGTAAACTAGTATGTTGTGGCTAGATCTTACAGCACTTGAACTGTTCAAGTGGATCTTGCTAGAGCTCTTCTAGGTTGAGATCACTCTTCCTTGTCTTCAATGCAACCTGATTAAACCTAGATTGAAAATTAAATTTCTTAGTTTTAAAATTAAAGTTGACATTTAACATGGGGTAGTAATTCTTCTGAGAGCCTAAACAAGGAGTTGCATGGACCTTAATTAGTCACTGTGGTATAGATGATTTTCTTGTGTTTCATTTAAAGACTCTTGACAGGATTGCTCTTAACTAATTTCTCTGCAGAGGGAGATAAAGCTGAATATTCTATAGAACCTGTTCAAAAACCTGCACCATCAGTTAAATTTTTCATGGGTGCATTTTAATCTAACTTAAATTCTACTCAGTTACATTTATTTCCCTCTTCAGGATATAGCTGCAAATAGCATCAGGTAAAGTATGTTCTTGTTACAAAGCATTATAGTTAAAATGGCTAAAGCATAACCAAATGCAACTGTTCCTCAGTGATAAAGACCCTATCAATTGCATGAATAATTATGAAATACACTTCTTGGGACTGATTACTTGTTGAAGGCAAGTGCAAAATATTGATCTACTTGCAGAGCATAGCAACATCTGGTTTCATGTTAATTTTTAGTTTGCTATTCATCACTTGTGATGACACTACCACATTGCAGGAAATTTAAAACACATTTAGATCCTCTGACAGCTGCATTGATAGACTTGTCTGCCTTCTGAATTAATGTTGAAATGAATCAGCAGATGAAGTAAAACTATAGCTAATATGTAACCGACATCTGAAAACTGACTCCACCTCCAGTGATAGTGGGTGGTAGACATTGAACATTATTGGTGATAGTGTCATGACAGAGTAGGAGTATGAAACTATTGATCAAATGTCAAATTCCTAGCCATAAGTAAACAAGCCTTGTTGGGTAGCTGTAGAAAGTGTAATATGGCTTCCCAGTTAATCACTGACTAACAAATCCACTGTTAATGTCTACTGGACACACGTCTGCTGTAGTAAGATGAGGCCCTGAAACAACTTTGCATCTGAGGCCTGAACCAAAGTACTTCCAAGCATTGCTAAGCAAAAGCTGGGCTGTGAGCCAGAGGCAGGCTTCACTCAAAGTTGGTGAGAAGAGGGTTACTAGAAGCAGGTGCATTCACAAAGTGCTAATGAGGCACTTGTACTGGGCTGTCCAGGTGTCATCTTGGCACAAGGACACTCCATAGACATAATAAGGAACAGGCAGGTGCATCTTAGACAAGACAACATGATGGATAGAGCTGTTTGTCTGAAACATGATCAAAGGGGAGACAGCACCCTAAGGAGCTGTACCTCAATACGTCAGAGGGATGAATAATATGTCCTGTAACTGTATAAAAGTGGGTCCCAGAGTATGCATCTTTGTCTGGCCTAGGGGACAGTGGAAAGTCCTGCCACTGACTGAGCTGGTCCATTGTCAGGAGACACAAATTCGTAGTATGTCTTGTAGAGTCTACAGGAAACTATTACTGTGCTTTGTCTGACAACAGACCTGGCTCGGGTTCCTTCGTACCTTAAAGTCTGTGGTCTTTGGGGGTTCTCTCGGTCTTCTGTGTCAGCTATCTGCGCAGAGCTAGGGCAGCACACAGAGGGAAATATGTATGCAGCTGACTGTTCTCATTGAACAAGAGCAGAGCGCCACACTGGTCACTGCTGACAACATCTACCATTTTTTAAAATGGCAAACAATGAAGATAAGTGCTCTGTCTGCATTATGGTCAGGGTAACTTAACTCTTAAATACTCAACTATGTCTTTGTTTCCTAGCACTAATTTTTTTGGTAACTAAACAGTGTCTTTGTAAATATTCTGTTAACAATGTCTCAAACCACTAAAAAAACTAAACTTGGTAATCTCAATATATTGCTTTCTCAGGAATCTGGATTAAAAGTTAACCAGCCAGCATCTTTTGCTATAAGGCTTAATGGAGCTAGGGGCAAGATAGATGCTAAAGTTCATAGCCCCTCTGGAGCTGTAGAAGAATGTCATGTTTCTGAACTGGAGCCTGGTAAGAACTTGTATGAATGAAAGCCTGCTATATTTTAAACACAGCACAGATTTCCATATCTTGGATATTAATAGTTGATTTCCTAAGTACAGTAGTTGAATATCACGTTCACACCAGCTATTTTTGCACCACCAATGTAGCTGGCAACTCAAATCATTCTGACTTACTAGTAACAAACCAGAAAAGTAAGCAACTAGTCTGGAAATGTGCCTTTTGGAACTATTCCAACTAGAATTACACCACAATCTAATGGGGCAATTTCTTGCCCGGTCTCAAATCAACTCAATGTAAACTTGTTTTAAAAATTAAAGGGAAAATGTTTGCTCACTTTGAATAATACCTTCCTTCAGGGGGCTAGAATTAGGTAGCTACCTGTCTTGCTCAGGATAAATTCCTGAGTTCCAAGTACTCCCTGTTCACTGGTAGTGTAGTGAAATTTGCATGTAGTGCTGTTACTGAAACTTTCTGTTCTGGGTGCTGCAAAGTACTTGTTCTGTAATAGTCAGTACAGAATCTGATTCTTCCTAAAGGTCAAATAGGTTTTATTCAAAGCTATATTTTTAATTGCTCATCGGCTGACATGGATTTCCACAGAAATAGAAACAATAATGTGTTTAAATTTTTCTTGTGTGAAGAATAGTCAATGATTTCCCATTTCAATTACTGTTTTCCTTTTACAGACTTTGGTACAGCAATTCATCCCAAAGTCTAAATGACTATGGGAAAGACTTGCTGTTCGACTTCAAAAGCAGTTAGCGCGGTTCTGTTAGGTATGCTGTTTGCCTCTGGCAGTGTTTCCAATGCCTGGAAACAGAACTTAAGTGAAATTCAGACTCTGAAGTCAATGGGACTTTCCTACAAATGTCAGTGGGAGTTGCTCAAAGACTCAAATAGCCTTTTTCCTTGGGTTAATGTATGAAGCCAAAAATGCTAAATGCTACTGTGTGGTCAAGTGACTCTCTCAAATGTGGAACCCCAAGTAACTTAGCAATCATCCCTGAGTTGCCTATTCCCATTTCTATTTGAGAGGGGATTGGGCTTGACTTGATCCGTATATCAAATGGACAACAGGTTGTGCTTTAAGCAATAAGAAAGCTCTGCTGTCCTTGCACTTGCTCTCTCGGTCACAAAAGTACATGCAGCTGGTGATCTTAACTGATGCATAAGGCAAATGGCTCTACTAGCCAGTCTGTCTAAAGCTGTACTGAAAAACCAGAATAGCTTTAAACAGTTAAGATGACTCACTTCTAAACAAGATGGGGAAGGTAAGAGTTTGTCAAACTCTTCATGGCGCCAAAGTCCTACTTCAGATCGAAAGCAGGACAAACTGCAATCCAACTAGCCTAATCTGGGTCCTCATATTTTACTGAATGTTAGGGAGTTTGTTTTTACATCGTCTCTGGCAGTATTACTGAAATATTTCACTGTGCTTGTCTTACAGATAAGTATGCTGTTCGTTTCATCCCACATGAAAATGGTATTCACTCCATTGATGTGAAGTTTAATGGAAGCCATGTGGTAGGCAGCCCATTTAAAGTCAGAGTTGGGGAACCAGGGCAGGCAGGCAATCCAGCACTTGTTTCTGCATATGGACCTGGCCTAGAGAGTGGTATCACAGGTAATTTCCCTCTTAAAATTCAGAAATCTGACTGAAAATACTGTTTAGCCCAATGGAAATTCCCCTTTCTAATGCTTCCAAAAAGCCATCTTTCAGACTGATTTTTATAAAACTGTAAATGTTTACTTTCTCCTTGCCAACGCAGCTAAACTAAGAAGCATATGTTCTTCCTCTATCTTCTCATACGCATTCTTATTCTGCCTTGTTATAAAGCTTACTAGGATTGTAAAACCAGCAATTTGCAGGATTAAAGACTGCAAATTCTGGTGGTTGAAGCAGATTTCACTTGTATTGGTGAGCAACTTGAGCTGAGCTAACTGGCACAGATTTGCTTAGTCAACTTAGGTGGTCCCTTGGAGCTTGGGGAAGTACTCTGGCTTTATTCCCATGTGGGAAGCTCTAACACATGAGGTATGCAGAAGAAGATGGAAGTATTTTTTTTAAATAAAGGCATTTTAAACTCATTGTCAAAAGAGCTTTGGAAGAGAATTGATAGTGCAGGATGAAAATTATTCAAGCCCAGATTCACCAAGGTACCTAGGTGTTGCAATGCTGAGCATCATGGGGACTAACCTTTTTTTAGGTGCCTAGAATCTCACCTGCAATCAACAAAGACTGAGTGAGGTGCCTAGGCTCCTATACAATGAATGTGGGAAAGTGTCTTGGAATGCAATCCAGAAAAGTCAGGACACTAGGCAGGGAGCTGCCTAAACTGGCCAGTGGGAGATACTGATGAGGGGTGTGTCCCTTCCCTGAGAGATCACTCACTCTGCTTAGTGATCCACAAACAGGAGCCAGTCTGCTGGAGTCAGGTGGTTTAGGTACCTAAGTATCTTGTAAGTTACATGCCTACCTTGCTCCATGCAACCACTTTTAGCTCAGTGGTTGGTGCACTTGTCTGTATGAGATGGAGGTTTGATTCCCTTGCCCCCCCTCCCATTTTAGCAGAAGGGGAGAAAAGTGGGAGACTGCTGTTCAGATCCTCTGGGGACTACTCTGACCACTGAGCTGTGCAGTATTGTATTGTGTTGAGATACTGACTCTCCACTGAAGCTGTTCTGCTGTGGATAAATGAGTGATTGGAGCAGGGACACTGGAGTCTGGGGCTCACTTTGCAGGTGAGTGCCCTAACTACTAGACTACAGTAAGTTCCACCCTGGTCCAATGACTTAATATTTATCCACAGTGGATCATCTTCAACAGATTGATGGAGCCCCACATCACAATATCACATACTCAGTGCTTGGAACACTTTGCTAAGAGATAGGAGATGCCTGTTCAGTACTAGTTCCCCTCTGGCAGAGGGAGAAATGAAACCTGGGTCTCCCACATCCCAGGTGAGTGGTGTGACCCAGTGGTTGGTTATGTGGGTGGCACCTCTGAGATTTTCCTAATGGACCCAGTCTGGTAGGTGACCTCTGGTACACCTACTGGTTAGGTGGATGAATGTCTATCTTGCCCAGTTTGAATTGCTCTGGGGCTTGGGTGGGAAATAAGTGTTTGGGTGCTTAGAGAAGGACAGCACTGTGTGTATACATGTACCTCCATCCTCCCAAGAAGCCAGAACTTAAGTGCCAAAAAGTGAGTTTAGGCACCTACAGGTTTCACCAGGAATTCTGTGGATCGCAGTGAAGCTTAAACCTCTGACTTAGTTTAAGGGAGTCTTTAAATTTTAAGCTTTGGCTGCTGTTTAACAAGGAATTACATCTTGTGATTGTGTATTAGGAACAGTATAGAGAATTTTTGTTTAAAATCTTGCTTAAATAGTGCTCTTGTTGGAAGTCTGGAGTCTCCATTATTTCAGCTCTACAGCCTGCAAATAGTTTGCCAGTTTCTTTAAACATTCAAAAAATGAAGGTACCTTAACTCTACCCTTTGTAATCCAATACAAAGACATTCTTGTGCTCATATTATGGACCGTTTAAATTGTTCCAAAACACTGTAGCCAACTAAAACTTAAGCCTTTTCATTTTGATGTGTGTAGTGATGTCACCCACAGCTAGCATGGTCCTTCTCCCCCCCTTGTTTCCTTTCTCCCTGCTGTGGACTCTTTGCAGTACTTCCATTCTGCAAAGGTAGAATGTAGATCCTTGGCAATCCGTTTAAAGCTGTTCCTGGCAATGTAACCAGTGGGGTGCAGGAGAGCAGTGATCGATACGAAATATCCCCACCTTTTTTCCCCCATGGAAATGAAAGTTACCCTTGACGCTGCCCACTGACACACTTCAGATGGCATTTTTAAATCCATAAACATGTTACTCAGTGATTTTTGCAGTGCAAGATTCCAGTATTAACTCAGGGAATGTGGTCAATGGTCCCTTATGGAACTCAGAGTTCATGTTAACCTGGGAACTGCTGGAGGCAACATGGCAGGACTCCCAAACAATTGGCCAGTCTGAAGGACTGTAGGTAGTGACTAGCTAAGAACACTTGAGATGGTCTTTCCCTCCTAGTATCTTACATCTGCAGAAAAGGGCAGTTGACTGTAAACAAACACTGATGGAATTCACAGTGATGGGAGGTCCAAATTGAATACTAACACAGAGGATATGTCTACACAGATTAAAAAACCATGGCTGACCCAGGTCAGCTAGCTCAGGCTTGGGCTCCAGCTGAAAAATTGCTGTGTAGATGTTTGGGCTAAGGCTGGAGCCCAAGCTCTGGGAGCCTTCAAGAGTGGAGGGTCCCAGAGCTCAGGCTGCATTCAGAGCCCAAATGTCTGCACTACAGTTTTTAGCCCTGCATCCTGGGCCAGCTACGGATGTCCCTGTGTAGTCATACCCATAGCTTCACAAGCAGAGAAAGGGAATAGATTCCCATGCTGCATACTGATCATTTACTGAGGTGAGGTAAAGAGAGAATGCTCTTTCAACATACAAATTGAGTTGGAATAAAATCTCCTTCCCAAGGACAGAATATTGGCTATTGCCGAAGATGCCATATTATGTGGGTTCTGTAGGCTGATACAGGATTGCACATCTATATTCCTCCAGTCCCCATGGTAGCAGGCATTCTGCTAAACAGTCCTGCTTTGCACTGGTGGGAAAACAGGATTTAGCAACTTCTATTCCATCTGTTGCCCTATTTAAAGACTTAAACTAGACTAGGAATAATAAAACCTTGGAAAGGGAATCTTAAGATTAATTGAAGTATTTGGACATCTGTGCACAGCTGACCTGCTTCAAGTTTGCAGTTATTGAGGTTACAAATAGCTGACAGACTGAGGTTGAAAGCTTTGCTTAAAGCTTTGTGTAATGATAGCATTGTGCTGTGACTGCTAACACAAATCAATACTTCACTATATTGAACTGGCGCTATAACTAAACCAAGGCTTTGTTTCTATTCAAGCAGAATGCTTGGAGGGCTACCCAAGGCGATCTGGATAACTGTTTTGCAAGGGATGTAGTCACAACAGTGACACATGGCCAAGAAATCTTTGGTCTACTGACAACTCTTAAGGGGTCTTCTGTGATGGGTGGCTATAATCATGCAGGGATCCTATCTGGGCTTAGGATTGGAGCAGAGCTTTGTCAGTATAGGCTGCAAAGGGGACTGAAGAGTGTTTAAGTTTTTTTTTCGTCCCCTTTAAATTAGCCCCTCGTGTATCATAAAAGATCCTCCCCAATTCCTGTTAAACTCTTGAGGGGCTTTTCTCCATGTTTCTGATGCCCAAGAAATGGGCAAAAGCATTTGATTAGGAATTGTCAATAATGGCTTCATATAGGTAAAACATGGGGTTGTACTTCTGAAAACATCTGCTGCTCTACAAATGAAGAGCTGAGGTAACCCCACTGAAATCACTGGTTTCATTGGCATGAGGCCAGAATAAGTGAGCGGAACTGGGCCAGAGAGCTTGACCTACTGTATTTAACAATCTGTTTCAAAGCATCAGCATCACTTAGACTACTCATGGCTGTCTCTTTGTTACATACACTGCAAAGGTGACCAAGCTTTTCAGTACCTGCCTTTACTAGCTGAATCACATGCTGGTCTTTGTGTAACGGTATGTGCTGGTGATTGCATAAATAGGTAAGCATTACCGCTTTTCCTGCACCCTTGTGTGTTCTTATGCTAAACCTCTTTCCAGGATTGCAATCGGAGTTTCACATAAACACAACCAAAGCTGGTCCAGGAACGCTCTCCGTTACAATTGAAGGGCCCTCAAAGGTGAAAATGGACTGCCAGGAAACTCCTGAGGGTTATGATGTCATGTATACACCTATGGCTCCAGGAAACTACCTAATTGGAATTAAATATGGTGGACCTAACCATATACTGGGCAGCCCTTTCAAGGCAAAAGTCACAGGTAAAAATACTAACCAGTGATGGCATAAAGTAAAGACTAATTTAGTTCTCTGTAGCATATCTCAGTGCAATACTGCAAAGGGATTTATTGGCAGCAATCTTGAAGACTCTCAAGGGTAGAGCACTCCCCACCTCTCAGATCTTCTAGATCGGGTAGGCAACCTGTGACATGCAAACAGATTTTTTTCAGTGGCACTCTCACTGCCTGGGTCCTGGCCACCAGGCCGGGGGCAGGGGCTCAGCATTTTAATTTTAAATTAAGCATCTTAAATGTTTTGAAAACCTTATTTCTTTACATACAACGCTAATATATTAGACTTTTGTAGAAAGACCTAAAAATGTTAAGTATTACTGGTATGCAGAACCTTAACTCAATGAAGACTCTGCACACCACTTCTGAAAGGTTGCCGACCCCTGTTCTAGGTAATGAGATTCTATTTCAGAACAAGTAGACAGGCACCACTAAAGTGCTTGCTATTGAAAGCTTGTCCATGGCTGAACAAAAACTTCCCTGGAACATACTGAAAAGGTGGTAGCTCCAGCATACTGCATTGGGGATGAAACATGGCTCACTCTTTTCCCAGTGACAACTACAAAACTCTTTTGCCCTGATATGTCATATTTACTGGATTCCATCTCATCTTTGACTTTTCCTTAAAGGAAGGGAACCTCTTTAAGGACAAGGACCTGTATATCTACAGATAATGGTACCTTCTGAACAGCTTTCTTAAGAAAATACAGGAAAACTCAATGGACTTTGTCTGCTAATACTGTGCTCAAAGCATGGAATGGACACTACACAACTTGTCTTAGCTGTCCCATCTGTAAAATGCCACCACACTCATGTGCAAAGTCCTGGGCAGACTATTTTCATAGCTTTCTACAATATTGCGCCCACTCTGTTCTGACAACTCAAGTGTATGAAGTCTCCCTGGCCTTTAGCAACTCTAGTACAATACTCCTTTCTCTCAGCCAGTTTTTCATTTCTTGAAATCTGAAATCCCTGTTGGCTTTCAAGCACTACATATGTCTTGGTGTTGGCTTAAAAGCACTGGGGTGCTATTGCTTCCAGAAATAATAGTAAATGTTCATTCAAAACATTTATCATAGGAAGTGCAAATCTGCAAAAGCATAATAAACAAGTCCATCTTTAAATATTGCACAATACTCAATCATGGTTCATGTACTACTCTTAAACTGTCTGCAAGCATAACTAGCACCTAGTTTGTAAATCAAAATGCAAGAGTTCAAGAAATAGAAAAATCTTGATTACTTGCCATGTGAAGTCTGCAGTGTGCCTATTACCAGGCTAGATGCAAACTGAATACTTAGTATTAGCCTCTGTACTGTTGAAGCAAAAATTAGGCTTGAGTGGAAGAATGCTATACTGTTCTCTAAAACTCTTTTTATACCATCACAGGCCTGAATGCTTTTCTTCCTGATTTTGAAACCAGGTTCACCACAAACTTAAACTAGGTAGTGAACAGAGAACTTAATTACAAGAAGTCTGTTTTATTAGGGCGTGGATATGCCATGTTTGTGTAGTGTTGATAGTGAATCTTTGTTCCTGAGAGAACCTCCAGGTGCTACTGCAGTGAGGAGGTTAAGATCAAAATATATTAATCTAGCCTATTGACATAAGTACTTTCTCAACTTTCCTGAATTCTTTCTAAATGTACTGAGAAACCTGCCTATTGCAAATCTGTCTCTTTTTTCTAGGCCAGCGACTGGTTAGCCCAGGCAGTGCAAATGAAACTAGCTCAATCATGGTGGAATCGGTGACAAGGTCATCAACAGAAACTTGCTACAGTGCCATTCCCAAGTCTACATCTGATGCCAGCAGAGTGACTTCCAGAGGTGCAGGACTCTCAAAGGCTTTTGTGGATCAAAAAAGCAGCTTTACTGTAGACTGCAGCAAAGCAGGTATGAGTTTAAGAATTTGATCTCAAAGCAATAGGTATCTGCAACTGTTTAATTTATGGCCTTAAGGGTCCAATGGGAGACCAAGATGAAAAACTTAAGCTCTTGGATTGTGTTGCAAGACAAACCTCCCTTCTCCCACAGCGTGGATTTCAACTGCTGGACTAGCTCTAATGGAAGATTGTGCACAGCACATAGTACCATGCATATAGGGACAAATAAATTAATGATTGAGTAGATAACAGACCCTGCCTGAACACTTAGCTCTCTACATCTGCAAGTGTAGATGCCCTGTGAGTTAAACCCACCTTCACAGAGTGCAGTAGGGAAAGTGCTGCAGTCTGTCCACACTGAGAGCTTCAATCGCATTTGCAGCACTTGCAGCAGCATTGGGAGCAGTGCATTATGGGTAGCTATCCCAGCGTGCAAGTGACTGCAATATGCTTTTCAAATGGGGGGTGGGGTGGAGTGTTGTGTGTATGTGGGGGAGTGGGTTTTTGGGGTGCTGAGTCAGCACGCTGTCTTGTAAGTTCAGACCACCTCCCCTGCTCCAAAAAAGCAAGCAGTAAGTGTTTGCTTTTTCGTGGAGCTGATAAGCAGCTGATTTCTCCAAAATGGAGCTTTGAAATGGCATTTCGGCATTCCTGCAGCCGATGTCACAACAAGAGTCACTTGATTATGGGACGTTTCCAGAGGCTGATTGTAGCACAGTAACGCAACACCTCGTTGACACTGGTGCCTTGGTGCTCCAGCGGGGGCACAGCAAATGTTGTTCCACTCACCGAGGTGGAGTACCAGCAGCACTGTAGCTGTGGAGTCAGTGCTCTGTGCCTTGCCAGTGTGGATGGGGAGTGAGCTAGGGTGCCTAGGGCTGCTTTGTTGCTCTATAATTTGCAAGTATAGCCAAGGCCTTGGGTTTACTTTGTAGAGTCCCTGGCTCAGACACTAAGGGAGCAGGGTTAAAAGATGCAAGTGAAGTGTTCAGGGTGATAAGCACATGTCACTCATCATCTTCATTTAATGACATCCTGTAAACCCCAACAATTAATGAGCCAACTTTCATAGGTGTCACAAAGGATGCTTTATAGTGGAAAAGAGAGCACAGCCTTATTTGTAGGTTATAAGTTTGAAGTATTTTAAAGCAAAACTTGTACAGATTTTTATGGTACTTGTCCCTCCTTGTGCTGTAAATTCTGCTTCTGGCAGCTTAGTCCTTATTTTCAATTTATGGCTAACATTTTTTAACCGAATTTAAAAAATGAACTCTAAAAGCGTTGACACCTCGAGAGTTAACTAGCAAAGTTAAGTGCCAGATGTTGGTTACTGCCCGAAGAGTGTCTGTCAGCTTTGCAACCTTGAATTAAAGATTTGGATGGATGGGATTTTTTAAAAGGCAATTTATTTAACAGAGAAGTTATTTAAGTAGTGTTTACAACTTAGCAAGGGGCTGCAAATTTTAAACAGTATTACGAAAGACCAAATAAATATTTTAAACTTGCTTGGCATAGCAAAGCCCCTTTGAACTTTTTTCCTAAAATGGCTTTACACTCCTGAAATGTTCATTTTGTAAACTGGAAGTTACAAGCAGATGACACATTTAAGTTGCTTTTTCACTACTTTAATTTGCCTTTTATGACGTTTATAGTCCTCTCTCAAGGTGACACATTTTGTTAGTGTTAGCCATCAAAAATAATCTTTGTGAAACTGCTACTTTGATTTGGGCTTTCTTTGCCTTAAGGATAACTAGGTGGTAGTCCTTTCTGTGGCTGCCAGTGAGTCCTAGTTTCTGAAAATTTCATTGGCATTTAACAGACCTTCATTGTGCTTTGCCAAGCATTTTTCTCCAATACCTTGCTCTGGAGTTTCTTTTGCACCCAGCAGGGCTGGCTCTAGGCACCAGTGCTCCAAGCATGTGCTTGGGGTGGCACTCCGCCTCCTTCTTGCTTGGGGTGCAAAAAGCGAGGAGCCAGCCCTGAGCAGAGGTGAGCTGTGGCTGTGGGAAGTGTGGGGAGGGCTGCAGGAAGTACCCTAGGGAGCAGAGGAACAGCTTTCCCCAGCTCACCTCTGCCTCCTCCCCCAAGAGTGCTGCTTCTCTCCCTTCCTCCCAGGGGAAATGTGATGTGCCCAGGGGAGGAGGCGGGGCTGGGATTTTGGGAAGGAATTGGAATGGGGCGGGGCCGGGGGCATGGGTAAAAGCCACCTGTTACCTCGCCATAATTATATAAAAGCTAACAGTTTCTAATTGTACCATAGGTTCAAACATGCTGTTAGTTGGTGTCCATGGACCCACAACTCCATGCGAAGAAGTTTCTGTGAAACACTTGGGAAACCACCAATACAATGTAACGTATGTAGTCAAAGAGAGAGGTGACTATATTCTGGCAGTGAAGTGGGGCGAAGCACACATTCCTGGAAGTCCATTCCATGTCACTGTTCCTTAAGGTCTTCTAGGATCTAATCTTTGCATCTGCAATTCAGATTTATAAAAATACTGTTTGCAGTTCTGTAGCAAAATACGGTATCTAGATACATGCAACTCACATTTCAGTACATCCAAAAGTAAATTCAATAACTTTTTAGAAGTGTTGCAACTTTTTACCTAAACATACTATGTAATGTAAATCTATTTAATATCCTTTTAAAATTGTAACTTTAGTACTGTCAGTGGGTAACTATCAACATTGAGAATTGTGGATAACTAAGACACTAATTTCCTTTGTGGATGTTAAAGACTTGAGATATTGAGAACTGGAATTTGTCTTTTGTAATTGGGTATCTTAAACTACTGATCTGTTTTTTGACTGGAGACTTTACATTTAGTTGTGGAATATGACTTGGGCTGTCCCCAGTTCAAATTCTTTCTGTAAAGAAGTGAGGTAAAACTGGTACTAAATACGTGCCTTTGTATACTTGACCAATTTTTAATACTTAACATTATGAAAAGCTATTAAAGTGGCACTACCACTCAACATGAGAATATTTTACAAAATGCTTTGCTGATTGTTTACATTTAAGAGAAATTGCTTAATTTTGCTATAGCAAACTTCAAGCTGCCAGGAAGTAACTTTGTCTGCTTTCAGCCCTTCTGCATTTAGTGCCTTGTAAAACTATATTGTTAGCTTTTTTCCATAATGCTTGTAATGGTGGCTTTAATTAGCTTGGGCTTCTAGTGAAATTTACTATAGAAGCTTGCTCCACAGACTGCCAGTGTGTGATCAATCATTACTTTGGTCATAATTTCCCAGGAGTCTTTGCTTCTAAGCACAAACTCCAGTCAGTTGGTTTTAAATTCCTTAAATCAAGTTGTGACTCCATACAGCTCAGAAGCCTCTCATAAAAGGAAAAGATCAAAAGGTTTAGTTTCACATTTGGGGTATTCACCTGCTCCAAACTTTAACTTTGAAAACTAGCTCTACACAGTAGCATGTCTGAAATTATCAATGAATAAGTGCTCTGAATCCACAAGGTAACCATAGTAGGCACAAGCTGCTTGATCAGGTCATAATCCTTTTGAGAACTGCAGTCTAAAGACTTCAGTAACATACCTTCATTTCCTGAAATCGCTTTCATGCTGCAAACTTTCTAAAATGCACAAGGGCTCATCCATCCTTATGAATAAGGAATGAACACTTAGTTCTAACTTTCATGATAGTGAAGTTTTTTCCTTCATAATAAATACATTCCAAATGCTGAACTGAAGTTTACTGCCAACTGCTGTGGTCCGAGCACAATTTTTGGCTAAATAGCTTTAACTTTGTATGACTAGAAGGATTGGTTGGAAATATGTTGATGCTTACCTCCTATCCCTAGTGAGAGGTTCCCACATATAGCTATTTTGTAGGAGTTGTATGTCGATGCACTACTTTTGAGCACAGTTTATTGGGGAAATTGAGTAATTTTTTTACCATGCTTTGTGCCTTAATGTGAAATGCTTACTACATTGTAAACTAGGACGTAAAAACAAATAAAACTGGAAAATGCAAGATTGTAAAATTGTATCTTAACTTATTAAAACAATGTTGGCTTCATTAAAATGTGCATGTTAAAAACCACCTCAGATTGTCTTCGCCTATTTGAAGAAACAGTTTTAGCTTGGTTAATATAGTAACATCACTCTTGTGTGGCATGTCTAACTTCCAGCCACATGTACTGTTACTGTGTACACCTTCTGTCCCTAAAACTAGTCAACCCTTCAAACAGTCATGTTTGACCCTACTTTAGACTTGACTTGTGTTCTCATAATGAAACTATTTGGCCATGTCTAAAACTTTCCTGACTGTCTTGCCGCTAAAATGACTGGGCAGTAAAAGATTAAATCTAGGCAAAACATCATACTGCAGTGAAGTATCGGAGGGGTAGCTGTTTGCGGCTTTTACAGCTCCAGACTGATTCCTGTGGCACTTCATAGACCAACAGAGATATTAGAGCATGAATTCTTGTGGGTGTGCTACGTGCATCTGACGAAGTGGGTATTCACCCATGAAAGCTCATGCTCCATTATGTCTATTAGCCTATAAGGTGCCACAGGACACCCGTGAAGTGTCTCACTGCAGTAGAGTAACATTCAGAATGAATTAGCATCACTGTGTGGTCTGTCGTCTTACAATTTTTAAAAGACAAATAGTGACTTATGGATGCACAGTAAAAATAAGGCATATACACTATATACTGTCTCCACTCCTCAATTACTGTCTGTCATGCTCATCACTGGTATTTTTAACTTTCAGTTCATGCTCAACCATACCTGCTTCACTTAAATTAGCTGTTTATAAGTTGAAATTGCATGAAGGATGTGTAGTAAACATCTGACTGTGTGCTTGGCTCAAAAGATGAGGCATTTGATGTTAAAGGAGTTTTACCAACCCCAAAGGTAGTAGGTGGACTGACCGGCTTGCAGATGCTGTAGGTACCATCCATGTGGGGTCTACAGTAATGAACATCTTAGATGTTCAATGAGTTTTGTTTAAAGGAGTTGAAGGCTTCAGTCCAGTTCCCAGTAGAGTAGTGGCCTGGCCTGACCTGGCACCTTGCTGGTAGTCTCAGCCAAGGATTGCATGTGGCAATTGAACAGTCCTCACCCTTCCAAGTGAAATTAGTCTTTAAAAGCTGCTACTGTTCATGCTGGATCTGTTGTACTTCAGTTTGGATGGCTAATGCATCAGCACTTATTTGGCCAGTCGTTAAATTCCTTAAACTAATCAAAGATTTGTTTTGCTGGTCCAAAACTTCTGTCTAGGCCAGGGACTTGCCTTTGATAACTGAAAGGCAGAATCTGCATTTACTAAATCAGAAAAGGTGGGTGGCTTCCACCTGCTTATTATACCCTTATCTCCTTAGGTTTAATACAGCAATATGTTGCTGTAGAAACCAGCAGATGTTTCTCTAAACAAGCACTCCCACTCCAAATAGCTCCGAAACCAGAAACTCTGTGCAGGTTACTGCTGCCAAGGAGGCTCCTGTATTGCATTTGTCTTTCCTAGTTGCAGCTGACCTAGCACAAAGCTAATGAAGCCAGATAAAGGCTGACATTTTGATTGATGTGAAACTATCCCACCTGTTGCAGCAAACAGGTGTTGAGAAAATGGGTGTGCCTTTAGTGCTCTGGCAGAAGTTTCTCTTTTTGCCTGCTCCCATTTAACCCTTCTCTGCCTTATCCTGAAGGTGAACCTAAGTTGTCCTCTCATCCCAATTACTTTTATGCAAGAATCTAAACACTGATTCTGTGCCATGTTGCTATTTATGCTATAGAATGCAGACCATTCTACCTGTGTGTGTAACATACAAGGGCTGGTGTGCCTTAGTATAAAAATCCAAGTGACTTATCCACAAAATTGAACTTGCTAGCAATACACTTAGCAAATGCTGGGTTTAATGTAAATAACCCTCAAGTTCCATGTAACTTTTGTCATGCTGGCAGTGGTTTTGTCTCAGTTCTGGAAGCAAAGTTCGCCCTATTGGAATAAACTTCAGCATTACAACCATAAAGCTTGAATTTTAGACATAAGAATAATTTAACTCTGTTCCCTTCTCTGCTACAAACCCATTACCCACTAGATCCTGTAACAGTAGCACACAAGCCTCTTAACTGGTCTCAATCCATACCTTGGAATATGGCTACAAATAAAGATTACACAAAATGTGGCTACTTGCTAACATCCCAAAAATCCTTTGTGGATAGTGCCTAATTTATTTCTGAACTGGGGGAAGGGTGAGGGAGGACCAAGAAGCTGAGACAACTCAGATTTGAAATACTAGCTTTTTGAAAGCCACCCTCTGCTGCCCCCCCTGCCCCCCCCCCCAAAAAAAAACTAGCTGTCCCTTTGAGGCTTGCATCAGCTGGGAGCCATGTCCTTTGAACTGCTGTTTTCACAGAAGTCTGAAAGGACAGTTTTTATAATGTTCACATGTGCCTTACCTTTTGACTCTTGCAGCCACTTGGAGTAAGTAACACAAGCAGCTGAATAAGTACTAACTTTGGCTCAGCAGATGACCACTAGTGAGCTTGACAGAAGGTGGCTAGCTTCACTTGCAGATGACTACTTGCAATACTGCTGACTTTAGAAGGCACAATTGTGTGCATGTGTTGGAGAGGAGCAAAATTAGGTGGGGGACTGTTTTGGGGGGGCAGCTTATGTTGAACTGAGCAGTTCCTGGGGGGAGTCTCCTCAAATAGTTCTCATTAAACTGGAGCAGGGTGGGGGGAATTGAACTCTTTTTGGCTTGGATGGTAAGTGGCTTATCTTCTGTTTTGTGGTGAGCACCTAGAATGTTGGACAAGTGCTGTGTTCTGGTATAAATCCAAAAAATGGCTTCATCCCTAGTGGCTCTCTCAGAATGCACCTACAAAAATATGGAACTACCCACCTGATGTAAGACAACTAGGGGTGGTTCTTGTTAAAATGGGTTCCTGTCTGCATCCTGTAGAACTTGCCATACCGGTATTGCCCTGGCCTCTTCCTTTATCATTCAGTGTTAAACGCATTCTACAACAATATGCATTACCTCATCTTTTGGGGGCGAAGCCAGACCTTTTGGCACCTGCTCACCTATTTGGTGTAAACATTGCTTGTGCCAATCTGAAGCGAACACACAGGTTTTGGGCCCTGTCCTCTATGACACTTCTGTGATGTCATAGTAAGTATTTTAGGTCGCCCTGCCATGTGCAGGGGGGGAGAGGAAGAAAACGAATCCCGTGTACCCCCGTAACCGAGCCTGATCACCTCGAAGCCTCTCTCTCAGCTCACGTGTTTCAAATAGAGCTTCTACGTTTGCCGGTCATGATGTGTTGGTTTGTATTTGTAAGTATCAGTTATTACTAAATGCTGCATTTTGTTTATAAATATTGTTAGTAGATATCTTAGGCATTATGTGTTTTAGGTTTTGTTAACTCTATTAGCAAATCATAAGCTGCTCCCTTACCCCTTGTAACTATCCCCAATAAAACTTTAAATTGATTAATTTTAGGGGGGGAGTGTGTGTCTGCCTGCCTGCAGTTTGCCTTGTGACCCATACTCTCCTTGCATCTCTTACCTATATAGTCTGTTCCCACGTGCAGCCTGGTAAATAACAGGCCTGCATTTTCTTTTGCCCCTGCGAATACGTGGCAATCTACAGTTCTCAATCATGAGAACAGGTGAGTACTAACCTGCTGAAAGCCAACCCAACCTCATGGTAGGCCCTCGCACACTCACTATGGAAACACCCATTACAGGGTGGGAAACCTACTTGAAGACAAATGTCCTAATCAAAGTTCCATTTATTCACTTTGATGGTTTTTAGTGGTGTGTTTGGGGGCACACTAATGGTCTAGACAGAAAGTAAAGTATCCTGTCTAGATAGTGGCCAGTACCAACTTCAGAAGGAACAAGAAACCACAGAGGGCAACAATGATGCAGCAGAAATAATCTTTTTGTTTAGGGGTTGCCTTCTGAATAAGGTTTGAGTGTTTATGCCTTCCAAAAGCAGGGAGTAACCAGAGGTCAAATCTTCTCCTTGACAATGATAATAACATTCTGGGCAGAGAAGTAGTTGCTACCTTTTTGAAGTCAGTTCACTTAAATACAGGAAGGGAGAGCTCAAGTCCTCTACTTGCCTAGAAGATACTTTGGGCTTGTTTGACAGCCAAGGAAACCACATTACACATGCAGAAAAGATTAAACCTCTTGAATCATGGACCTGGAACACTTACAGTTAACAGCCTGGGCTGTGGAAGGCAGTGTAGCTCGACACGGATTCTCCATTAGCCTTGGAGACATTTCGGTGTCCAGACAGAATGTAACCTGGAAACTCCATTCATTGATCTGATCAAATTAAGTTTCTGGTGCAAGGGGAAATATCTGTGGGGCCAGACTGCCTCTTTTTTCAGTGTCAGCCCAGTGGGGCCCAGACCTCTGGATGGTACTGCAATCCAAATACAATAATCACACTATTTTGGCGATCTCAGCTACATTAGCTCTTCAAAATCATTGATTGCTTCCTACAGCTCCAGGAAATCTTGAATCAGCAGAAAAACATCTGCCAGATGGATGTACTCATCTAATGGATGAGGTTCTCAATATGGGTGGCCCAACACTCTGGATCCAGTCCAAACCTCAGTACTGAAATCCTTGATTACTTATGTCATGACAGATCTTAGAGATGCTAGAAATGGGCCAGCCTTTTGTTTATCTCTAGTCTGTCATTGTTACCAGACAAACTGCATCTTAGACCCTGTTTGAGTTTCCCTCAAGTTTGCCCCTTAGGGGACAGGTTCCTAAATGTAAACATCCCCCTCCCACCCCTGCTTCCTAAATGTATTAATGACACAGGTCCAACTCTGTTTAGGCACTTCACAAATTTTCCTTTGGGAGCCTGTCACTGCAAACATACTGTCACACAGAACCAGCAATTCAAAGCATCATTTATGCCTTTCCTAAAGGTATAAAGCATTTAGGGCAAATGGTAGCAACACATGCTTGACTATAACACCTGGGATCCCCCTGAGCTGCAGAAAGCAGTCTGCCCCTGCTCTGTGTGCCTACCTCTCAGCTTTTCACTGACACACTGGGCAGTCCATCGTAGCTCATTCAATGCCCTTCCCTTTTTCTAGGGTCTCTGAGGTTTAGATTTCCTTAGATCCCAGTCTTTCCCTTGAAGAGTAACCCGGTCTAGCTCAGTGGAACCTCTATTACCTCTCACAGGAGCATGATACCCATGTCCTGCCCCCAAAGACAATGCTATTCAAAAATCTAGTCTTGTGTGTATGGGGCACAAGCTCACCTAAAGTGACCACAGCATGGCAAAGAGCCACAGTCACTGGAAGTTAAGTAATCATTCTTTCAGGGTAAGCCCCTCTTTCCACAATTCCTGGGAAATAGTTCTATTTTGTTCCAGAATGGCATGAATGGGCATTTCTAGTGTTCTGAAGATGTATCTCAAGCACATAGAATACACATGCCAGTTGTATCGTGTTTGTCTCATTCCATCTAAAATGCCAAGGCCTTAGGGTCACAAGTTGTTGCAGGTATGCTATTAAAATCCTGCATGGGTTGGCATGCCAGGCACCTGGGAAACTATTCACAGAAAGTCCATAGGGGCATTGGGGGGGAAGGTGAGTCATCTGACTCAGATCTGTGAAATTAATTTCTATTCCTCCACAGAGGCATCCTTTGGCAGGAAGGTGCTACCAGTTTGGTTCCTGTATAGTTCTTAGGGTATGTCTACACTTGCAGACTTTTTGCACTGTCAGTTTCACCAGTGAAAGAAAAGTGCTGGTTTGTGTACTCACTCATTTCCACAGGCATCAGAGTGTGTTTTTTACATTTGCAGTACTTCCATCGCCAATGAGAGCAGCGCTCTAGGGGAGCTATCCCACAGTGCAGTGTTCTCCATTTTGATGATAGGCCTTGTGGGAAGGTGGGGGGTAAGCACAAGTCATTCTGGGTCCCTGCTCAGTACCCTGTGGTGCACCGCTTCATGTCACAGCAGCACCAGTACTTCCTTGTTTCTTTCGTGGCATTTTTTAAATCTTACTGTCTGGCTGCTTTCCCCGCCATATGAATCCTGCACTGCTGTCCACTACTCGGGTAGCTGTCACTTGCACAGAGAACTGCAGTCAGAGATGCCTAATGAGCTGCCTGAAATGGAAATAAGTGACATTAGATTTGCTTTTGGCATTAACTGAGGAGCTGAGCACAGTGGAATGGCATTTTTGGGCAAGGGAAACTAGCTCAGAGTGGTGGGATTGTATTGTTATGCATGTCTAGGATGACGCGCGTATCTTTAGAAACACTGGGCTCTACAGAAAGCTGCAAGCGGGGACTTTCTTTCCAGACCAGCGATCACCGTCAGGGAAGTGGAAATGCCCATTGTGATCCTGGAAGGCCTAGCTTACCTATTAATGCCATGGGTCATGAAGCCATACACTGGAAACCTAGATGTCAGTAAGGAACATTTCAACAACAGGCTGAGTAGGTGCAGAATGGCTGTCAAATGTGCATTTGGCCGTTTGACAGCATGCTGGAGATGTTCGTATGGTAGACTGGAAATGAGTGAAGAAAATATCCCATGGGTATTGCACCATGCTGTACTTTACATAACATTTGTAAGGGGAAGGGCGAAAGGCTTACTCATGTGGAGCGTGGAGGCCGAACGCCTGGCTGCTGAGTTTCAGCAGCCAGATACCAGGGCTATTAGAGGGGCACAATGTGTGGTGGTTAAGATCTGGGATTCCTTGAGGGAAATGTTTGAAAATGAAAATCATTAAACTTTGCTGCTGTGCTTGGTTCTGTCTGTAATTTCAGTGAAGATGAAGTGCTAGTTGACTTGTAGTTGTGATGACATGTAAAGAAGTGTGAACACACAAAGCTTGCTGCTTTTTGAAAGAAAAAACATTATATAAAGAGAGACCACCGCATGTACATATAGCCATGTAACCATGCCTCAGTGGGTCATAACTAAGAATGCCAAATTCAGGGCAAACTGCTGAGAAATAGGGCAAACACAACCCAAAACTGGTGGTTTTTCTTTTATAAGATAGATACTAACCCAGCCACAAAAATAAACTCCTGTTTCACCACACAAACTAACAAGAAAACATAAAGGCAGTTTCCTCAGGCATTCCAGTTCTTATATCACCGCCAAAAACACTGGATTCAGAGATGAGTGGCTCTTTACAACCAGTCTCATCAGATGACAGGTTCTTCTGATCCGAAAGGATCAGCCTCACACCCAGGTCAATATATAACTAAGATCTTTCCCAAAAAATCATGCTGACGCCAATCCTTTAGTATCTAAAATCTAAAGGTTTATTTATAAAAAGAGGTGAGAATTAAAATTGGTTAATAGACTCAATTACATACAGTAATGGCAAAGTTCTTGGTTTAGGCTTGTAGCAGAGATGGAATAAGCGGCTGGCTCAAGTCTCTGGAGTACATCCACAGCTTGGATGGATCACTCAGCCCAGTGTTTAGAGCTTCAGTTTGTAGCAAAGTTCCTCTAGAGGTAAGAAGCAGGATTGAGGACAAAGTGGAGGTGTTTCCATGGCCTTTTATAGCTTTTGCCATATAAAGGGCATTCCATTGATTTTAGTGTGGAAAATCACAGCAACAAGATGGAGTTTGGATTTATAGGGGCAAGTTGCATGTCCATGCATTTCCCCTAGTCACAGCAGGAAATTTCATTAAGAGTAGATGGGCGTCTCCCATAGTCCATTGTCAGTTAAATGTTCTTTCAATGGGCCATTCAATTTGAATAGTCCCTCCAAAATGTGCTGGCTAATTACTTTGTGAGTGTTACACCAGGAGCAAACATTTGAAATCCAGGTATAGAACCAATACTTAACTTTAAATACAAAAATGATCCATGCATACAGAGAGCATAATCATAACCAACAAATCATAATCTTTTCATAGACACCTCACTCACCAACCTTTGTACAATATTTGCTGCAAATATATAACGGTGGTTGCAACAGCGATCCATAGGGTCATATTCTAATCAGATAACTTTACAAGCCATTCTCTTTGATGGTGGCAAACTGGCTGGGGGGCCCATACACCTAGCAGCTGTGTATGACTCCAGCTGTCATTTGACAAGCTATCTGTGGGTGTGGATTGTTGAGAAATGGAAAAATTTGCAGCGAGCCTACAAGAATGTGCAGTGGGAGTTTGGGAAGTGCATGGGAAAGAATTCTGCACTTGCCGCAATGGGGAGCGGGCACAAATCAGGTCACTCTGCAGTGTAATGAGAGAATGCAACAGAGCTGTCTGAAGCTCCAGAACATTGATTTAGCCTCTCTATGGCTTCCCCATGGAAAGCATTGTCCTCTTTTTGGTCTCGGTTCTCTTCCTCTTTCCACTTCGTCATGGTTTCTCTCCGTTTATTTTTATCACGTAGCTCCGCTCGGGAGTGCAGAATCCCCTCATGAAACATGTCTGCCCTAGTGTATCTTGGCTGCTTTCTTATACCTCGCAGATGGTCTGCTACAGTGCGGGGTGGGTCTTCCAGTCATTTCTGGCGAGACGAAAGTAACACATTACTGTGAAACATACATACAGGAATCACTGTGTACATTGCAATACACTACTGGTAAGAAATCACTGTCTTGGTGACACAATCCAAGCACCCATGGTGAGGGAATGCAGGGTTAGAGGCTTTATTGCATACACCCATTCTGAAAAGAGCAAGCATGACATCGGTATCTTAAGGTTAATGAATATAACAAGTTGTTGTCTTAATGCTCATGGTTGCTGGATAATTTCTAAGGCTTTGCAAGAACTCTTCTGTTGGCCTGACTTGTAGGCCAGGACTTAGTTCTAGAGCAGGGGTGGGCAAACTTTTTGGCCCAAGGGCCGCATCTGGTTTTGAGAATTGTATGGAGGGCTGGTTAAGGGAGAGGGGTGTGGCCCAGCCCCCTGCTTCTGGCCCCCTGATAGCCTCCCTGCCCCATCCAAACCCTCCTGTTCGCTGACAGCCCCCCTGGGACCCCATCCACCCTCCCTGAGCCCCCCATGGAACCCCTACCGCTGACTGCCCCCTCCGGACCCCTGCCCCCATTCAACCCCTGTTCCCTGCCCTCTGACTGTCCTGACCCCCTATCCACTCCTCCGCCCCCTGACCACCACCGCAAACTCTCCTGCCCTCTATCCAACCCCCTCACACCCTTACCGTGCTGCTTGCAGCACTGGTTGCTGGCGGCACTGTAGCTGTGCCGCCCAGCTGGAGCCAGCCACGCAGTGTGCAGCACAGAGCACTGGGTCAGACCAGGCTCTGCAGCTGCACTGCCCCAGGAGTTCACCACCTAGACCATTGCGCTGGCAGCGCACTGAGCTGAGGCTGTGGGGGAAGGGATGGGGCAAGCCTCCTGGGCCAGGTAGGGGGGTCCTGCGGGCCGCCATAATTTGGCCATCTCTATTCTAGAGGCATCAGAAACAGCATTGGCTCCCTCCAAATTCCAGAGGTGGGAGGGGGCCATTATCCATTAGTGATGAATGAGTAGAAAAGCTGCTAACAAAAATATCAGGTAATAAATTTCTCGTCTGTGTGTACACACGAACATGACAATAGTAATAAAAGCATTGCTTAAGTCTTTTGTTTTCTACTGGGTGCTATAGATTTTACTTGTGAGCTACTTATCTTCCCCTATAAAATGAAAAAAAAACAGGGAAATTGTATCAAAATGAAACACAGTTTGATGCATCTGAAGAAGTGAGTTTTTGCCTCCAAAAGCTTATGCCCAAATAAATGTTAGTCTTTAAGGTGTCACCGGACTCCTTGTTGTTTTTGTGGATACAGACTAACACGGCTACCCCCTGAGACTTGACAGTTTGAAGTAGTACTTGGAGTGTTTCTTTTCTATCCACAGTTCCATAGGACAATGGTAATAGCAACATCAAAGGCTTACAAATAGGTTTACTTAATACTGTAGTCTTATTTACTGTACAAACTAAACCTAAGTGCCGCACAATGAAAAGGAATGTTTCTATTCTAATGAGTGGAAGCTACATATATCACTAATTTGTCACTGATCTTGCAGTTGACTCTCTGGAAGTGTCCCTGTTCCCCTGCAGAGCCCCACTGAAGTCAATGAGCCTGCATGCATGCACAGCACTCAGTTGCAGATGTGGGGGCCTGAAGTGATTACGTATTTTAAAGTAATATAAAAACAATAACCAGTGTTGGTGTAGCTACTTGCACAATTATTAGCTGTGCGATAACGCCATTGCACAAATGAAACTTGCGGTGTGAGATGGTTGAGTGATTAAAATTAAGGAATTTGACTGAAAACGAACACTGGGCTCTTTGTAATTAACATGGATTGAAGTGGGTAGCAACAATGTTTAAAACAAGTTTAAAAGAAAACAAAAAACCCCTCACCTACTAGAGCAAGCGTCTCAGTTTATAACTGTAAAAGACATTCCACATGTTTGTGTGTCTTTTGTGTTTATCCTGGCTCCAGTTACACCCTTTCTTACAAAAATTTGAAAGTATGCCAGAAGCCTAGTTTTAAAAACAATGCTGCTTCTGTAATCACTGCTGGAATACCGCACTTTATCAGTGGGATTTCAGGGGTGGGTGACCAGGCAATTTCTCCTGGAGTAATCCACACATGCAGTATATTTAACGTTGACAACACCACCAGCCTCTGCCCCTTCCTGACCAAAACAAATGGGCATTTTTTTGTTTGGTTTCATTGTATGTGGTATAATGGATGCTGTGAAAACAAGTCTCATGTTGGTTGTAGGAGGCAACTTATTAAATGGCAAAACTCTCTCAAATGTTTTTTTATAGATGTCAAATGTCTCCTATTTGTTGTGAGTGTCTCTTTTGTGTTGTAGACAAAAGCTGTATTTTATTTTCTGCTGTGTGCTTAGGCACAACAATTTCAAAAGAGACAATTCAGTGTTTCATGAAAGTGTTATTTAAGACATTTCACTCCCTTTTAAGTTATAGTTTACTGTGAAATTCTTGATATTCAGGAGGAGATTTGAAATTTGGAACTTAATTAGTGGCTAAATCCCAGGGCCTAAATATTTCCACTTTGTTATGGGTGTGGTTGCTGTCTCACTCTGATTAAAGGATAAAAAAAAAAAGTTGTATGGCTTTATTTCTCCATATGGCCTCTTTTCTTTTTATATTCCCTGTAATAAGGATTCTCAAATTTTGTGATTGTGAGGATTCCATTGACAGCTTTACCAGAGTCTGCTGTACACAGATGTAATACTTTGTTTTGAAGCACTTTTTTTTAAATAGAAGATATAGCCAGTGTGGGTGTATTGTACTCTCTTCATCAGGAAAATATCAGTTAGTAAGGAACCTGTCTTCCAGTGGGACTTGATCCATGCCTGTGGCAATTGTTATAACTGGCATCATAGATATGGTACTTCAGCTATTGGAAACTTTTATAGCAAATTTCAAATCGGTCAAAACTTGCCCTGTTCTGGTTTGCATTATGCACCTGGCACCAAGAACAGGTTCTACCCAGGGCCAATGTCTAGTTCCACCAGGAAGTTAGGGGAAACCCAGAAACCTTTTGGAGCTGATCCCAAACACAGTGAAACTGGTAGTTTCTGTTGAGTTTTGCTTTGAGTTTTTGGTTTGGTTCAAACCCAACACAAATAAAACCCATGGAACTTAAGTTTCTCACAAATCCTTTGCGTGCACACACACTCTGGGTGCAATACTGGCCCTACTCAGGTCAGAGGGAGTTTTGCTGCTGATGTCAGTAGAACAAGGATCTAGCCCTTTGTGTTTCCCCTGCAGCACTGCAAGGTGCTAATAAGATCTGCACAAGATTTCATCCACCCCAAAGGGTGGGTTATTGTGGGAGAATTTTATGCCTGGGAGTGGACATGAACTGTAATGCTGCTGTTGCCAAGATTCACAAACTCTGCAGCCACAGAGAGGGTAACTAGTTCCACCTGTTGGCTGCCCCAACCTGCAGCTCATCCAGATTTTCAGCTGAGGGGCACTAAAGGGCTCCCTGACACCTCTTTAAATATCCTGTTCAATGTCCAGAGAAGCTGAGATGAAGGGAGAGTGAAGTGCCCTTTCTCCACTTCCTCTGAGGTGGTTGTAACTTGAGACCCTGTTCCACTGGCTCCCCGTCTCCTTGGACACCAGAGGCTGCAGGAACTAACTTGTACCAAACATACAGCAGCTAGCTGCTAGCCTCCTGCTCCAGGCTATGAGGGGTCTGTTGTCCACAAGGGACCAGCACTGCTGGAAGGAGTTGATTGAGAAAGAGGCTTTCAGCAGGGTCAGCTGGAAGATGAAGTATGGGCACAAGTTCCCCAGGATAGAGCCCTGCAGTGGCCCCAGGAGGAAATGTATTTTACCTGCTATTTGCCCTCCAAAGGAGCAGGAGGAGATGCTCAGTCCCTCTAGGACCCATGAGGAGGGAACTGGCTTTAAGAAGCAGGGGGAGGGAATAAGCCTCCCCAGGAAGCAGGAGGATAAGGATCAGGAGCCCCTTCTTAAGGAAATGAGACCTGCCACCTCCAAGACCAAGCATCTGCTGTACCAGGGCATCTCCCGGGAAGGCCAGGGAAGGCACCTGTACCTGCAGGAGAGAAAGCTGAAGAATCCTGAGGACAAATTCCACTATCCAGTCCTGTCATCCTGGGAGTATGGCTGGCGCTTAGGTAAGGCAGAAGGCTGCCTAAAGAATGATTGTTTGGGTTGGAAATCTAACACTAGCTAATGTTCTTTAACCCCTTTCTTCTCTGTCTACCCCAACTCCCTGCTTCTTGGATCCAGCTGGAACACAAACCACAAAAGTAAAGTTAATCCAAAATGTTTCCCTCTAGTTACCAGCTAATCTCTCTGGCCCTGATTCAGCAAGTACCTTCACATGTGTTTAACTTTACTCACCTGAGTCATCCAATGGATGTCAATGGGCCTGCTCATGAGAGTAAAGTGAAGCATGTTTCTAGTGCCAGGACGTAATTTTCTACACCTCCTCTTCACTTGACCCCAGTATCTCACCCGCTGGGGTTTGTATATTTAACTTTTTTAAGTTAGTTTGTTCAGTGTGTGGTGTGCTGAAAAATGTAGCAGAACATCAATTCTTCTTCGAGTGATTGCTCATATCCATTCCAGTTAGGTGTGTGCGCGCCGCGTGCACAGCCGTCGGAGAAACTTTTACCCTAGCAACACTTAGTGGGTCGGCTGGGCGCCCCCTGGAGTGGCGCCGCCATGACGCCGGATATATACCCCTGCCGACCCAACCGCCCCTCAGTTCGGAGATCCCCACGACTCCTGTCTTAAGTGCCTTGGGGAATCGCACTTATCTTCTAAGTGCCCCATTTGCAAGGCATTTAAGCCGCGCACGAAGAAGGAGCGGGACGCTAGACTCCGGCAGCTCCTTATGGAAGCGGCATTAGCACCCTCGCCGGCACCGAGTACTAGCCAGCAAGTGAGTGACGCCGCCCCCTCGGCACCGAGCACGGTCAGCACCGCGAAGGCTCCTCGGCACCGGGCGCAGCCGACGCCGAAGGAAACCCCACGCCGCTCCCTCTCTCCGAGGTCGAAGTCGGCTAAGCCTCGGACGGGCTCCTCTACGCCCGCACCGCAGGCAGAGACTGCAACCAAGGCAGACCGCCGGCACCGGCCCCGGTTGCGGCGCCGCCTAAACCGGCCCCGTTGACTCCAGCCCCACGAGGGCCGTCGAGTCCGGCGCCTGGAAGCTCCCCGGCACCGGCCGTGGTCGAGCTAACCTTGCCTTCGACGCCGGAGACTTTTTCAGCGGCAAGAGACCTCATTGCCCTGACGGACCCGGCACCGCCCGTGCCCTCGGCACCGCCGGTCCGTGCGACTCTCTCCAGAGGCAAGCCGCTCTTACCACAGCCGCCCTCTGTCACCGCTCCGGATGGCGCCGCTCGAGGTCCCGCTCCCGTCGCCGCTCCACATCTCGGCGTCGCTCCTCGCTCCGCCACAGCTCGGCTTTGCGCACTGCTCACCTCGGCACCGCTCGCGGCGCACCGCTCACCTCGGCACCGCTCACCGCACCACCGCTCACCGTCGCGTCGCGCACCGCTCTCACCACGACGCCGGTCCGTCTCTCGCTCCCCGTCCCGCTATTCGCGGCACCGGTCGAGCTCCCGGCACCGCTACAGGGACCGTCGTTCACGGAGCCGATCTCGCCATAAGGGCTCGAGGTCCCGGTCGACCTCCCGGCACAGAGCTGGTCGCAGGTCCCGGTCGGGCTCGCGGTACCGATACCCGTACCGGCACCGGTCCCCAAGACCCAGAGCTGCTCGATCTATTGGCACTTCGGTGCCCACGTTTGCGGCTCCTCCGTGGCCGGCCGGTCAGGAGTCGCCTCCTCGCAGGCCGGTAGTTACTATAGCCGGACCGAGATACTGACATGGCCGCGGGACTGTTTCAAGATGCACGTCCCCCGGATGCAGGACAGCAGCAATGGCCTTTCTGGACACCCTGGGCATACCATCAAGCCCAGGGTGCTCCCCTGGTCCCGGCCCCTACACTTGTTTCGGAACGCAGGGCGCCGGAAGCCACCATATCCCGCCCTCCTCCGGCAGAGTCAGAGGACCATGTCATCCATCCTCCAGACTCCCCGGAGCATCTCGAGCAGGAACGGCCACAGGAGCACAGTGCCATTCAGGACCCACTCGTTCCCGGGATATCCTCCTCCTCTTCCCCGGATGAGGCCGTGGCAGGGTCCTCTTCTTCGGGGCCGCCGCCAATAGATCTGAGAGCCCACCAGGACCTTCTTCGCCGGGTAGCTCTCAACATAAAACCTCCCGGTAGAGGAAGTGCCGGAGGTGGACGATCCGGTGGTCAGCATCCTGGCCGCTGACACCCCGACGCGTGTGGCCCTGCCATTTATCAGGACCATCCAGGCTGCTACTGATACCCTGTGGCAGACTCCAGCCTCGATTCCGCCAACGGCTAAAGGGGTGGAGAGGAGGTACATGGTACCTCCCGGGGTACGAACACTTGTACGTCCACCCTCCCCCCTCCTCTTTAGTCGTACAATCTGTCAATGACAGGGAGCGCCACGGCCAACAGGCGCCTGCCCGAAAATCCAAAGGCTAGACGGATGGACCTGCTAGGCCGTAAGGTGTACTCGGCAGGTGCCTTACAGCTCCGAGTGGCCAACCAGCAGGCTCTGTTGAGCCGCTACAACTTTAACACCTGGACGGAGGTTGGCGCTTTACTGAGTTGCTGCCCCCGGACTCGCGCCAGGAGTTCGCAGCTTTTGTGGAGGAAGGCAAAAAGGTTGGCAGGACCTCCCTCCAAGCTTCCCTTGACGCGGCCGATTCGGCTGCCAGGACTGTAGCCTCAGGTATCACAATGAGGCGAATCTCCTGGCTCCAGGCCTCCAACCTGCCACCGGAACTGCAGTACACCCTACAAGACTTACCCTTTGAGGGCCGGGGTTTGTTCTCGGACAAAACGGACCCTCGGCTGCAAAGCCTAAAAGACAACAGGGTGATCATGAGGTCCCTCGGATGCACACGCCCGTGACCCAACGTAGGCCCTTTAGGCCCCAACCCCGCCGCCCGTACTTTCCGCCTCGAAACCGCAGGACTTCAACAGAAGGCGAGGCCGGGGTGGGCGAAGGCGCCAGTCTGGCCCCCATGCGGGGCAGTCTCAAGGTCCCTCTAAGGCCCCACCCGGGCCCAAGGGCAATTTTTGAAGGTACGCCCGGGGACGGCCTACCAGACTCAGTTCAGGATCCTTTTCCCCCCTTTTCCAACCGCCTCTCCTACTTCCTTCCGGCGTGGTCACACATCTTACTTCCGACCAGTGGGTGCTACGCACGGTGAAGCAAGGATACCACCTCCAGTTTGCTTCATCCCCGCCTTCCCACCCCCCTTCCCGGTCCCTCTTCAGGGACCCCTCTCACGAGCAAATCCTCTGGCACGAGGTGCAATCTCTCCTCACTGCAGGAGCCATAGAGGAAGTTCCGCTACCCGAGAGGGGGAAGGGATTTTACTCCCGCTATTTCCTCATCCCCAAGTCCAAGGGAGGCCTCCGACCTATTCTCGACTTGCGGGGACTCAACAAGTGGCTACGCAAGTTGAAGTTCCGCATGGTCTCCCTGGGAACTATTATCCCGTCCTTGGATCCTGGAGACTGGTACGCCGCCCTCGACATGAAGGACGCGTACTTCCACATAGCGATCTTCCCCCCGCACAGGAAGTACCTTCGGTTCACAATCAACCAACACCACTTTCAATTCGCTGTCCCCCCCTTTGGCCTGTCTACGGCCCCAAGGGTCTTTACAAAATGCATGGCAGTCGTCGCCGCCCACCTTCGCAGGCAACAGATACATGTCTACCCGTATCTGGACGACTGGCTCATCAAAGGCGCCTCGCAAGCCCAAGTCCGTCATCACGTTTCCGTGATCACGGACCTCTTCGGCCGCTTGGGCCTCCTCCTCAATGCGGAGAAAAGTCCACTCTCATTCCAACACAGAGACTGGACTTCATAGGAGCGACCCTGGACTCCTCCCTCGCCAGAGCCTACTTACCGCAAGCCCGCTTCCTGGCGATCACTTCACTCATACGGCGCTTGCAAGCCGCTCATCTAACCTCAGCTCGCACCTGCCTCGCTCTTCTGGGACATATGGCTGCATGCACTTATGTCACCAAGTACGCCAGGCTCCGCATGCGGCCCTTTCAGACGTGGCTCCACTCGGTCTTCCGCCCGCGCAGGGACTCCATGGACGTGCTGCTCACGATCCCTCCAGGTCCCCTACGCTCCCTCGACTGGTGGTTGGACCCGTCTCTGGTTTGTGCGGGGATGCCATTTCATCCGCAGCAACCGTCACTAACCCTTACGACGGACGCGTCATCCCTCGGCTGGGAGCCCATCTAGGTCGCTTGCAGACCCAGGGCCGTTGGTCAGCCGACGAGCTCAACCTCCATATCAACGTCGAGAGCTGAGAGCCGTTCGTCTAGCCTGCCAGACATTCCAACAGCACCTTCGTGGCGTTGTGTCTCCGTCTTTACGGACAACAAACGGCCATGTACTACATCAACAAGCAGGGAGGGACCCGCTCGTCTCCCCTGTGTCTGGAGGCTATTCAACTGTGGGACTTCTGCATAGCCCTCCAGGTGGACCTGGTGGCATCCTTCCTCCCAGGAGTCCGGAACACCCTGGCGGATCGGCTGAGCAGGTCCTTCCTCTGCCACGAGTGGTCGATCCGGCCGGACATCATTTACTCCGTCTTCCAGAGGGGGGGTTTCCCCTCGTAGACCTCTTCGCCTCCCACTCGAACAGGAAGTGCCAGGAGTTCTGCTCATTCCAGGGCCTCTCCCCCGGATCGCTGACGGACGCGTTCCTCCTGCCCTGGAACCACCGCCTGCTTTATGCCTTCCCTCCGTTTCCCTTGGTGCACAGGGTCCTGCTCAAGCTCCGCAGGGACAGTGCGCATCTTATCTTGATCGCGCCTGCGCGTGGCCCAGGCAACCCTGGTACACCACGCTCCTGGATCTGTCGGTAGCCGCTCCGATTCCCCTCCCCTGTGTCCCAGACCTGATCACACAGGACCACGGGAGACTTCGTCACCCAGACCTGCGATCCCTCCACCTCACGGCGTGGCTCCTGCATGGCTGAACGCTGACGAGTTGCGCTGTTCCAATTCGGTGCAGCGCATCCTCCTTAGTAGCAGGAAGCCTTCCACCCGCCGGACGTATGTGGCCAAATGGACGCGCTTCACGGCCTGGTGCGCATCGCACGATGCTTCTCCCTTACAGGCGTCAATCCCGACAATCCTCGACTACCTCTGGCACCTTAAGCAGGAGGGCCTGGCGACTTCCTCCCTTAAGGTGCACCTGGCAGCGATATCCACCTTCCATCCGGGAGAGGGTGGTTACTCGGTGTTTTCTCACCCAGTAGTCTCTCGCTTCATGATGAAGGGCCTGGAGCGTACTTATCCCCCCGCTCGTCACCCAGCCCCCTCCTGGGACCTGAACTTGGTCCTAAACAGACTTATGTTACCGCCCTTTGAGCCGCTTGCGACTTGTTCGCTTCTCTACCTTTCGTGGAAGACGGTGTTCTTGGTGGCGATCACCTCAGCACGCAGGGTCTCGGAGATCAGAGCCCTCACTGTGGACCCTCCGTACACTGTCTTCCATAAAGACAAGGTACAACTGCGACCTCATCCGGCATTCCTCCCTAAGGTGGTGTCTGCCTTCCATACTAGCCAGGACATCTTTCTCCCGGTTTTCTTCCCGAAGCCTCATGCTTCTCGGCGGGAACAGCAGCTACACACCTTGGATGTGCGCAGAGCGCTAGCTTTCTATGTGGAAAGACCAAGCCCTTCCGGAAGTCTCCGCAGCTCTTTGTGGCCGTTGCGGAGCGGATGAAAGGTCTACCAGTCTCCTCCCAGAGGATTTCCTCTTGGGTCACGGCCTGTATTCGCACGTGCTACGCGCTAGCTCATGTTCCCCTCGGACGCCTTACAGCGCATTCCACCAGGGCGCAAGCTTCCTCAGCGGCCTTCCTGGCGCACGTGCCCATCCAAGAGATTTGCCGTGCTGCGACCTGGTCATCGGTCCATACTTTCGCCTCGCACTATGCGTTGGTACAACAGTCTCGAGACGACGCAGCCTTTGGAGTGGCGGTACTCCAGGCTGCCACGTCTCACTCCGACCCCTCCGCCTAGGTAAGGCTTGGGAATCACCTAACTGGAATGGATATGAGCAATCACTCGAAGAAGAAAACAAGGTTACTCACCTTTGTAACTGTTGTTCTTCGAGATGTGTTGCTCATATCCATTCCACACCCACCCTCCTTCCCCACTGTCGGAGTAGCCGGCAAGAAGGAACTGAAGGGTGGCCGGGTCGGCTGGGGTATTTATGCGGCGCCATGGTGGCGCCACTCCAGGGGGCGGCCCAGCCGACCCGCTGAGTGTTGCTAGGGTAAAAGTTTCTCCGACGGCTGTGCACGCGGCGCGCACACACCTAACTGGAATGGATATGAGCAACACATCTCGAAGAACAACAGTTACAAAGGTGAGTAACCTTGTTTTATTTCATGCAGAGAGCAGGATACAAAAGGAATCAACTTATCAGGAAAGGAGGAGGCTTGGTATGGACCCTTTCTGTTCCTAGCTAAAATCCCAGCCAGCAGCAAACCCAGAAGGCAATCTGCCAAGGGTCCCAGTACAGTCTCATCTTTTTCTGTCACTGGTGGAACGCATGCATGCAGTTTGCACATTACATTTTTAAAGTATCTGATGAAAACTTACCAAAGCGTGGGTCATTCAGAGTCAAGTGTCTCACTCTTATTAACATACCGAGTTGCAGTCTTGCAGGGGATCCAAATAGGGCATAATGCAACCAGTACACTATGAGTGGGATTTTGTGCTAGGCTGAAAACCTCCTATGAAGCATTGATTTCATTGGAGTTGAGGTTACTTCCTGCTTTGCAGGATTGGGCCCAATTTGCTGAACAAACTGTCACTTTCAGCTTTACCTCAGCCCTTTCATAGTATCACTGTAATTGTCAGAGCAACAAGGTGGGCAAGGTAATATCTTTTATTGGACCAACTTCTGTTGGTGGCCGAGACAACTTTCAAACTTATACAGAGCCCTTCTTCAGTCTGGGGAAAGTAGTCTGAATACTCTGACTCCGAGTATATTTCCCAGCCCCGCAGAAGAGCTCTGTGTGGCTCGAAAGCTTGTCTCTCTCACCAACAGAAGTTGGTCCAATAAAAGATATTACCTCACCTGCCTTGTCTCTCTAATATCCCATGACTGACGCTGCTACAATAATGCTGAATACAATAGTGTAATTGTCAGACTGTTTAAGACATAAAAGCTAAACAAATGCGCTTATTTTTCAGGAGATGTTATTACTGAAATCAAGGCTCCAATTCATGGCAGGTCTGGAATTGTAAAGGATACTTTCTACATCAGAAATGGAGTCTTCCATCATCCATCAAAAAGTGACAAGCTCTTGTGAGCTTGGGTGTTTGTTACATATATTAGAAATGCAAAACTCCATGCTGTTGCCTAGTATGACTGGTTTTATGTCAGATCTGCAACTCTGTAATTATTTCCCTCTTTAATTGTTTCTGTGGGAGACAAGTTTAAAGTTTCTAATTCAGAACCTGCTCTATTCTCTGTATAGTTTTAACTTTCTAATGTATTCATTTGAAACTAATTTTGTTTTATTTTCAGGCCATCTTCTGGGTTTAAATGCACCTGCAACATAGACCATGTAACTTTATTACTCTAAGGCAGAAAACCTTGGAGTTTTCATTTTGTTTCCTTGTCTAGGTTGTCACATTAAAAAATTTAAAGAACCCATCTGCAGCTGAACAATCATAGTTCCACAGCAACTGGGGCAGAACTAAACAACATGAAACAGAGTGAAATAAAATCCATTCAGTGAAAGGGATAACAAATTTCTAGGTAGTAATATGTCTAAAAGATAATTCGTTGAAATATTTTGTTTCATTTTATATAGCATCTAATATCCCCACAAATAACCTTAGCATTTGACTGAAATTTGATAGTAGCAGGAAGTCTCCTTTAATTGTTTCCAGGCTTATACATTACTGGAGAAACGAATATTGTGGAATCCCTCATGATGAGCATGTTCTAAAACAAAGCAGCACTTCACCTGTAGACAACTGTGTACTTTAGTGGCATAAGCGCAGACGTGGGAGCCAGGAACACAAGCTCTAATCTTTGCTCTGATACTAATTGTCTCTCTGACTTTGGGTAAGTCATGCAACCTCTCTGCCTCAGTCTTCCTTCCCTGTGATATGGGGGAAGTTCTTTACCTACGTACATTGGGGGGATGCATGTTAATCAATGCTCTTAAAAGCACTTGAAAAATGAAAAGCAGTTAATGATCTTTTGTCTTCAGAATCATCCAGTCTCCTAGGCCTTTGTTCTTTATCCAGTTTTCTCTGTAGTTAACTTCTTTTACCTCCTTCACCTGGTTTCCAATTTCAGTCCCTAAGCTAACCTTTAGCAACTAATTTACAGGTCTTCCCTTCTACTCTAGGGACAAAATCACAAGAGGGGCCAAGGAACTTGAGGGCTGCACAGTAGAAGATGCGGAGGGGTGCCATAAGAATTAATCCTGCTTCTGGTTGCATTAACTCTACTGGATTTGTCCTCAGAAATCTTGATCAGCCAGGACAGTTGCACAAAGCTTCTAACTCCCGGCTCCATATCTAGCTCCTCCCACACCTGGCCCCACCTCCCAAATCCACCAAGCGCCAGGGGATCTCAGAGGCAAGGATAAGTCTATAAAGCTGGTATCCCAAAGCACACGTTCACACTCCTCTTGTACCCATCCTAGCCAGGTTTACTAGAGTGGGGTCACTTCTTCTCCTGGAGGCAAATTGAACAATCCAGTTCCAAGAAATTTCAGTCCATATTACTAGCTGCATGGAATGCTGTTTTACAATGTACTTAGTGACGACCACTATGTTGTAAATCTGAACAGAGTCTGAAGGGGGTGTCACATTATGCTGTGTTAGTATGGCCCAGCTGTTGCAGGGTCTTCATCTATCTCTGCATCTGCTTTCTTTAAGAACATATCTGCCAGTTGTACTAAGCCTCAGAAAACGAGGCTGAAACCTGAAGTAAAAAACTATATTTAACACTGCAAAGTAGCTGAAGAATGTTTGAGAGCCTGTTGGGTAAAGGAGAACAGCAAATAATATTCTACAAGAAATAGTGTAGAGCAGTTGTTATCCTGGGAGCCCCCATGTGAGATGTGGAATTTAGCATCTAACCCAAATGCATCCATGTCTCTAGAAAAATTTCATTGGTACAAAAGCCTTGAAATGTCCAACTACCTGATTCCTATTAGTAAATATTTTTTAAAGAATTCCCCTTATATTATGGCAACTCAGAAATACAAAGGCACCTTTAACAAGCATTCATTAATATGTTCTGTGAGGTTTTCTGTTCCAAGGAAAAAGTATGACTTCCAAGTGTTCCTGGCATTGCACATACATTCCTGGTACTAATAGGGGGAAAAAAAACCCACCTCAGCATTCTTTTGGTCATTCATTAAAATGCCTGTGTTTCAGTACTGGTACCTCCTTGAGAATCAAAAAGGAAGCAGAATGACTTGCCAAACTAATTTTTCATCATAAGTCTACACTGACAATAATCAATAGGACTCTTATTTTAAAAGGTTATGAAAATAGTGCTGTTGCATTACAGAATCCGTTTCTTGCCAGACATCCACTCTGTTGCTTCCCAAAGATCCTTTGGGAATAGGCCTTTAAATTTCATTTTGGAACCTGTCAGATTTTTATTGTTGATTTATTTAACTAAATTGTGCGTTCATATTTGTATGTACTGAACTGTATCAATTTTTTTTAAAGCTAGCACTGTCACTAAATCTATTTCTACTAGGATTTAAAACTCATTTCACTCTAATTTTGCTAGGATTTAAACTTCATATGTTTCATAACAAATAGCCTAATGTATCTTTTTTTTTTAAATTAAAACGAAAAGTGTCTGTTTGAGAGTGTCAGAATTTGTGTTTAGCAGTTCTGTGCCATCATTTAGCTGATCCTTTGTAAGGCCCTAGTTTTGCAAATACTTACATGTGCTGAGCTTGAATCAGGTGAGCAGTCCCATTGATTTCAATGGAGTTAAAGTTACGCACATGCTTAAGTGTTTATAGGATCAAGGGCTATATCTGACAAAGTCTAGCCTATTATTATTATCTTGTGTGTATGGGTTCGCTAAAAATTGTGGTTGGTAAGATGATTGAATGGACAAAAGGGAATGTTTCACCGGCCAATATTTACATAGTATGTCACCATTAAATACATGTTTGTGACTCCATTGATGATATGTAAATTCCTCTTAATACGTCTGTATCCTGCCTGACCTGTAAAATACAGTGCAAACATTTAAAATTGAACCTGTAATCTCTACATTTACAATTATACTTTATGTACAAGACCCTTAATGGTGATTTTATTGTCATATTGGAAATTATAAGCAAGCGAGTGCCTGGAAAGGAAATCTATAGCTGCATAATAAATAACAAAAGTGTTGTATTAATTAATCCTTTAGAAGTTATAACTTGATAGGATGTGCTGAATAAGACATTTGTGTTCAGCAGTAAGAACTCCAAATCAAAGCCCACATGTTTAAAGAGAAGTTGGATATACATTTTTGGGGGGGGGGTGGAGTGGGGAGGGGAGGATGGTTTGCTAGGACTTGTGCAGTAGCATAATTACATCCATCTTTCATAATGTTTACATTCTAAATACAAAATTCCCAAGGTTGGACTGGAACTCTCTCAAAACCCCATGGAGAAGTCAGGAAACATCTCTAAGTTCTCCCTCCAGAACTTCCTCTGAATTTTTCTGGTGGTGAATGATGCTGCTTGTCAAAGCAGAGGATTTGACTCTAGAAGAATCCGATCTTGAGATCGACAAGGAGATCAGGACTCTCTGAATTAAGGCCCTCTGCCATCATCCTGCATAGCTCCAGTGTAAACATGTGCAGAGAGCTTCATGTGCTGGCTTCTGCCTGTCTCAGAATCCCGTTAAGGAGGCTTCCACAGCTCCTGGAAATCCCTCTACAGTGAATACAGATGAAGCTCAGTCTGGATATGCTCCTGAGCTCTCCAGCCCCACTGAGGATCTAGGAGAAAGACATTTTCTAGTCCTATGGTAGCAGTGTGTGTGTGTGTCTCTCTGCATTAAGCTGCATTTCCCACGTAATGCACAAGCATGATGCACTGTTTTGGGTTCACAACACTGTAGGGGAAATGTGCTCAAAACCATTTAATGGTGGGGGGAACTTTAAATGCTGCTGAGAATATTTCAGTCAATAGGGTTGTTGTTGTTTTTTAAACAAAACCCCTTAATAATTGGTTATGGTTAATGTATTTGTCCAGGTAGACTGGGTTAAAAGTCAAAATGTTTGTGCGTACAACGCTTTTCTAGTTAAGTTTGGATTACTGTTTTTATCTGAGTTGTTTATTACTGATGGTGAAGACTCAGGGTGAAATCCTGGCCCCCAGGAAATCAGTGGGAATTTTCCATTCACTTCAGTGGGGCCCAGATTTTACCCAGAATTTATTTTCTTCGGGTAATGAGGATTTCTGCCATTGCTCACCAACTAAATTAAGCAATGACTCTGGTATTTTGATTCAACGAACAATGTAGCATGCTAAAAGTGATTCTTATCTTAATACACTCAGCAGCTCTACACCATCATGGCTAGTGTATATTTCTGCAAATTGTTTCCTGTCTGTCACTGAGGGGGTTGCCATCTGAAGAATCTTCGATTCACAGCTTTATTTCCTAGTTAAGCACTCCCTGGGCAATAAGAAAATGGCACATTTTTTGCTCCTGCTCTATCTTTGGTTCTAATACTCATTTATAGCCATTGCGGGGCTAGGGATGCTTCAGGGGATTTGCTGTACCTATTGAAGTATTGAACCTCCATGCTTGCATATAATCTATGTGCATATAATCTATGTATACAACATTCCTGATCATACAAAGAAGCATCTGCTGCCATAGTTGCACACCACCTGAAAATGATATTTCAGATTAATAATAATTGTTTTCCTTTTGTGTGGTCAATTCACGTGCTGTTCTTTTGACACCTAGTAGAGGCATAGGAAATGTGTGCTCTAGCCAAAGAGACTCCACAGCTCCAATCTGCTGAAAATGTCATAGAAATTTACCGAAGTTCTGAAATAGACATTTGCAACAGTGCCACCAGGGGGTGCCCTAGTAATATATATTACACAAACCTAAATATGTGTGTGGGGGGTGTGTGTGTGTGTGTGTGTGTGTGTGTAAAACAAACATGCCTGAAGAAGAAACTTGCAAATCCTGGACAGATGATTTATTTACAGAGAGATTATGAAAACACTAACTGCAAATAGATTATGTAGAGAAAAAAAATATAAGTGATTCCTTATAAATAAAGCCAGGGAAATAACTAGCGACTTCCTCTTTGTCTTCTTATTTTTCATTAGCTTGGTGACTGGAGAAAGAGTAGAGGGTACTAATACATGCTTCATGATGAGAAAACCAAAATAAACTTCTGCACGTCAGCATGTGTTTTACTGTTTCAATACTGTATCAGCATTGTACAGAAGAAATCTGCAGTATGGACTATCAAGGGCTGTAGAAAGATCAATTCCTGTTTTCAGACCTCCTCACCGAAGCCCTGATTCTGTAAAGCAGTTATGGGTGTGCTTCTCTTTAAGCATGAGAGTAATCTCATTCATGTTGTTTAGCAAAGGATGTATTTATTAACTTTAAGCATATGAAGACAATGTAAGTGCTTGCGTGCCTTGTTGAACAGGGATGTATTTGCTTGTGTACTTAAAGTTGAGCACGAGGTTGAGTGTCTTGCAGATTTGGGAACACAGAAAAAGCAGTTTGCATGCACTTTAGCTGTGGCCCAGCTCAAACTAATGAGCCATGTTCCATAGTGCTATTGAACAGCCAGGCATATCATAAATCTGAGACTCGCTATGAGTTGACTGAGCTCTACAAATGTGCTTTTTGAAAGGCTGATAAATGCAACCAATCAATTTTAGATTTAATTGTTGTTAGTTACATTCTAAACCAGCTCTGCAATTATCTTCATAGAGAAGAGGGAATGGTGAAATGTAGACATGGCTAGATCAACTGCCCCTCTTTAAAACATACATGGGGACCAGGGCAGACACTGTCAGAGATTTTCTGCTTCTACATTTTTCTCATTGGCTCTGCTGTGCAATATCACAAGAGTACCTTTGTTAATGCTCACTGTTCTGCTGTTTACTGAACTGGTAGTGACTGCAGGCATCAGCCAAGAGCCATTCAAATTCAGTGGGGACTCATTGGCATCAGTAGGCTTTGGATCAGACCTCTAAGGCCTGCTTCTGGTGAGATTCTTTCATTTCCTGTTTGGGAGAGTGGTTGTAAGTGTTGATATGGTGGGATGTACTCCATTTTATGCAGTGTTGTTGTAGCCGCATTGGTCCCAGGAGGATATTAGAGAGACGAGGTGGTTGAGTCAAGACCTTCTTTTGGACCAACTTCTGTTGGTGAAAGAGACAAGCTTTCGAGCTTATGCAGAGCTCCAATAAAAGATCTTACCTCACCCACCTTGTCTCTCATATATTGTTTTGGCATATGTCTGTCATTTTTAAAGCTTCCATTAGTGCTGCATTTTGAATGATTGAGTTGGTGCATGCGTGGGATATGTACAGGGCCCAACTGAGTGAGATGGGGATTCTGGGGATTGTTTTCCTATGCTAGTCTTTATATATAACAGGAGACTGTATAAATTGATGTCCAGGTTGTTGCCTCCTGATCTGTGCACCAAGGACACTCTGCATATGGATGTGATCCCACCCTCCCCCCATGGAGAGGTCAGGACAAGTGCTGCTGCAACAGCGTCTCTTCCAGGATCTGCTTGGGGTGGTGGATGGGAGTGGAAAGGCATGGGGTTGGTAGTAAGCTGCCCACATTGGTTGGTGCTGTGAAAACATGCTCTGCCCCCAAATGGCCGTGCAGAGATTAGCCTGGGGTTATATTGCCTTGTCTCCATAGAGTCTGAGGCCAGAAATCACCTTTTTGATCAGATAGTTTGACCTCCTGCATAATGCAGGTGAGAGGACTTCTCTGAAATAATTCCTATGAGCTAGAACATATCTTCTAGAAAAACACCCAAATCTGATGTTACTTTTTCTGGAGGGGCTTCTCTGTACTTCCCCCTAAGGGGTCTCCTAGAGGCAATTGGGGACAGTGGAGGTCCTGATGGTGTGATTTCATTGGAACTGCATTTCCAGGGAGCAGGAGGAGGCTCTAGAGCTGGTACAGAGAGACAAGGCTTCCATGTCTAAGGATACTTTGGGATCTACATACCTTAGGGGCAGGCTTGCAATCCATTCGGCCAGGGGAAAAGCAGATCCCTCTCACTGATGGTATCATATGGGGGAAAGTTCACAAGTTAATCCTTTAAAAGCTTTCCTCCTCCCCAAATCTTCTGGGCATTCCCTCAGGAGGGGGCAATATAGCCCTGTATTCTTACTGTATTCAAGCCAATAGAAGTTGAGAGCTCTTACCCTCTCATGCGACCAGGCCCTTACAAAAGATAAGACACATAGCTAGATAAAGTGTGAGTGGCCCTGCGGGAATGAGGACAGACCATGCTCCTGGGAAAGGGATGGGGCCCTGGAAAGTGAGTGGAGGGAAAACTAGGAAAACGCTAGCTCATTTTAAATGTCAAGATATACTTTTCCCGAGTCTGAAAGCAGATAGTTTAGAAGGGAATGGATATTGTACAACTCCAGCTCACACCTGGAATGAGGCAGCTCTGCAGGAATCACTCCTTTGTTAATATAATGTATGCTATCCAAACTCAGGCAGTAGTCTCATTGGAGACACTAGGAAATAACCTCACTGCAGACCATGGGAGTTTTTCTGGAGTCACAATTGCAGCACTGGGCTTCTAATTTTTTCTAATAAAATTTTATTTGCACTTTGTTCTTGCTCTGTTAGGATTGTTGCAGTGAAAACATAGATTTTTAGCTTCAGAAATACCTCTTTGTTTTTCGCTCAGCCATAATATTGGTCCTGGCCTGCCGAGGAGCAAGCCTCGGGGGGCCATTTTTGAAGCTGTGAAATGAAAGCTTCATTTTCTAGTGCCAAAATCCTGTTTCATCATAAACAAAGCGCAAGCGGCCTCATGCAGCTAAAAATCTGATGAAGCCCAAGAGAAACGTACTTTGTCTACAGAATAAATCAAGAATGCTGCAAGCTTTTACATTTTTAAAAGCTGCTTTTCGGGGAACAAAAATAGGTATTCCTCCCCCTGGCGAGGAAAGTGATGTAGTACAGACAATGTTAAACATATTAAGCTACATTTTCTGTTAAATTTAAAGAGTACAACACAGGAAAACTGATGTCATATTCTATAGACCTATTGCAAGGTCGCATAATATTACAAACCACTCAAACTTTGAATGCCTACTTTGCTGTCTCCCCAACCCCAACTGATTATTATGAATCTGAGTAATATTTCTTCTTGGAGCTCTGCAACAAAACTACATCCCATCCCATCATGAACCATCTGCATGAGCGCTGTTTGAGCATGAACATTTCTCTACAATTGCTAGAAGCTCTCTTAGACAATTGTATCTAAAAAGTGAAGTCAGGCATCTTCATGTTTGAGGCCTGAATATTTATGGCAATCTGTATTGTCTCTCTCCCCCCACCCAATTTTGCATCAAGGATTATTTTCATGTTTACAGCTGAAGACAAAACATATAAAACACCTCAGTAAAATAGTGATATTTTTGAGAGTACATTTGTCATTGCAGATGGCCATTTTTGTTATCTCTGAGTGATACTTATTTCTGCGTACATTATTTCTTTCTGAAAGCCACAAAGAAAATAAACAGATAATGCACAATAAGTCGTGAAGTCTGGCTGTTATGATTGTTTTTGCAGAGTAACCTTTAAATGAGACATAATTGGTATCAGATCGTGGCATTTAATAAAACTTACAATGTCAATAATTGTTCTAAATCTAGCTTTGTTTTGTCTTTAGTGCGGTATAACTAGGGCCCTACCAAATTCACAGCCATGAAAAATGTGTCACAGACCATGAAATCTGGTCTTCTCCCATGAAATCTGGCCTTTTGTGTGCTTTTACCCTGTGGTTTCATGGGGGAGACCAGCATTTCTCAAATAGGAGGTCCTGACCAAAGGGGAGTTGCAGGAGGGTCGCAAGATTATTTTAGGGGGAGGTCACAGTATTGCCACCCTTACTTCTGTGCTGCTTTCAGAGGTGGGCCGCTGGAGAGTGGCAGCTGTTGGCCAGGCGCCAAGCTCCAAAGGCAGCTCCCCGCCAGCAGCAGCACAGAAGTAAGGGTGGCAACACCATACCACGCCATCCTTAATTCTTCACTGCTGCTGGTGGTGGCTCTGCCTTCAGAGATGGGCTCCGGGCGAACAGCCACCTCTCTCCAGCTGCCCAGCTCTGAAGGCAGTGCCCCCTGCCAGCAGTAGCGCAGAAGTAAGGAGAGCAGTACTGCAACACAGCCTTTCCGCCAGCTCCTTTTTGTGTCAGGACCCTGACATTTACAACACCCAGAAATTTCAGATTTAAATAGCTGAAATCAGGAAATTTATGATTTTTAAATTCCTATGACCGTGAAATTGACCAAAATGGGCTGTGGATTTGGTAGGACCATAAGTACAATCGGAGATTATGGAACTGTGTCCCCTTAGGACTAAGTCCTGCAGCAAGTTTAGTTTTTTCACACTGACTTGATCTATTATACCAGGGGTTCTCAAACTGGGGGTTGGGACCCCTCAGGGGGTCACGAGGTTATTACATGGGGGTCATGAGCTGTCAGACTCCACCCCAAACTCTGCTTTGCCTCCAGCGTTTATAATGGTGTTAAATATATAAAAAAGTGGTTTTAATTTATGAGGGGGGGGGTGTCACCCTCAATGGCTTGCTATGTGAAAAGGGTCACCAGAACAAAAGTTTGAGAACCACTGTATTATACTCTTAGCTTCTGTCTTCAAATCCGTTCTTCACATGGAATAAGCTTTCACATAGGTCAATCCTTGTTTTTCTTTTAAAAACAGTATCTTGTTTGCCTTCCTTCCTGCCCCACCATTCTGCCAATCTACAAAATACTTGAGAGCACTGACTTGGGAAGTAAGGGTGTTCTTAATTCCCCACACTACCCAGTTAAATTGATAGCTTTCACAAGCCTTTCACCCAACAGGGTCAGGTATCTGCATAAAGCTGTATGGGGTTGTTTGAGGAAAAAGATCATTGTGGTATTGAATAATATTATCCATTGCGTTTTTTAAATCTATGATACTGCAGTGTTTGCTGCTGTGAAAGCTCTGGGGGAAAATGCAATTAATTTCTGTGTAAGCCTAGAAGACATCAGTGTTGAAATAATCAGATTGTACTTGAAATCACAACCTCGCTCTATTGAGGGAGTCAACAGGAAACCTCTCCTGTGGCAGTTACACCTGTGGGGTGTATGTGAGAAAGGATGAATTGTTAACGGCAGGAGGAGTGACTTGCTGGCTGTGGAATGAGAACAAACAGGGCATTGTTACTACTTGGCTGCTTTCATACAGGAAAGGGAAATGGATTTTTTTAAGATGTCATTTCTGGAATCAAAACAATCATTCTGCAGGAGAAAATGGATTCTGTGTCTCTAGCACAGCACGCCATGAGTGAAGAGAACAATTGGTAAAACTGTGTGTATTGACTCAGCAGAATTGTACTAGTTTGTATTACTGTAATGTCATGAGCAGGTTTATTTCACTTTAACCCTCGTCTTGCTGCTGGCTCCAAAATATAATGTTCATTATTTCTGTTAATAAATGGTTAGTGATCAATGGCTCGATGTCTAGTTGGCAGCCGGTATCAAGTGGAGTACCCCACAGGTCGGTCTTGGGTCGGTTTTGTTCAACATCTTTATTAACGATCTGGATGATGCGATGGATTTCACCCTCAGCAAGTTCTTGGATAACACTAAACTGGGGGGAGAGGTAGTTATGCTGGAGGGTAGGGATCGGGTCCAGAGTGACCTAGACAAATTGGAGGATTGGGCCAAAAGAAGTCTGATGAGGTTCAGCAAGGACAAGTGCAGAGTCCTGCACTTAGGACGGAACAATCCCGTGCACTGCTACAGGCCAGAGACTGACTGGTTAAGCAGCAGTTCTGCAAAAAAGGACCTGGGGATTACTGTGGATGAGAAGCTGGATATGAATCAGCAGTGTGTCCTTGTTGTCAGAAGTCTAATGGCATATTGGGCTGAATTAGTAGGAACTTTGCCAGCAGATCGAGGGAAGTAATTATTCCCCTCTATTCGGCACTGGTGAGGCTACATCTGGAGTATTGTGTCTGGTTTTGGGCTCCCCATTACAGAAGGGATGTGGACAAATTGGAGAGAGTCCAGCAGAGGGAAACGAAAATGATCAGGGGGCTGGGGCACATGACTTAGAAGGAGAGGCTGAGGGAACTCGGCTTGTTTAGTCTGCAGAAGAGAAGAGTGAGAGGGGATTTGACAGCAGCCTTCAAATACCTGAAAGGGGGTTTCAAAGAGGATGGAGTTTGGCTGTTCTGATGATGACAAAACAAGGAGTAATGGTCTCAAGCTGAAGTGAGTGAGGTCTAGGTTGGATATTAGGAAACACTATTTCACTAGGAGAGTAGTGAAGCACTGGAATGGGTTACCTAAAGTGGTGGTGGAATCTCCATCCTTAGGGGTTGTAAAGGCCTGGCTTGACAGAGCCCTGGCTGGGATGATTTAGTTGGTGTTGATCCTGCCTTGAGCTGGGGGTTGGAGTAGATGACCTCCTCATGTCTCTTCCAACCCTAATCTTCTATGATTCTATGATATGCTCGATGCTTTGATTCATTTTGCCCTTTTTTACCTATACAGTAACTCCTCACTTAATGTTGTAGTTTTGTTCCTGAGAAATGTGACTTTAAGCGAAACCATGTTAAACAAATCCAATTTCCCCCTAAGAATTAATGTAAGTGTGTGTGTTGCGGGTGGGGGGATGTGTTCCAGGGAAATTTTTTTCACCAGACAAAGACTATATTATGTACACACACACACACACACACACACACACACACACACACACACACACACACACACAGAGAGTATACGTTTTAAACAAACAATTTATCTGGTACACAGCAACGATGATTGTGAAGCTTGGTTGAGGTAGTGATGTCAGCAGGTTGGATATTTCCCAGGAAATGCCTTACTGCTAAATGATGAACTAGCAATCAGCTAAGCCCTCAAGGGCAATCAGCCTCACACTCTACAAGGCAACATGAATGGACGGAGGGGAGACCACATGGCAGATAGAGACACACCGTGTGTGTGTGTGTGTGTGTGTGTGTGAGAGAGATGTGCATTGCCCCTTTAAGTATGCTGACCACACTCTAAGTACACTGCCTTTTTAAGTAGATTCAGCAAGTTGAGACAGCAGCTGCTGCGGGCAAGCTCTCTCCGTCCTGAGCTTTGTCGTGTGTCCCCCCTGCTCTATGGAGATGGGGTAAGCGGGGTGCAGGAGCAGGGGGGAAGGGAACATCCTGATATTAGGTGCCCTCTTCTCCCCCTCCCCCGTCACAGCAAGCAGAAGGCTCCGGGGAGCAGCTCCAAGGCAGAGGGAAGGAGCAGCACATGACAGTGGGGGGAGGGACAGCTGAACTGCCCACAACTGAGAGTCTGCTGGGTGGCTGCTGCACATGGAACTTAGGGGAGCAGGGAGCTGATATGGGGGGCTGCTGGTCCACCCTGGTTCCAAGCCCCCACCAGCTAGCTGCAATGGGCTGCTCTTCCTGCAAACAGTAGACAAAGCAGGTGGCTGCCAGACGATGTAATAAGGGAGCACTAAGCAACTTTAAACAAGCATGTTCTCTAACTGATCAGCAACGAAACAAAGTTAACCGGGATGACTTTAAGTGAGGAGTTACTGTAGTCTGAAACATGGTGGGTTAATGGGGCAGATCCTTAACTGGTGTAAACTGCCATAGCTCAGTTGAAGTTAATTGATCTGTCCCAAAGAGCAGAATGAGAGTATACTGCAAGTAGTGCTACCCTTGCGGTGCTATTCTGAACCCTTGACACTAAAAGTTTTTACCTGTATGACACAAAACAGGAATGCCAGAATTCTAGAACAGTTATGAATAAACAGACTTCTCAGTCCAACAGGCCTAGAAGAAGAAAGTGTGAAAGCATTTCACATTAAAATATCTCACTACGCTTGTATTCAGCACGACAAGAATTCAGCAATGTTAATTTTAGCTGATTTATTTTTAGTTACTTTATTATAATCTACAGACTTCATTCATCTTCCTAGATAATATTTCACAATTAAACAAAATATTGTTTTTTCTACTAAATATTGCATCAGGAGAGAGTACAACTAGGCTAAATTTTAAACATTACCTGTTGTTTTAAAGGGAATTTTTGGGGTATGTTTTAACTATTTTAATGTACACACAAAGGAGGATAGCAAGAGAATCCAAGGTACCTTGGTTGACAAATGGTGGAGAGTTCTTGTTTTTCTTTTGTTTGCAGCAAGCGATCTTGGTCCGTTGAGGAAACTCTGGGTAGTTTTAAGCTCAAACACTACTGGAAAGTGATCACTAACTTCCAGAGCCTGTGAAGTTAAAAATATATATATATATATGTATTCACAGTATGTAGCGCAAAACACAGCTTTAGTTGGATACAAGTATTCTTTCCTTCTTGTCCTGTTCCTGTGTTGTTATGCAGTGCTGCTATGCATTGTTAGCTATTTGCCATATTCTATTCTATAGGTGGTTGCATTTCAGTGGTAGGTGAGGTGATTCCTGTGAAAGTAAAAGCTTTATACATGGAAATGAAGCTGCTTTTATAAATAGGGCCATTATTCAATATTTTTATTGTTTGCTGAACATTGAAACATTACTTTTTCTCTTCAAGATAGAGTGCCTCATCATTCCAAAAAGACCTTTCCCACTCTACTGTGATATGCTAACCCACTGTGCTTTCAGCAGGTACACTTAACCATACAGCTACGGAAGCTGAGAGTCCTCTCTTGGAGCCAGCTGCTAGATTGGCTTTCAGATATGTAGCACATTCAACACACATCATCCAAAATCAGAATATTCTTTGTTTGGCAAACTCATTGTTTAAGCACTGCATATGGTCCTGTAATGAAAAACCAAAAAGGAAGCCATACCTGCTCTTCAATCATTCCAAAGGCCTTTTGAAAATCAATGATACCAGCTGAGTTTGGGACAACAGCGTCGATGAGCTTTTCACCATGGATCACAATTCTAAAAGAAGCAAAGAGTCATTCAGAGGTGTCTAATGCTCCTAGACGTGTCTGATTTTGAAGATTTTAAAAAAAAAAACAACTATGTTGTGTGGTGTGTGATTTAGCAAAATAATGACCTAATAATGGAGTAACCACCACCACCAGGGCTGCTTTAGTGCAATGCTGGCCATTCCCAATGTCTCTGTGGTACTCCCTCCATCTCACGTGACCTAGTATCCTGCAAATGCCTTACCAGGCACAGTGCTTTCTACCTTGGGGATCCCCACTGAATGTTTCTCAAGTGAATTGTTACCTGTCATATGCACAGTTTGTGCTGTTCCTAACTGTTGTGTCATTTTTGTCGCCAATTAGCCACACAAACTCAGAGTGAGTTCTCAGCCTGATGTTCTTCCAGTGCTTCTTTGGAACATAACCACAGTCAGCATTGAAGTCCCCCATGAAGATGAAGTTCTGAAAGGCAAGATTGTAAGATGGAAGTTAACTTAACAGCAATAAATCCTCAAAGACACCATTTAAAAAATGGCTATTAAAAGCAGGGATGGATGCTTAAAATATATAGATCAGTGATACTCAGACCTCAGTGGTTTGGGAGCTAAACTAGCGATCAACATTACCCAGTTGTGTGAATTCATTGTTTCATTTAATATAGTACTATTCATATTTCAACAGTAAGATGGGAAATATATAATTATTCTCACAGCAAAATGACTGACCAAGTATTATTATTTTATCAGCTACAATTGGTTAATAACATAGTAAAAACATCCTGATTGATTAATAACTTAGATTGGTTAATAATTTAAATCACACTGTTTTAATATCACTTGCTGCAGAGAACCACAGGAGGCACATTAAAGAGCCACTTGCAGCTCACAAGCCTCAGACTGAGTATCACTGAAATAGATACGATTAATATAGAGGGTCTGATCCTGCTTCCACTGAAGTAATCAGACCAGCTGTAGCCATCCCAGCTTTGACTCCAGTGATGTCCACAGATTGCATAAAGGATGTATTTGGCTTAGTAGTAATCTTAACGTTGATTTACTATTTTTATTATTTATTTATTTATTACAGTAGTGTCTGATGACACTAGATTCAAATTCCAAACTCCTTGCTCAGATCTGGTCCATTATGGAAAGACTGAAATTGCAAACTCTGTTCCAAACCAATATTTGCAAGGTAGGAGGTTGAGGTCTGTAGGTCTGATTTGGCCTGACATTTAATTAGATATAAATAATCTTTAAATACTTGCTTGTTATTACTTGAGAAGTGTGTGTGTGTGTGTGAGGGGGGGGGGGGAGAATGGGATTTTTTTTCAATGCTGGCATATAGTTTAAAAGAAAAATCCACCATCCTATTTGCAGAGCCCATATTTCACTGTACAAAGATATACAGAGATTGAAATATACATACACTTTCCTTGCTGAATGGCAGCTGTAATTTTTATTCTGGGAGTTTTGTTTGCAGATATTCCATCTCTGACACCAGAACACTTGTAAGTAATGTGGTGAGCAGAAGACTGGAAATGAAAGCAGCATAGCAATCTGGGAAAAGTTTTCCGAATACTTATTTTCTTTAGATTTGGTGTTGGAGCCAAACTATGTTATAAGAACAGAAGTACTTGTGGCACCTTAGAGACTAACAAATTTATCTGAGCATAAACTTTCGTGGGCTACAGTCCACTTCATTGGATGCATAGAATGGAACATATAAGAAGAGTATATATACACGTACAGAGAAGATGCCATAGCCATAGAGGCTAATTAATTAAGATGCCCTGTTATTAGCAGGAAAAAACTTTTGTAGTGATAATCAAGATGGTCAATTACAGATGGTTGACAAGAGGCGTAAGGATAGTTATCAGAAGGAAATAGATTCAAGTAGTGTAATGACTCAGCCATTCCCAGTCTCTATTCAAGCCATAGTTCCTGGTATCTAATTTGCAAATCAATTCAAGCTCAGCAGTTTCTCAATGGGGTCTGTTTTTGAAGTCTTTCTGTTGCAAAATTGCCACCTTCAGGTCTGTTACTGAGTGACCAGAGAGGTTGACGTGTTCTCCCACTGGTTTTTGAGTGTTATGATTCCTGATGTCAGATTTGTGTCCGTTTATTCTCTTGCATAGAGACTGTTCGGTTTGGCCAATGTACATGGCAGAGGGGCATTGCTATACGTTGTTCAATTGACCCCAGATAATATTTAAGAACCCACATCTTGTGCACTGTACACATGATGAGCTCAGTTCTTGAGATACCACTTAAACTGTGTCCCAAAACTAGACATTTCAGAGAGCAATAAAGAAAAGTGGCCTGTGTCCTGCAAATGTTTATGCATGTGTGTAGCTTTACAAATGTAAGATAAGCACATATGTAAGTGTTTGCCTGTGCATGTGTATCAGTGCAGATACAGAACTTGTGTACAACTTAGGAGGACGCTTTCAGCAACTGGGTTCCACTTGACTGTTAGACATAGTTACAATGTAAGATACAGTAATGCACCTTATGGGGGATGGAAGGAGACTCAGTCCAGACATCTCATACACTTTTGATGGGCTCTAAACTTGCTGGATTCTTGGGCGGGTGAATGGACAGGGTGCAGGGCAGGGAGGGACATAAGAGCTGGTGCAGAGAGCTCATTAAAGATGTTTCCACAATGTGCAGTAAAAAGCAAACAGATGGGATGCTTGGGATGCTGGAGTACTCTGTCCATCTCTTAAAGAGAACATAATGGAGATCAAAGAGAGATACAACAACAATGGCTAAAGGTATGAGATATTGCCAAAGCTACTCTTGGTAAGGAAAGTATTAAAGGAGGCATAGTTGATCATCTGAATGATGAAGGATAGAATGGAAAGTGCTCTGTTTTCTCTCTTTACCCTGTCTCATAATAGCAGAACAAGGGCACCATCAATGAAAGGGCAGTGAATTTAGAGCAAATACCACCATCCCACAGCATACTTTATTCACGGTGTAGTATTCACTTCCACAGGGGGTAATCAGGTAATGAGGACAAATATTAAAAATAGGATCTGATTTTTTTATGCCCAGTAATAACATTTGTGGCTATATAAGGTCAACAAATGAGGACTCCAACTCATCTCCAGGGATCAGGGTGGAATTTTCCACCCCAGTATATAGCATTAGACTATTGGTTTAGGTACATTATGCATTTGTTTCTTTCTCTGAAACGTCATATGTTGCTCATTGTTGGGGTCAGGATACTACAGTAGATTGGGCAATGAGCTAAACTTCTGTGTCGAGTATAGTGAACCTGATTCTGATATCACATTGTTTGGTTTTACAATGGTATACAGATCTATGGACTTCAATGAAATAATTCCTGATTTACACCAGTTTAAAAAGAGATCAGAATCAGGATCTCTAACTATGCCAGGAAATCATTCTCTGCTATGTCAGTACCAGGGTGGTGGGTGAGACAGAAGAACAGACAGAGAGCAGAGATTGATATGTTTGCTTTTCCTGGAAGATATTCTGTGTCTCCGAAGTAAGATATTGGTCAATAAACTCCTGGTATGGCAACACTATTTTCAGGTAAGTGTCACTTTTGACACTCCATCTGTTTATATACCTGTGATAAGGCTGGCCTGGTTAGACTGACTTTGAACCAGATTGCAGTTGTGCATTCTCAGGAGCAAAACACAAGGGTAAGGGAGGAGACACTTTTAAGAAGCATGCTTTCTACAGAGACATCCAGTTTACTGATCAGAAAGTGTAGAACTACATGAAAATGTATCAGAGTTTCTTAATCGCATCAACAGTTTTGAAATCACGAGCTTCATAATGTTGGCACCAGAATGATTCAATGTCACTAAATCCTTTCTTTCTCAAATCTGTGTTTAGCAGTATAAATATATGAGCTTAACGGTGACTTACCTTAGATTTCCAGCGCTGTTTGACGTCTAAATACACATCATAGAGCTCATCAATTTCCCGGACAGCTGTTTCAGGTGTGGTGTGTTGAGGGATTATCACAAATTCTTGAACAACTTTTAAACAAAGCAAATTCCCAGGAAAAATGGTTAAATGACTTTTAACCTTTATAAAAATAATCATCAAGATAAGAAAAAGTAGTTTGAAATGAAAATGTGTGTTCTTTAATAAAAATACTTCATTCATACAACTTTTTATACTGAGGAATGTAGTTAGTCTGAGGACGAATGATAACCTGGATCATTAAGCATCTTCTCTTAAGCACATAAGCACCTGATGTCTATCAAACGAATTTATCCAACCTTTCAACTGAAACAAAAGGGTACAGAAATGTTTTTCCATTATGGAAAAAAATCTCTTAAATGCACGCTATGCGCAGCGTCCATGATCACAATGATCAAAATTCTAGCAGGAGAGCTGTTAAGTCTGGTTCCTGCAAGGTGCTGAGCATTGATCCAACAGAACTCTTAGGCACACAGAATAATCCCACTGACTCCAATGGAGTCGCTCGCATAGATAAAATTGTTTGCTTAAGTGTTCTACTGGATCAGGACAAGTGCTCGGCACCTTGTATAACTGAACCTTAACAGTCCAGCTGCTAGATTTCATTCAAAATTACCATGATCACTAACCTGACACATATTGCATGTTTTAGGGTTTTACATAATGGAAAACCCATTTTTAATATGTTTTCTTTCAGTTGGAAAAAGATACAGCGTAAGGTTGCAATATTCTTCTCCAATACTTATTTCTGGTTTTAGCCAAATTTTAATAGAACAATTGCACTTCATTCCCCACTTCTATCTCTTTTGCTCATTAGAATATGATGTCAATATACTTTGTGTTACTGGACCTATAAGAAAATGTTACTAGACAACCAGTAACAACACTAACTTTGGTGGTTGCATCAGCAACACAAATCACATTAATATCATATCCACAGAAACCTACATATGTGGGAGACGTAGGTCTAGTTTGTATTTTTGAGGAAGTCAATCATTGATGACATTTTTCTTCTCTGCCTCTGGGTAGAGGAATTATAGCTTGATCTTCATATATGTTAAGCCTCTGATGATGTCCATGAGACAGGAGGGTGCTCCATATCTTATGGAATTATGCCCTGCAATGTGAACTCTATCCTACTAAGAGATAATAGAGCCTTCAGATTGGGCCGTTTTACCCACTTCATGTCGCCCAGTGGAAGGGATGACACGGCTCAGTGTAGTGTAGTGAAGTTTCTTTACAAGTCTGCAAACTTGTCGACAATCTTACAATTAAAGTAAGTTCTAAATACCAATATCCAAGCTTCATATGAGGATAAGCCTAGCTATCTCAGACTCCTACAGCAAGCTACCCAAATCCCGAGATACCCTACATGCACTGAAACGCGGCTTCATTCATTATTTTCTCATTTTAGAAAAACTTTGAGAGAGGACAAGATGATCTTGGCAGCTTCTCACCAGTTTTTGGAGACTTGAACCAGACAACAAAGGGTTCTCTAGAAAAAGCATCTACATCTCCAGGCTGAATATCTGGATACTGATAGGTTTGCTTCACTGACACCACATTTGATCTGCAAAGTAATTTAACCCATCAATAGAATATTGGATATCACATTCACTAATAGTTTGGTCATATCACTTCACTTAGTAATTTCTTGGCTAGTAGCAAAAGGTGCATTACATTGCAGCTGAGAAGACTTAATAAAATTCCTATTCAATGTGTCAGTAGAATAACCATACATTTCAACATCAACCGTGATTTCTAGCTCAAAGTTACTATCCCACCTCCTTCGCTTCCAGAGACTGACGGTTGGCCAGAATAGCACCTTTGCTTGTCTACATTGAGGTTGAACTTGTACATCTACACTGATGGCTGTAACTAGTATACAAGCTAGGCAAGACCCAACTCAATTTATGCACATTAAAAATCTTCTATTCTCCTTGCCTAAAGATCTTGGCAGGTATGGATCATTGCTACCATGACAGGACATAGGGAGAGATGTGGGAGGAAATCCTAGCCCCACTGAAGTTTATGGGAGTTTTGCCATTGATTTTAGTAGTGCTAGGGTTTCACACAGCCAGAACCCTGCTCGTATAGGGCTTTCTGTATCAAAGTCAACCTCTTGACTTGTAATTGGAAGTGAATGTGAATTTAATATAGTTGTGTGAAAACTAGTGTGATAGGCTTTCTGGCACTGACACTGCTAATCCTGCAGGCATCTGCATTTTGCATTAGTTTGTAATCTTTTTACTATACGAGAATAGCTTGCAAACGGAGACAGAAACATAACATATGGAATTCACTTACCTATAGATAAAAGCATATTGTTCCTTATAGGACTTTCTTCCTAACCTTTTACTGATCACGTAGTCATATTCTTCTTGATACTGACTAGAAAGAGAATATTTTAAGTAGATTTGTCTCTATAAGGGTTTGGAATTCTATTTAATCTTTATATTAGTAAACACATGTAAGAGGGTCTGAAACACTGACTTCTTGTGTTGGGTTACAGAAATAAGTCACCTAAAACTATCTTTGATGTCCTCTTTTGTATAATTTTTCACCTTTTTTTTTCTACACCTCTCATGATGCGTTTTTTAACCTCAGGCTTTATGCTATTCTTTTCCTATGCCTCACTTCCATCCATCCATAAATGCATTATATTTTCTAGAGCAGAAACTTACAGGGATATAGTTTTCATCTCAGTATTATTTTTATCCAACAAAGACAATTTTTATTTCTAGCTAAAAGTGAATTCCCCCTTCTTTGTATGCTGTCAGCCAACTCTGTCTGTCTGTCTTCATTTTATTTCCCATGATGCATTAGTTTTAGACCTACTGAACCCTACCCTAATCAGACAGATTTTTTCAAAATTAGCCTGTAAAGACTTTGCTGCTTATCTTCTTCAGTAAGCCAGTCAAAGAACCTAGTTCTCTTCTACTGTATTTTTTATGCATGAAGTTCAATTTGAGATCTTTCAGTGTAAGGACCTGATCCTTCAAGGGAGTGCTCTGGTGCTTAGCAAATCACATAGACTTTTGTACCTGTCCTTTCGTCCCCATTTCAGAATATTGTGTGCCATACCGGTCAGCTCATTTCAAAAAGAGTATTGCAGAACTAGAGGGGTTTGGACAAGGGTGATGAAAATGATTAGGGGCTTTGTAAAGCTGCCATGTGAAGATAGATTGAAATGATCGGTATTTTTTACCTTAGGGAGACAAAAAAGAAGGTCCATAACAGAAATATATAAAATAATGCATGCTTTAGAGAGGGTAGATCAGGAGAGTCTGTTCTCCCTGTCTCACAATGCAAGAAAATGGGGACATTCAATTAAATTGAAATATGGAAAAATTCAAAACAGATAGAAGGAAATACTTTGTCATATGTTCTGCAATTAGACTGTGGAACTCATTACCACAGGGTGTTCTTGGGGGCCAGATCTTAGCAAAAGTCAAAGAAAGCTTGAATTTTTATATGGATACTAGATAATCTATAGTTATAATAGTCTATACTAACAGTAAGCATATGTGTGATAGGTTGGATCACAGAAACTCCCTTGGGAGCTGCCACCCAATGTGCCAAGACTACTTCTACCCTGCCTTCCCTGCCAGCTCGGGACCCCAGCACCCTGTCTTGCTGAGCCAGACACTCCCGTCTGCCAGGGTCTGAATTACTTGTCCCAAAGCTGCAGGTTTACCTGAAAGCAGCTAACAGAAGTGTTCCTGTCTTTAACACTCAGATACCCAATTCCCAGGGGGGTCTAAACCCCAAAAAATCCATTTTACCCTGTATAAAGCTTATACAGGGTAAACTCATAAATTGTTCACCCTCCATAACACTGATAGAGAGAGATACACAGTTGTTTGTCCCCCAGGTATTAATACATACTGAGTTAATTAATAAGTAAAAAGTGATTTTATTAAATACAGAAAGTAGGATTTAAGTGATTCCAAGTAGTAGCAGATAGAACAAAGTAAGTCACCAAGCAAAATAAAATAAAATGCGCAAATCTATGTCTAATCAAACTGAATACAGATAATCTCATCCTCAGAGATGCTTCAGTAAGTTTTTTCCTCAGATTGGACACCTTCCAGGCTTGGGCACAATTCTTTCCCCTGGTACAGCTCTTGTTCCAGCTCAGGTGGTAGCTCAGGTGGTAGATTCTTCATGATGGCTAATCTCTGTTCTGTTCCACCCATTTATATATCTTTTGCATAAGGCGGGGATCCTTTGTCCCTCTGGGTTTTCACCCCCCCTCACTGGAAAAGCACCAGTTTAAAGATGGATTCCAGTTCAGGTGACATGATCACATGTCACTGTAAGACCCCAAGCCTTCATTCCTCCCAGCCTGACTCACAAGAAGGCTTGCCTGCAAACAGAGCCATCCAGTCAATTGTCCTGGTTGATGGGAGCCCTTAAGATTCCAAACCACCATTAATGGCCCACACTTTGCATAATTACAATAGGCCCTCAGCGTTATATTTCATATTTCTAGTTTCAGATACAAGAATGATATCTTTATACAAATAGGATGACCACACTCAGTAGACAATAAGCTTTGTAATGATACCTTACAAGAAACCTTTTGCATGAAGCATATTCCAGTTACATTATATTCACTCTTTATCAAATTTTTATAAAATCATATAGACTGCAATGTCACAATATGAACCCATCTCTAACTATTAGGAATTAGGTTTAGACCTGTGAGGGCCAGATTACCCCCTATCTGCCCACTGCAGGGTTTTTTTAACAAATTGTAGCATCTGATGCTGGCCTCTGTTGGAGACAGGAGGCCAGACTAGATGGACCATGGTCCAATATGGCAATTCCTATGTTTTTCTACCAGCTCTTCTGCCTTTCTGCATGTACTTGTGTTAGTGAATGCACATTTGTAGTTTGCCTTACCCATTGAGATTTTCTATTAAAAGAGGGCATATCTTGTTGCTGTTGTCCTTTATTTCCATCAGTAGCATGATGTCACAGCAAGAAATAACCTGCAGCGGAAAAGAGCAAAGGCTTTAAAGCCTGTTTGTGCTCAGTATATTTTCAAGGGTTAGAAAATTTAAAAAAAGAACAAAGAGAGAAACTGATTATTGTGACAAGGACAATTACCCCTCCACAAGCCCTCATGCATGGGGGTGGACTCCTGTCATAAACAGATAGCTAAGAGTTAATGTTTCTTTTACCTGTAAAGGGTTAACAAAGGGAACCACACACCTGACCAGAGGACCAATTAGGAAACCGGATTTTTCAAAGCTCAGGGAGGGAATGTTTGTATCTGTGTCTTTTGTCTGCCTCTCAGCTATGAGAGGGATCTTTCTATCTTCAAGCTTCTAATCTTCAGTTTCCAAGTTGTGAGTACAAAGGTAGAAAAGACAGTAAGCTTTTATTGTTTTTTTTTTTGTTGTATTTTACAATTGTGTTAGTTTGTGAATGTTTTAAATTGGTATCTTTTTGAATAAGCTGTTTTTCATATTTTTCTTTTATAATTGACCCGTATTATCAACTGATACAGAGACTATGTTTATGTTTGTTTTTCTTTCTTTTTATATAAGCTTCTTTTTTAAGAACCTGTCTTGAGTTTTCTCTGTGGGTAGGGCTAAGGGAACGAAGGAAGGGAATTCTCTCTTTGTGTGTTAGCATTCGGTAAACTCGGGGTTGTACGTACGACTGGAGAATTGCTAACGTAGTTCCATATTTTTTAAGAAAGGCATAAAAGTGACTACGGGGTAATTTGGCGTTGTTGACGGTCCTGTAGTGATTGTTAAGTCTTGCGAAAAAATTTTTAGGGAGAAAGTATTAAGGACATTGAGGCAAATGGAATTGTGACGCATTGCACATGGATTTACTCAAAGGTAGATGTGCCAAACCTACCTGAATCTCTTCTTGAGAATAGGTGACGGATTACTATAGACAAAATGGAAATGCGGTAGATCTAATTTTAACCTCAGTTCAGTAGGCGTTTGACACGTTCCGCATGGGAACGTTAGGTAAATTGGAAAAGATGGGGTGATATGAAAGTTTGTAAGGTGGATAAGAACTGGTTAAAGGGGAGACTCCAGCGGTCGTATCGTGACGGTTGATTGTCAGGGAGGGGTTACTGCGTGGTTCCCTCAGGATCGGTTTTGGGGACGATCTTATTTAATCGTTTGTTTACTGCTTGTCACAAAAGCGGGAATGTGCTAATAAGTTTGCGGATGACAAAGGCGGTGGGGTAGTTTGCGTACACGTGAGAGGACCGGGATACTATCAGAAGATCCTGACCACCTTTTAACTGGGAATATAAGTATAGGATGAAAATATAATAGTGAAAGTTGCAAGGTCATGCACTTAGGATTATAATAGAATTTTAATATACGTTGGGGACGCATCAGTTGGAACGACGGAGGAGGAGAAGGACCTTGGGGTATTGGTTGATAGCAGGAGACCATGAGCCGCCAATGTGATATGGCTTGTTAAAAAAGCAAATGCGGTAGGATGCATCGAGGCGAGGTATTTCCACAGCAAGAGAAGGAGGTGTTATGTGCCGTTATATTTACGGCGGCTGGTGAGCCCATCTGTTACATTATTGTGTGCAGTTCTTGGTGTCCCATGTTTAGAGGATATGAATTCAACTGGAACTGGTCAGAGAGCGGGCTACGAGGATGATCCGAGGAGAATGGAAACTCTGGCCTTATGAAAAGGAGATCTTAAAGAGGCTTGCTTGTTTTAGCCTGGCCATAAAGAAGCTTCCGGGGGGATATGCTTTGCCTATATAAATATATCAGGGGGATTAACGTGTAGGGGGAGAGGAATTATTTTAGTTTCAGTACTAATGTAGGCACGGGGACGAATGGTACAGACTTGGATATTAGTTGGAAGTTTTAGACTTGAAATTAGAGAAGGTTTCTAACCATCAGGGGGAGTGAAGTTCTGGAACAGCCTTCCAGAGGAAGTAGTGGGGGCAAAAGACTTTCTTGGCTTTAGACTAAGCTTGATAAGTTAGGAGGGATTTATGATGGGATAGTTAATTTGGGCAATGATTCTTGGATTATCGGAGATAAGTCTGCTCAATGGTCTGTGGGGTGGTTGGATGGTGATGTGAACTGAGTTACTGCCAGAGAATTCTTTCTTGGTGCTGGCTGTGCAGTCTTGCCACATGCTTCGGGTTTAGCTGATCGCCATATTGGGTCGGAGGAATTTCCTCCAGGGCGGATTGGCAGGAGGCCCTGGAGGTTTTTCGCTTCCTCTTGCGCTGCGGCATGGGTCGCTTTGCTGGTGGATTCTCATGCAGCTTGATGGTCTTCAAATCACTAATTTGGATTGTCAGTAACTCAGTTATGGGTTAGGGGTTGTTAAATGTGTATGGTAGGTTTTGTGGCCTGACTTAGTGCAGGAGGTCAGACAGACTCAATCGCAATTCAGCGCCACACAGCCATAATTCTTTGTATCAAGATTCATAAGACCATGCATACCTAGACAGTGAGTCCCCCACAGTATTCTAGTCTATGAACCTCCATGTCAAATTTTTATTATTTCCCTCTGACTACTATGGTCATGAGGTCACGGGGGTGAATCTGTGCAGCCTCAGGGGAAGAAGGAGGGGGGAAGGTAAATTGCCCTCTCTGTTTTGTAATTCAAGGAGTTTAAGTACAGTAATCTTCCAGGATAACCCACAGATGGGAAGCCTGGGGAGGAAGTAAAGAGAAGACAAGGGGAGGGGGGTTATTTCCCTTTGTGGTAAGACCCAGGGCTTCTGAGTCTTGGGGTCCCCCAGAGAAGGTTTTGGGAGACCAGAGAGGAAGCCAAGCCCGGGAATCCTTGGCTGGTGGCAGCGATATCAGATCTAAGCTGGTAATTAAGCTTAGAGGGTTCATGCTAGCTTCTCAGTTTATGAACGCTAAGGTACAAATCTGAGTAGGAAGCTATGACAACTCCTGCTCTGGGAGAGAAGGGGTTAAAACAGCCCTGGAAAGGGGCTGTAGCTGGAGCCAGAAGCCTGGGCTGATAGCTGGAGTGGCTGCAGCTGGGGGCCACGCTCCAAACTGAGCCACAAGGCTGTATAAGAAGGCCAGGGGAGCCAGAAGCAGAAAGAGTCTCTCTCTGACTGGAGAGAGAGACAGGCCTGGCTGCTTGGAAACTCACCCAGGGGACCTAGAGGAAGGCAGGGCTGTGGAAAAGCCGTAGGAGCTGAGAAGCCCTAGGCCAGCAACTCCCCAGGCTGCAAGGCCTAATTCTAGGCCTGCAAGGTACTGGGCTTGCAGAGGGGCAGCCGGAGGGTGGGTAAAGGCAGCCAGGCCAAAACTCCTTTGCCTATGATGAGTGGCTGATACTGCAGTCTGCTCCAGGGTGTGGGGGCTAGACAATGACTGGGCAGTAGCCAATACTGAGGCAAAGTGGGGATAGTGGAGTGGGGTTCCCCTGGGAGGGGGGCAGACCCAGTTAAAGGGACACCGAGGTCCAGGGAGGGGCCTGGGGCCAGCAGAGGACAGGTGGATCACTGGCCTGCAGAGGGCACTCTGTAGCTGGAATCAAGCTAATTCCCCGAAGTAACCAGCAGGAGGCGCCGAGGGGGTGAGTCAACCCCTTTACAGGGTAACCCAGAGCCCTGCCTGTCACATGGATAATTGGGAGCAGGTTTAGAAGGTAGATGGGAAGTAGCTGTGGTGGCAGCTACCATGGGCGAAGGATGTGTCCTTTCCTCCCAACTGGCTGGGAAGCTGTCAAGGTGGCTAGTAGTTTGGAACCCATTGCTCTGAGTGGCTTGTTTGTGTTAAAAATCCTTTGATTATGAACCTCCCCCCAAAAAAATATCCCTGAGGAAATGGACAAATTGCTGCTGGCAAGAGCTAGGGTTGCTGGTTTTGGTTGGCTGTCTCCCTGGAGGTTTCATCAGAGGACGTAATCTTTAATTAAAGATTAATCTGTAATTCCTGGAGACTCCATGACAATCCTGGAGCATTGGCAACCCTAGAGAGCGTTGCTCATCTTCCCTAGCTGGTGGTTCTGCACGTCAACCTCTGTTACGTTTTATCTTTCTTCTCCGTCCTTTGTAGCTTGTTTCGTCTTTGGGCCCAATCCTGCAAGCACTTATGTATGCAAGTAACTTTGCTCACTGGGTGCCTGACCCAATTTCCACTGAAACCAATAGGAGTCTTTCCATTGACCTCAGTGACAGTCGCATTGGTTCCGAGTAATTGGGACTATTTGTGTGAGAATTTACTTACGTGTTTGTAGTATTAGGCTCGTAGAATGTCAGCTTTGTGGGACAGGTACTGTAACTAACTATGTTTGGACATAGGACATTATGGGTGCTACTATAATACAATGATGAATGAATATCAATGTATCGGGGAGATACAGTTACAGCAGGAGACATGAATGTAACACTGAGGTTTTCTAACTACACGGAACCTCTAGAATTTGTTCTTTCCTTATATGTGACTGTGACTTTCTCCTGGTGTTATTTGCACTGGTGACCTGCTAGGTCACTCCAATCCTTGACTCTGGGAGCCAGCATCACCCTGCTCTGCTGTGAGAACTTCCACTCCTGGGCCATTCACGCACAGCCTCTGGCATGTAAGCTGCTTCTTGGTATGTGCAACTGAATGTCACTAGGTAATACCTCTGATCCCAGACACAACCACAGGAATCTCCATCTTGCAGTGTCCAGTTATGCCCACTGGATGCTGCAAGCTTATATGAGTTTATCAATTTAACAAAGAAATTGATATGCACCAGGCTTGTTATCCCAAGGGGAGTCTCTGACATGCTTTAAACCAAACGCACTGCTTCAGGTAGAATAAACAAATGTATTAACTACAAAGATTGACTTATAATCACTTAAAATCTAAGCATAACAAGTCAGATTTGGTCAAATGAAATAAAAGCAAAATGTATTCTAAGCTGACGATAACACTCTCCATGTGCTTACAAACTTAGATATGTCTCACCAAAGGCTGGCTGGTTTCCCTTCAGCCAGGCTTGCCCCTTTGATCAGTGTTTCAGTCGCTTGGTGGTGATGTCTGTAGATGGAAGTGGAAGAGGATGAGCCTGGCAAATGTCTCTCCCTTTTATCATGTTCTTTTTTCCCTCTTGGCTTTGTCTCCTACTTCAGAGTCAGGTGAGCATTACCTCATCGCAGTTCCAAACTCACCAAAGGAAGGGAGGGTGACTCATTCAAGAGTCCAACAGATCCTTTGTTGATGACTAGCCCAGTGTCCTTTTGTCTTGTGAGGCTGGGCTGGGTTTGTCCCATACATGCCCTGAGGAGGTGTGAACTGCCTCTCTGCTCTTGGAGAGTTTTTGCCTGGGCTTGCTTTAAGCCATGAGGACACATTTTCAGCTTCATAACTATATACATGAAATTACAACCTATAACATTACTATAACAACAATGTTCAGTACATCATGAGCCTTCTGAAGACACCTGGCATGATAAACTTTGCATTGGATACTGCACAATCATTTTATAAGGGTGAACATGGGAGTGTAGGGTGTTCCCACGAGGTACAGAGTGTCACAGTGACTATCACAAAGGTGAACCTAAGAACCAAGTCACAAATATCTGTGAACAACTAGGTACAACTGTGCACTCAAGGGACTGGAACAGCTCATTTAAATAGTTCTTTACTTTTTACACAGTGGCTGACACATAAGGACCCCACTCAATTAGAACAGGCACAAGGCAGCTCTAACCTATGCTAGCTTGTAATGGTTCTTAAGAAGCCATTACGCTGACAGGATCACTGGAATATGTGACTACATCTGCTCTCCATGCCAGCATGCCCCCTACAGCTGGAAAAGGGTAGCACAGAACAAACTCTGACAGGGATTCCCCTACACTGGAAACCCCCCAGCTGTCCAGTTAAAGCAGCATTAAATACTGCTTTGTGCTGCAGAATACCAGAGGCCAGGATCCAGCCCAGATATTCAGTGGCTATTCTATATTAATATTTTTTATTTATGAAAGGGCATTTGTTGCCCTAAATAGGAAACTTGAATGAGATATAAAGTATTGTTTTGGCAGGATAATTGGAAATGATCCAATTTCAGGAGAGACTAAGCACTGCTACAAAGAAAGTAAATTTAGTGCAAATCCTGTCTGGTTTAGTTTTGTGATCATGTGAAAGGGACAAATGAGGAAATACCGATCTAATATTTTTCTGTGGAAGCAGAATCTTCTCTAGCTTAGTTGAAATTTAGGAGATAAAAACACAAATGAAAGGCCCAATCCTGTAAACCTTTACTCACATAAGTAACTCCAATCAGTGGCATAGTCAGGTCACGGTGGAGGGAAGAGAGGAAAAAAAAGGCACCACCTGCTGCAGCACTTTTACTAATGGGGCAGCACTCTGGGTATTTGACGGCATCTTGGCGGCGGGATCTTCACTCGCTCCGCAGGTCTTTGGCGGCATTTCAGCAATGAAGCTTCAGTACCGCTGAAGACATCTGAAGCGAGTGAAAGTCCCGCTGTCAAAGTGCCGCTGAAGACCTGGAACGCTGTCCCGTCAGTAAAAGCGCCACAGCGGGTGGCACCCAGTTCAGACCCATGCAGCAGCAAGGAGCAAAACATCAGGCCTGGCTGGGCCGCATGTGGAAGGAAGGGGGCGGCTGGAGCTCCTGGGGTGCTGGGACCCCGCATGCCAGGGGTTTCCGGGGGAAAAGGGAGAACGTGGGGAGGGGTGATGCTGGGGGGATCCTGGATTCCAGCAGCATGGGGCTCCTGGATCCCAGCAGTAGGGGGCTCCCAGTCAAGGGAAGCCCAGCAGTGCTTTCTGCAGCGGGGGCAGCAGCATTGCCTTGGGGGCAGCATGGACTTGGAGTCAACGGGCCAGACCCAGCGCAGTGCATGCTGAGCTGGGGACCCCTGAGCTGGGTTGTACTATCTCGGGAGGGGACACCCAGCTGCCCCCCTGAAGGATAGTGCATCCAGCAGAGCACCCCCAAGCAGCCGCAGGGTGGGGATGTCCCAGTCCCAATCCCGTCCCCTGCGCGCATTCCCCATGGATCGCATACTGTGCCATTAACCCCTTTCCCCCTCTCCAGCACATGCTGCAGTCTGTTCCATTCTAGGGCGGTGCGGTATCAGCCAATCAAATCATAACTTGGGGACCTTCTGACCAATCAGCTGCTGCTTCATGTTACAACCTATGCAAGGAGGGAGGCGTTGGTAAAGTTATTTAAAGGGTCACCCAGGTGGCAGGGGGTCGGGGAGGGGAGAGTTTGGATAGACCAATGCGGTGTGGCGCCTTTTTTTTTCCCCACTGGTGTGTTGGAACCCAGGCTCCCGTGTGACTAAAATTAAAAAGGTGCCACTTGTGCTTGGTGGGGGAATGGCCGCTCTCCCCACCCCCAGCTACGCTACTGACTCCAGTGGGACTATCCTTATGAGTAAGGAATACCTGCATGAGTAAAGCCTCTAGTCATAATTCTAAACAATCCTTACTGTAACTGTTTAGTAAGTAAAATGAATCCAATGTAGTATCTGAGAACAGGGGAGTAAGAGCACTTTACTTTAGAACAGGAGAACTAATCACCCAAGACACATTAGCGAGACAAAGTAGGTGAGGTGATATCGTTTATTGGACTGACTTCTATGGTAGCCATGTTGGTCCCAGGATATACTTTGACATATTAATAATTGTAGGCAATAATTGACTAACTCTATTTATCAAAGCGCTAATATATTCTAATGACACCTTTAAGTGCTAGGAATAAGTGTATACTTTCACACTGCTGGAATGACACATTCAATCATTATGACATCTTTAAACAAGGCTTTGAAGTTACAATCCATAATTTTCATGGATCTGAAGGTTTCAATATTTATGGCTTCATTTCAAATGAACCCATACTCTTCTAAAAACATTAAGTGGCCTCATTCATGAAACACATTGAAAATGTGATGATGTTTTTCTTCCAATACATTAAAGAAGTCGCGCTTTTGAATTTTAAATCACTGCTCTAATAGTACCCACTTATGAAGCAGTTTAAACAACACAGTTATATGATTAAAGGATTAGAAAAACGTGCCTTATAGTGATAACCTTCTCTTTGGTAAGATAAATAGATTGAGCTCTTTGAGTTTAAGGAGTGACTTAATTACCATCTATAAGTCTCTACTTGGGGAACAAACATTTAATGATGGGCTTTTCAATCTAGCAGAGAAAGGTGTAACACAATCCAATGGCTGGAAATTGAAGCTAGACAAATTCAGACTGGAAATAAGGCACATTTTTAACCATGAGTAATTAAACATAGGAACAATTTACCAAGGGTCATGGTGGATTCTCTATCACTGGCAATTTTTAAAGCAAGATTGGATGTTTTTCTAGAAGCTACACACTCAGGATTATTTTGGGGAAGTTCTGTGGCCTGTGCTTATATGGGCAGGCAGACTAAATGATCATAACGGTCCCTTCCGGCTTTAGAAGCTATGACTCTATACTGTCCTGCTAAGGGGAATGTCTTGTGATGATCATTTCTTAGTGAGATGAGAGCCTTTCAGAGTAATGATTAAATAAATAAGGCAAATAACACTTCAAACTATAATAAAGCTCTATAGATTCAAAGGGCAAGATATTTTTCTTGTGCATCAAAGACTCCCAGCATGTCCTAACTCTAACTTTATGAAGGAAATTGCATCTGCAGTTTCTATTGTTACATTACCCTACAAATAAAACTTGCTGAACATGTGACTTTGGGCTACAGCTTAATTTTTACCATTAGCAGTACAAAACCGTTTCTAATGCTCAATCATTCATTAACTTGAAATTTTTGTGTGTAAAGATAAAATAACCTGCAGGATGATTTAGCTGAGAAGTCCAAAGAGAATTCAACGTTTGTTTAATCCAAATGAACATACCTTTACAATTACATCTATGACTTCAGGTCTGGCCCTTTTTGCTTCTCCGAAAGACCTCACATTGAAGGAGCAGATTTTTATGCTCAGAGTTGCATTGAGAAAGAAAAGCAAAAATAAAGAGATGCAGAACATCTTTGAAGTCCTTGGACAAAGAGCGCTGGTGAAGAGTGCGTGCTGTGTATTGCTCGACTGTAATTTAAATGAAGTTAACTGTAACAGCCACTGACCACTTAACAGGAACTACTGGTTCCTTCTTTTTCCTTTTGTTTTTTTATATTGTGACAGGGAACTACTGATAATTTGAACTTTTGCCTCAGGGGATTTCCAGTAGTTTAGAGCCAACTTTCACAGTGTGAAGGTCCTTGTCTTTCACTTTTGAGCCCCAGCATCCCTTTTCCTGTGTATTAAATACTGCCAATATTACTAATTTATTTGAAGTAGTATCCACTGTGCACTAGGTGTTTTCCAAACTCTGAAGAAGGAAATCACTGCCCCAGGGGGTTCACAAGTTGAGGACAGAAAAGTAGACTGAAGTCAAGGGAAAGGGAGCAGGAATAACAATAGACAAATTTGTAAATGTCAGCTTGTAGGCAGCCTGGAAGAAATGGATCTTTAAGAGGGACTTTTGTGTGGGCAAGGTAGGGGCCTTGTTGATGAGCTCACAGCGTCACATCATGCAAAGGGGACTGCATGAAAGAGGGCTTGGAGGTGGTTGTGTTAGAAGCTGGCAGATGGGTGGGCAAGGCTGGGAGCACTGGCAGAGTGCAGTGGAGGGGGGCAGCATTCTGTGCAGCCTTAGGGAGAACAACTAGAGAGAGGCAAATTTCTGTAGGGCATTGAAGGTGGTGATAAGAATGATAAAGTAGAAGAAATAGTGGATGGGAGCCTCTGACTATGAGAGGTTCTGTGCAAGACCAAATGGCATTCCATTAGTGTATTTTTCTCTCTCCATCTCATTCTTGATTATCATAATTATGGCAGTAGAGTAATAGAAATATTTCACCTGCACCTAATTAAAAACAGAATCAAGGATTACACTTCGAGAAAGAAAGATGCACGGTTGGAGTAAATTGTAGGGAGAATTAAACATGTTTTTTCTGTGTGCTCAGATTCCTCAGCCTACAGCACAAGCCTGGAGACAAGATTAACTTGTTTAGAGGATTGTTGCACAGGGTCAGCCTTTTGCCAAAGTTATTAAGCACTGAGCGCCTCCTGAGGATCATTAGGAAATGATCGCTGGCAGACCCACTAAGGAATCAGACCCAATCACTAACTGGAATTAGTGGTATGAAAGTGAGATTTTGAAGGGTAAACATGAAGGGAGAAGAACTGCTTAGTTTGGGAGTGGGCTACAGGTATAACAACTGCACTCCTTTCCATCTCCCAAAGGCTCCCTCTGGTGCTCTGATATGCAGTGTATTACTAACTCCTGCTGTATTCAACTGGAATTTTATACAGCAGAGAAATTTTGATTAATAGATTTTTAAGGGCAGAAGGGATCATTAGACCATTTAGTCTGACCTTCTATATAACACAGGCCACAGGATTTCACCTAGTTACACTATACTTAGCCCAATAACTTGTATTTGGCTTATACATATCTTCCAGAAAGGCATCTAGTCTTTATGTGAAAACATCAGGAGATGGAGAATCCACCACTTCCTGGATAGTTTGTTCCAATGGTTAATCACCCTCACTGTTAAACCTTTGTGTCTTGTTGCCAATTTGCTTTTGTCTTCTAGGCATCGTTTCTTGGTCTGCCTTTCTCAATTGGGTTAAAGAACTCTTTGTACTTGGCATTTTCTCTCTGTGAAGGTGGTGATATACTATGATCAAATCACCTCTTCATCTTCTTCCAAAAAACAACAAACCCCAGTCCAAAACATTTTGAAGCCATATAATCCATTCTGCTGTCTTGTGTGCATTGCTGATAATAGAGAGGAAGCAAACTGGTCAGTGGCTTCAGGAAGGGTGGGAGTTGATATAACAGGTGTGAACAGTTCTCTTCATGTGACTGGATGCCATCTGCCTGATTTTAAAGCAGAAGGAGGAAAGAGAGGCAGGCAGCCAAGTTGCAGAATGAGGGCTGCAAATGTCTTAGTACTTATCTGATGGATGCACTATGATCTTGGCAAGAGAATGGCATTTACAGGCAAAAACAGCCAAAGAAACCAGCAAAAATACTTATAGTTGAAGTCAACTACTGGAAGACATGCATGAACAAAAATAGCAGAGAATCCTGTGGCACCTTATAGACTAACAGACGTTTTGGAGCGTGAGCTTTCGTGGGTGAATACCCACTTCATCAGACGCA